>NW_024341145.1:0-14775 GCF_902729225.1 Pteropus medius
GCCCCCTCCACTGGCCATAAGCTCTTTGAACGGGACACATCTGGGGAAAGGCCAGCGCGCTGGTCCCCTGGGGCCCTCAGACAGAAACGTGCCTCCTCGGGGCTGCAGGGGAGGGTCCTTCCCGCCTCTCCCGGCTTCCGGCCAGGCCCGGGGCGGTGCGTCTGCGGGGTCTCTGCCTCCACCACCACACGCAGCCCCCCACGTGCCTGAGTCCTCGTGTCGCCTTATTATGAGGACCCCAGCTGTGCTGCGGGAGGGCTGCCCTCCAGGCTGACCTCCTCTTCCCGTGAGCTGTTCTGTCTGCAGTGAGCCTGGTCGGGCCCTGCCTCGCTGTCCATGCCAGGGACTGGGGGCTGTGACTTCATCGTGTCCTTTGGGGGGACACGATCCCACCCCTGGCTAGCAGGCACATCCCCTCGCCCGAGGCTCCCTCCCCTCACTCCTGCCGGGCGCTCTGGGAGCCCGGGGCCCCTCCCCCTGTGCACCTGCCTTCCACCAGCGTCTCCTCGGCCCCTCACCCTCCGAGGCTGGCCTCCTCCTCACAAATCCCATGTCTCTGAACTCCAGGCCCTTTCCTCTGCCACCCCTTCCCACAGCCATGCCCAGAAGGTTCTGCCTCTGATGGCTTCGGCTCCAGTGGCATCTCTGCAAACTCCCTCCTGCCTGTCCCAGCTCTCCCTCCCTCTCTCTGTGGCTCCTAGGGGCCCCGCCTTGGCCCTCGGTAGGCCCCTCTGGTTCTGCCCCCAGCCCGGATCCTTGGGTGGTGGTGTGTGACTCAGGTCAGGACAGCTGCACAGAGTCCCTGGCAGGCCTGATGGCCGCTGGGCAGGACGCCTCCAGCCACGAACACCCAGGCCCAGGCTGGTCACTTTAGGAGGAAGGCCAGGCTTGGGTTTCATCAAAAATTGAGGCCATCTGTCACCATGCCACCTGGCCACTCTAGGCAGATTCGCCAAAAATCAATTCCCTGAAAACCAATTTGCTGATGGCCAGCTGCATGATCGACCGCTGAGAGCCACCAAGTCTCCGGTGGGAGGGGCCCAGGTCTGAGAAACGGGAGCCCGCCACACGCACCCCGTGTATGGCAGGTGGGCCTGCACTTGGCGGGCGGGCGCCGAGGGCGGCGTGGGTCTCGAGGGAGCCTGGGAGTGGTAATCCGGAGGAGCTGCCGAGGATGAACAGGGCGGCCTGGCCGGTCCCCAGCGCCGTCATGGAGATGTGAGGGTTCTGGGACTCAAGAACAGGCCCCGCCTGGAGCCCCTGCCACCAGCCAGGGGCATGACGTGGGAAGGCAGCGACCCCAGGGGAGGGCCGGCCTCCCTGATGGCCCAGCAGTCCCCTTGCCCTCTGGCCCTGCAGTCAGAGCCAGAGCTGTGTCTGGCGCCCACGCCTCCCCTCCCCAGGAACACCCCGACATCCCCGAGGGGGCCCCGTTCAGTGCTGAGGCCCCAAAATCTTCAGTTGTAAGGTCTCCCTCCGAATCTAAATCTGATCACGCTCTGGCCAGCGGCCGCCGGGCACAGAGCGGGGCCCGTGTGGACAGAACGACGGCCCCAAAGACGACCCCGTCCTGGTCCCCGGATTCTGAGACTACGCAGTTTCGAGGCGAAAGGGACTTTGCCGCCGGGATTCACTGTGTGAAGGCGCGTGAGGGGGCTTGAGCTGGGCCATCCCCATCGGCAGCCCGGTGTCGTCACAGGTCCTGAAATGTGTACGGGGTCGGACAGGGCTCAGAACCAGGGAAGGAGCCGTGCCGGGCAGGCAGGTCCGCGAGGGACACCGTGAAAAGACGCCCACATCACCGCCTTTGTGGATGGAGCAAGGAACGGGCCAGACCGAGGAGCGCAGGGTCTCGGGGGCCGGAAAAGGCAGCGGAGGGGACCGCACGCTGCCCTCACGTCCCTGCTGGGCCCTGGGGGCTGCGGCTCCAGCACGTCCGCAGCAGAGCTTCACCCACATCGTCGCCGGCACTCGAGAGGCCTGTGCTAACGGCCTTGCGGTGGCATCTGGTCGTGCCGGTGACCTGCGCTTCCCTAAGAGCCGGGAGGCCGAGCACCCCTGCATTTGCCTGCTGGTGATTTGCATGTCTTCCTGGGAAACGTGTCTGTTCAGATCCTAGGCCCATTTGTTAATCGGATTGTATTTTGCTGTTCAGTTGGATGAGTTTTTTGTCCATTTTGTTTATGAAACCTTATTGGAGGTAAAAAAAATATATATATATATATCCGTAGTTGGAGGTAAGAAATTAAGACTAGAGCTCTCACGTGACTCAGCAACCCTTCTGGGTACCTACTAGGAAAACTGGAGAACACTGGTTCGCAAAGATCCAGGGCCCCCAGGCTGCTTGCAGCATCGTTCACGGCGGCCGAGACACAGAAACAATCTAAGGGTCCGTTGCTGGGTGAACAGAGAAAGCGCTGCTCGGCCACGGCAAGGACGGAAGGGTGCCATTTGTGTCGACTCGGGTGGCTCTCGAGAGTATCGTGCTAAGTGGAATAAGCCAAGCAGAAAAGGACGAGGACTAAATACAACGTACCTCGAGCGTGGGCTATAAAACAGGAAGCGACCAACCAATCACCGAAACAAACCCGTGCACACAGACGAGGGTTTGGGGGCCCCCGGAGAGGAAGAGGGTGGGGGAAGACGAAGGGGTAAAGGGGTCGAACAAATGGAGACGAGATTCCGGGCGCTGGGCACGCGATGCGCACGCCAATGACACGTGACGGAACTGGACACGTGACCCTGACACGACGTCATTAACCACGTCACCCAGCACCTTCGCTTCGAGGGAGGCTGCTCCCCTGAAGCCCCGGGGAGGAGTCGGCCCGGGAGACCGGGCAGCCTCCTGACCCCCTGACCGCGGGACAGGAGGCGGGTGTTGTTCGAAACACCGCGTTTGAGCGAAGGCCGTGAAGGCCGCAGGAGCAAACACAGGCTCGGAGCAGAGCGGCCTCGGAGGGTGAAGTGTCGGGAGGATCCTGGGCGCAGACGAGGGAGGCTGGGCCTCAGGGGACCCGCTGGGCCCCAGGCCGGCCGCGAGGGGCAAGCAGGCCCCCCTAGACTCGCCCACCCCTTCCTTGTGCAGACGGGCTTCAGGGGGAGCTGCCCCCACAGGAGCTCTGAGCTGGAGGCAGGACGTAGGGTCTCCGCCCGTGTCCAGCCCCCTCCCACGCCTGTGCCTCCGGCCCTGCCCCCGGGCCCCCCCACGCTCTGCCATCTGGGCCCCGTGGGTCCTGCATCGCTGCCCGAGGACCTGGAGCGCTGGGCACCCCCTCACCTGAGCAAACGTGTCGGGCAGGGAAAGGGCAAGGTCCACGCCTACAGCTTCTCCTCTTCCTTTAAACTTGGGAGACTCTTCGGCCACGGCCCCTCCTCCTCCATCCTGGGACCTGGCTCATTCGCGTATTCATGGACCCACAGCTGAGTGAGCCGCGCCGCGCCCGCCTGTGCTCCTGGCAGCCGTCCGTCCCTGGGCTCTGTTCTGTGTCCACTCACCCTCCCCGGGGCCCAGCTTCTGCAAAGGGCGCCTCCCTGGTGGAGGGGGGCAGGCGAGGCGGAGTGTGGGAGTAGCGAGTGGCCCGGGCCTGGGGACGGTGATGTGGACTTGCTCCCACAGGTGGCTGTGCCCTGCGTGGGGAGACGGTGGGTACAGGGCTGGGGCCTCTAGAGGAAGCAGCTCAGCGGCTTCTCAGAAACTGATCCCGGACCGGGCCCAGAACTAGCCAGCGGTGACCGGGACCCCCGTGGTCTGTGCTCCGCGCACAGTCCTGAGGAGCGGGCCCAGGTCCCACAGCCACGGTGGGCTCCCTTCCGCCTTCGCAGCCAGCTCCCCTGGGCCCCCCACTAGGCGCTGGCAGGGGGTGGCTCTCCCGGGGGCCCACTCACAGACACACCCAGCCTCCTGGGCTTCCTCGGCCCAGCCAAGTTGACACACCCGTAAGCTGTGACACCAGCCGGTGGCAGGAGAGGCCTTGTGTTGTGCCAGGG
The DNA here is from genome assembly GCF_902729225.1 of Pteropus medius. Lineage (NCBI taxonomy): Eukaryota > Metazoa > Chordata > Mammalia > Chiroptera > Pteropodidae > Pteropus > Pteropus medius. The sequence goes on from NW_024341145.1 coordinate 3,988, forward strand.
CCGTGATGAGAACGGCCTCTGGCTTCTGGCTTCCTGTGCGTCGGGCCTCACCCTCCTCCTGTACCCGCACTGCTGGCTCAAGGCGCTGCAGACCGCCGCGAGGTTGCGTGTGACCTCTGTCCCTGCCCCTTCCCCAGACAACGCTGCCGGGTGCTGACGGGGCCATTCCTTCAGGCTCAGTGCCCCCCCCCCAGGGCTGTTGGGGGCTGACCTCGTAAGCGTGTCCCATGGGACCCCATGAAGGCTCCCCCCAGTCCCCAGATGCCCACCACACTAGACACGGCCACGGAGCAGAGACAAGGGGCTCGACTGGTTGCCAGCAAAACAGTGGGGTTTGGTTGTTTTTTTTGTTTTTTGCAAACACTGCCAAACACCGTGACCGTGGGAACACAGTGCTGGGGCTTTCCAGGGCCTTGGGACAGGTCTGCACACGTTCTGAAGCTCGAGCTGCATGAATTCAACCCAACGAGACTCCCGCTGGGGGAGCTGATCATACGAAGTCAAGGCACGAGCATAAGAGTGTTCCAGAAGCTGGCCGCTCTGGCTCAGAGTGGCGAGGTCCTGGGAATAACCCGGTGCTCGCCAGCGGGGCACTGCGGAGTAAATGTGGCCTCGTGCGTGGCAGAGAGCTTGCCCCAGGGACCTGCGACAATGTCCGGAGACATTTTGGGCTGTCTTGACTGGGGGTGCTACTGGCACCTCGGGGTCTGGGGGCCAGGGCTGCTGCTCACCCTCTCCCCGTGCCAGGCTGAGGGGGACTCCATGCTGGTGGTCTCGCCAGCTGTTGGAAAGAGTGGGTGACTCGAATTTAGTATAAAGAGACTTGGCAGGTGTCCAAAATGTAGCGTTCGGTGAGAAGACGCAGTTGTGGACCAGGGCATGTGGTCCGGGGCCATTTCTGCACCCGCTGCACCCCGGGGGCTCAGCCGGCCCGTGGCCATGGGAGGGCGCTGGCCACGGCGTCGGCCCAAGGACTCGCTCAGAGAGGGGAACGGACAGGCAGGCAGGGGGCAGCTTTTTTTTTCTTGTTTTTTTTCCCACTTTAAAAATATTTCTTTGCTTGTGACATATGCCCATTATTTGGCTTCTCAGGGGGCCGAGAGGCTGATGTCCCCCTGGGAGCAAAGCCAGAGCCGAGATCCTGCTTTCAAGGCTCACGTCCGTCCTAGGCCTCCAAGGAGACAGATCCAGCGTGTGTCTCAAAAGGCGTCTCCAGCTCTTTCATTCCGAGATGCCCCCTTGCCCACCCGGGCGCCGGCCTCTGGCTCCCCACGTGGGGGCTCACAATACCTGTTTCCCGATGAATCAACGAATCTAGGACAGGCGGCCAGACGGGAGACAGGCAGGCTGCTCCGCCACCAGCCTCAGAGAAGCGGGCGTCGGAGGGAGGAGGCCAGGGGCGGCCGCCAGCGGAAGCAGAGTGACCGGTGGCCGGCGCCCAGCAGGGACTTCAGGACAGGAGAGCGGGAAGCCCCGCGGACGGCAGGGTGGGCCCGCTGCCCGGGCGCCTCGGCCAGGCTGAGAAGCACGCTGAGCCTCCATTCCCAGAAATCCGGCTTTTATGCGGCAGTGAATAGGGCTGAACAATGGGTCTGCTTCGGGCCTGCGGGAAGCGCGCCCGGCCTGGGCCCACCTCCCGCGATTAAGAGCCTCGACATGGCGGGTCCCGGGGTCCCAGACGCCTGCTCGGGTATCGTGGAGGAGGGGTCGTGGAGGGGAGCCCCCGTGCCCGGGGGCGTGGCCAGCCCCGCCCCCTCCCCCGCCACAGGAGGACGCGTCCCCCCAGCTGGGCACGTTTGGAGTGAGGCCTTCTGCTGCAGTCGGTGTCGATGACCCCCCGGCCGTCTCCCAGAGCCGAGCCCAGCGGGCCTCTGGGCTTCCGGTGGGTGGACAGCTGGCCGGGGCCACAGCCGCACTAGGGGCACGGCAGCCCGCTGCACACCCTGCTCCCGGTGACCCAGGGGCCTCGGAAGCCCAGTGCGTGGCCACCGGACGCTGGGAATGCAGACACGCGGGCCAGCCAGGCCCTCCAAAGGGGACTCTGCGAAGGGGACAGGTGGGCCTACGGTCGCCTGTGTGGTGGCCCGGGGAGGGGGTCCTGACCTTCCACCCAGAGGCCCCCCTGTGTCCCAGCTTTCTGGGATCACTCCCCACACGGACTACGGCTCTTCCTCCGGGGCCCCCCCACCGGCCAGGGCCTCGCTCCCAACCTGGATGCGCTTCTTGCACCAGGGTGGCCTGAGATGCTGGGCAGGCTTCTCAGGCAGCAATGCCGGGAGGAAGACCCCGGCGTGGGCGTGTCTGGGGCTCCGGGCACCTATCCCCCCTCACGTCTCACGATGATGCTTCTCCAGCCCCTCAGGGCACCATGCCACGTCCCCATCCCTGGCCCCAAGGTCCCCAGGCCCCAAGCCTGAGAGAAGGGGCCCCTTCCAGCACTGATCCGCCCGCCTCTCTGCCTCCATCATGTGACGAGCCCGGATGGGCCAGCGCCGGACAGCTGTGCAGACTCGGGTGCACCAGGCCAGCAGCCCTGCTGACCAGGGTGGAGGTTTAGGCTCCTGCCCACCTGCCCACCGCATGTGACACCCGTGACCCTACAGCCCCAGGAAGAATCATCTTGGAAAAGAACCCCTGCGCCTACTCCACCTCCGGTGCTGGGGTCTCCTCACGGCCAGCCTGTGCCCGAAGCCGTGGCCCCTGGCCAGAGCCTGGGCTAGCAGCCACGGTCTCTGCAGGGCCATGCACCTGCTGCACGGGTGGCCGGGTCTAGCAAATGGAAACACAGGTCACCCAAGTAATTAGAATTTCAAATAACCAATGAGTACACTTTTAGTCCTGTATTTTATCTGTCCACCCCAATCTCCTGAGGGGGCCCCACTGCCTGGCCTCCCCCCGCCCCAGGCCAGAGCCTCCTTGTCTGGGGAGAAGCCTTCCCACGGACCGGACTGGGACCTGGCCAGGAATCGCATACGTCAGCTAAGGAGGGGATGATTTTTCAGAATACGCATGCGGGCCTCAGGCACTGTGGCTTTCAGACCTGTGCTGTCCCTCGGGGGCCAGGGGGACCAGGGGGGCCAGGCAGGTCAGGCGGGCCAGGTGGGCCAGGCTCGGACCATCTATTCTGCCTGAGCTTCCTCCTCATGGCCCGCTCTGTGGGCTCCTGTGGGAATGGCGCCCCCTGCAGCCCACTCCCAGGATGCACCGTTCCTACGGCAGGTCTGCGTCTCAAACCCCGGATCTGAGGGATCTCAGGCCCAGATGCCTGTGACTTCGGTCCCAGCCTTACAGAGCTGTCACAGCTCATCTAACGTGACGGGGCTTTCCAGCAACGCTCACCTCGACTGGGCCTCCTGGGCAACTAGTTTTCATCCACAAAACTGTTTATGTTCATTATATTTCATGACATCTAATTAAACCTTTTTCTTAAAATGACGAGCATGATTGGAAGCTGTGGCTTTGGGAACGAAAGAGGTGACTGTGAGAGGCGTCCCCTCACTGGGCAGGAGCAGAGGGGCAGGTGCTTCTCAAGGGGACCTGGGTGTGTCACGGATTTTGTGGAGGGAGTGGACAGCACGGCCGGGCGCTGGCCCAGACGCCCAGGGACAGCTAGCTGTGTGAGTGGCCTGAGGACTCGGTGGTCACACCACCTGGGTGAACCTGGGTGCAGCACTGACCTGACCACGGATTCAGTGCCCAGCGCTCTCACCCAGCCGCGCCCACCCATGCCGGGAGCTGTTTCAGACCTGGGACACTCACAGATGCTCAGAGAGCCACCGGCTCAGGAAGAAAGTGGCCAGAGCGCATAGCTAAGCAGAAGGCAGTGTCACCTGCTGGGACGGAGGATGCAAGACAGAGCTGGGAGATGGTGCAGGCTCCAGAGGAGGCAACGCTCCTGGGCTCAGGGAGGGGCAGTGAGCAACGGCCCCCACGCTGAAGCAGTGGGTACATCCCGGGCTGGCCAGAGGGGACCACGCCCCCGGCCAGTGGAAGGGGTCAGGGAGGGGGGACACACAGGAGGCACAATGCAGGGGAGCCTGTGTCCGGGAGGACCTGTGGCTTTTGGACCTGAAGCCACGGGTCTGGCTTGTGTTGGGACAGCTGAACGGACTGTGACCAGGAGATCCAAGGGGGACACAGGCTCTCAGAGACCTTAGCAAGAGGCCAGCTTGCAGTTCCCGAGCCAGGCAGCAGGGGGCGCCCAGAGACCTCCCGACGGGAGCATCTGCAGCGCTGGCTGGGCAGGACATGCAGCAGCCCCCAGCTGGTCCAGGTGACGCAGTAGAGGAAGGAAGGGTCCCCGGACCAGCTGCCCTGGCTTGCTCCCTTCCCACGCTGCTGGCAGAGAGCCCTGAGGCCCACCCTTCTTTCTGCCCAGTGAGCATGGGAAGAGAAGCAGACAGGTGACCTTTGTCACTTGGCTTACCGAGACCCGTCTTGTGTGACCAGAGCTTCTTCTCGCCCCAGGCAGGTGGGATCTTCAGAGGCCTCTGATGCTTCCACAGGGAGAGTCCTGTACAGGACCGGGCACCTGACCCACCACCCGGGCCGTGGGTGTAGCCCAGGCTTCGGAGCAGAATCACCTGGAGGTTCCGCATACCCCAGCCCGGGCCCCATTCTGGACCCACCGTTAGAATCCCACCCTAGGAGATGGGGGGCTGGAATCCCCACTGCTTGAGAGCTCTGCAGGTGGTCCCGATACGCAGCCAGGTTTATGAACCTTGCTTTAGACGGTGGCTCTCGAAGTCTGGCCCCAGACCCACTCTGCACCCCTGGTAACATGATAGAAATGCAGAGTCCTGGGCCCACTCTGAGCTCTTGAATCAGAACTCTGAGAGGTTCTGCATTCTAACATGTCCCAGGTGATTCTGACACTGCCCAGTTGAGAATCTGTCCGCGCCTCGATGCTTAAGCGTGCACTGAGGCCAGCAGCATGGGCAGCCCCTGGGAGCTTGTTAGAAATGCAGAGTTCCAGGCTCTTCCGCTGACTTGCTGGATCAGAGCCTGCATTTTAACTGGCCCCCCGGGTGATTTGTGGCTCTGAGAAGCCCACTGAACAGGGACAGCACAAGGCTGGGTCTCGGAGCCCCAGAAGGAGCATCGCGGGAGGTTTCTGGGTGAGGGGGCAAAGGGGTCGCCCTCCGGGGGACAGAAGAGTAGAGCTCCAGGCGGGGTTCGCCAGGCGGGGTGCTCCAGGAGGGGTGCTCCAGGCGGGGCTAGGGAAGGTCCGCACGCAGGCCGGCAAGGAAGAGGGGCCCGAAGGACTCAGGAAGGGGGAAAGGTGCAGGGCGGACGTGGGAGCTGGCGCGGTAGCTACAAAGACCGAGGAGGTCGGCCCCGGACGGCACGCTGGAATGCTAAGTAATAGGAAGCTGCCGGCGGTCATTTTTAAAAGTTTTTTTTTTCTACATAAAAGTAATAAATTAAGGAAAATATATATACCCCAAAAGAGGAAAAACGTATATTCCCATAGCTCTGGCCCTCAACGCCATCACCGTTCATTACCCATTTTTCCGGCTACAGCTTTTTGGTGAGTAAATGGGTATAAAAATGCAGTGCATGTACTTTTATTTCATTTTTCCTAACATCAGAGGAATTTTTTCACGTCACCTTCAGACATGGGATTGTTGATGAGGAACAGTGAGCCGCGACTCTCGGGCGTGGTGATGGATGGTGGCAGGACCCGGCTGGCCTCCTCTCCTCCACGGCCCGGGCAGCTCCCCGCCTCCCCTGTCGAGCCCAGACCCCCGCGGCAGCGGGCTGTACCCCACGGACAGAGAGCCTCGCCCCTCCTGCCCCCCCAACACTGCGGAAACCCCATGCCCTATAACCTGCCTGGCAGCCCCGTCGGACAGAGGGCCCGGGGACCAGCGTGTTCGGGGCAGAATCAGGAATCAGTTCTCGGGCTTGGCATTCGTGGTGCCGAATGCAGTGGTAAAAGGGACCAAGTCCACAGCACGAAGCGCAAACTAGATCACGGAGCCAAGAGCCAACAGAAGGGGAGGCTCGGGTGACCGGGGAGCCGACGCCACAGCCCACCGCGTGGAAGCCAGGCGAAAGGATGGCGGGTGGGCTGGCAGCTTCTACGTGTGCTGAGAATTTGGGGAAAGAAACTGATGAGCTCAGAGCTGAAAATTTCCAGTCCGAGGGGCGGATAGGGAACCAGGAAGCTTCTAGGCTGTGCCGGAATGAAAGGGCCCGCCTGCCAGGCGGCCCCCGGCTGGCGTCGGGAACTCGGACTTCAGAGGGTCCCCAGCCCCTCGCGGACAAGAGGGCCTCACTGCAACATGCGGGGCAGGCCGAGCCCGCTTCCCCCGGGGCCTGACGGAGCGCGCCGTGACCCGCCCCAGACCCCCGGGCGCCGCATCTTCACGGGCTTCCCCGGTCCTCACGCTTGTCGTCACAGCTGGGGGCGGGGGACGAAGCGTGGCCCGTGCGCCTCCACGGGGAGGGGGCTCTGGGGGCCGCGCCTGGGCCCCCACTTCTCCCCGTGCACCTCTTCCTTCTGGGTCCTTCGTGCCATTTCTGTCACGAACCCAGCCGTGAGTCCCGGGAGCCCCCACAGCGAGCCTGGGGGGGTCTTGGGGACCCCGACACAACTGCCCTGAAAGAATTCGTTTCCTCTTATAGGCGCGGGGTCCAGATTTCTGAAAATAAGACCCAGAGTCCCACCTGGCAGTTGGCGGCGTCGCAAAGCGAGTTGAACCGACGACCTTTCCGGGCCTCTCCTGAAAGCTGGGGGCTGTTTGGGAAAGGAGACCTTTGTCACTTGGATGGGGACAGGCGGGCAGACTGTGAGGAAGCCGAATCCTTGAATTCTGCTGAGCCTCCTCTGCCAGGAGCATCCTCCCTCCTGTCTGCGAGATGTGACCCAAAAGGTGAGAGACGAAGCGGGACCCCAGGAGGCACTGCGCAGGCTCTGTCTCCCCGTGTGGGTTGTGTAAACATGATGTGATTTTGGATAGGCCTGAAGGGTTGGCTCGGGGCCACTTGGCAGACACTTTGGGTTCACAGGGTGACAAGGAGCAGCTTTCTCTGTTTGTACGAAGGTTGCTGATGCAGGACGCTGAGATACCAGGACCTTTGTCACTGAAAGGGGCAGGCGCCCAGAGGCTTGGGGAGGCCGGGGTGTGTGCTAGATGGATCTGTCGTGTGTGGACTGTGGGGTGGCTGCCCTGGGCGTGGCTCTGGGTTAGGTGGGTGACCAGATCCCTCGGGGCGGGGCCATGAGGCGCGGCCACCGTGGACCTGACCCACAGAGACCCTTGGTGTCGCCGATGGTGCCCTGGGGACCTGGAAGAGCCACCGTGGGACTACAGACTTAATCGCCATGTGTCAGCAGGAAGGCGCCAGGCTGCAGCTGCAGAGTGGGAGTCGGGCTGGACGCCCGCGCTTCCCGCCGTGACTCCGCTCAGCAGTGTCCTGTCAGCAGGGCCGCCGATCCAGGACCGCCAGCGGCTCCCGAGGGGCCCGTCCAGCCCGCCCGTCCCCAGCGGCAGCTCCGCGATCACCCTGTAGGGGGGCTCTCAGCCCCAGCATCACACGCGGAGCATCTTTCTCTCCTGGGGGAGAGGAAATTGGGTTTGTTTCATTGAATTCAGCCCTCAACGTCCGAGAAGCAGCCTGTGCAACGATGTTTTTCTCCTAGTTCTTTGGATCCGATTCCCAGGAGTGGATTTGTGCCATCCGGCTGCCGGCGGGGCCTCCGGCGGGGGGCAAAATATGCAGTTTGACGGTTCACGCAGGCGACGTCTGTCCTTGTCCTGACCTTTTATAAGGAGGAGCCTGTGTGCTGGTGCAGACGCCGTCGGGCTGCGAGGCTGAGGCTGAGCCACGGAAGCGGGGGGCAAGGTAACCCCGGAGAGGGCGGCAGGTGTGTGTCGGGGGAGTTTCATTTTTTTAATTAAACAAAGCCAGCGAAATGCAGGGTTTATCCTCAGAGTGATGCTTTGAAGCCACTGGAATTGAAATTGCTTTGAAAACAGCAAGACCTCGTCTTTTCACTAGAGCTGTTTTTCCCAGAAGGTGCCCCCAGGGGGTAGCAGGGAGAAGCGGGGGGACCCTGAGGGCAGGGGTCTCACCCTCGGGGTTCCTCTGGCTGCAGGTGGACCTGAGGAGTCGTTGCCTGGGGACGATGAAGACCTGCCTGCTGCCCAGGGTGGCCCTCTGCCTCCTGCTGGGGGCTCTGGCGGGTGAGCCCCCGCTCGCTCCTCTCTGCTCATCCTCCTGGCACTGGGGCGGCTGGCGGGGCTCGACCCCGGGGGCTCCCCCGTGACTGCTCTCCTCTTGCTTTGCAGGGGCCAAGCCTGTGCAGGACGAGGGAGGTACTGCATCGCCCTCCCTCCGGCGGGGCTGGGGAAGAAGAGGGGCTGGGGGCGCTGCTTCTCATATTCCCTGCGGGTGGAGGGGGGCCTGGGTCAGTGCAGAGGGAGGCCCAGCCCTGCGGACCAAGGGACTGGAGCTGCTCCCCAGGCCCCGCGGGGAACAGGCAGGAGGGAGCCGGGGCTCTGCACGGGGCGGGAGCCTCTGATGTTTTTACCTCGGACCCGAGTCCTAGCTCCGGGCAGCAACGTGCAGGCTCCAGGGCTGGGGTGCTGCGGTATCCCCCCGAAATCCCACCAGGACACCCCCACGTCCTCACCAGCATTCCCTCCCTGCTCGGTGTCCTGGGACAGGGGCCAGACTTCCCCTTTCTCCCGCCCCCTCCTCTGTCCCCGACACCAGGAGGCCGGGGGGCAGGGCCTGGGTCATCCCGCACTGCTCCTCTGATGAGGGGCTCAGGGTACTTCCCAGGCTGCACCCCCACCCGGGAGGGTCCCTTCACTGCCCTGGCACTGCTGAGCACCTCCACCTGCCTGAGGCCCCTGTAGAGGGGGGCGGGCAGGACGGTGGCAGAGCCCTGAGGCCGCGTCGTGTGTCTTTCAGACCCCTATGCCGAGCTGCCGGCCATGCCTTACTGGCCTTTCTCCACCTCCGACTTCTGGAACTACGTGCAACACTTCCAGGCGCTGGGGGCCTACGCCCAGATCGAGGACATGGCCCGCACCTTCTTTGCTCACTTCCCGCTAGGGACCACCCTGAGCTTCCACGTCCCCTATCAGGAGGAGTGAGGGGCCCCAGCCTGGTGGCCAGGGCAGGCGGGGACCTGGGGGGCCTCGGGCCTCAGCTCAATAAACTCCTGACTTAAAATGCACAACACACTGTGGTTTTCTTTCAAGAGACAGACATTCACCTTCTCGTTGACAAATGCACCCACTCCTTGAGTACCAGCTAAGCTTTAATACACATGTGCGCAGTTCCTGTCCACAGAAGACACAGCAGCTCTGGCTCAGGACTCGCCGCTCTATGTGCCACTTGCTCATCTAGTCCTCACAGTGACCCCAGGAGGGTGCTGCAGGTCCCCAGAGGGTGGGTGGGGAAACAGAGGCAAAGAGACACCAGGCAGCTGCCTGACTTGTTGACGGAACCCGGAACCCGTCCAGGCAGCTTCGCCCCTGAGCCCCTGCCCTCGGCCCCTGGGCCAGGCAGCAGCCAGACCTGCGGTGACCAGCCCTGGCGGCCACACTTCACACTCAGCCCGCTCTCGAGGGCAGTTCACACCAGCAGGAGCCCCATCTGTGAGGAAGCGCCAGGCACCTGGGTGTGCTCGGTGTGCAGGAAGCAGGCTGCCCTGCCACCTGTGCAGTCCTGAGGGCAGGTGGCGTGCACGGTGTCTTGGGTACCGTCCGTTCACATGGGGGCAGCGACTTTGCAGGTGGTGAGCCCTCGCAGGCGGGCGTGCAGGCTGGCCCTGCCGGTCACACCCCATCAGATGAAACAGATCGGTCCAATGGGCTGCAATCAGCTTTACCATTAAAATCAAATAACAGAAAGGATCGTCTATTTCACTGCAGATGCTGGTATTTGTACGAGCTTCTAACTACAGAAACTGCTGTGCGCAGTGAGACACATGTGAGGCTTAGTGAGACTCCGGTGTCACACGTTGCATTTGGGAGGAAACAGGCGATGGGCTCGGATTTCGCCCCGCTGCAGGCCGAGGGGCTCAGCAGGCTGTCCCTGAAGGTAAGCAAGGTGATTCCCGCTGCTCAGAGAGAGACTCGAGCCATCTCAGGTGGTAGGGGAGGTTATTGTGACAGTTCTCACAAGGACAGAGTGGGGGGACTCTCCTGGGACCCAGCCAGGCCCTGAGGGACCTGGAAAGGGGGAGGTGGCAGCGGTGCCTCCTGTGGCCACCCCGCTCGCTCCAGCCCTCCACAAGGGGTCCTGCCCCATCACCTTCGCCGCCTGTTGGCAATGGTGGGTGCTCTTAGGAGGAAGACTGTTGGCCGAGCCAATGGCTTTGGGAAGAGCCAACACGTTGTCTCTTTCCCTCTCTTGAGTTAGCTTGAATTTCGTTTCTATACATTAGCTGCAATTTTGAAAAGTGCCTGATTCATACCACAGCTGGACGTGGGGATTGGTTCTAAGTGCCCACCGGGGACAAATAGGTCTTGATCAAACATACCAGACAAAAGACACCCTTGACAGCAGGATTTCCATGGTAGTGTGTGTGTGTGTGTGTGTGTGTGTGTGTGTGCGCGCGCGCGCGCGCGCGTGCGCACACGGGCACGTGAACATTTCCATTCTGCCTGGATTTTCACGCCCTCAATTCAGGCAAGCATTAAAGAATGGCAGCCACAGCTGCCTCTCCGTAGGCTGCTCAGGTGGACCACAATCCTGGGTATCTTCTGGGGTGGACCTCCTGGTACCCTGGCCAGAGCCATGTCCCCCTCAGGTGTCAGCATGTCC
>NW_024341146.1:0-11112 GCF_902729225.1 Pteropus medius
AGGTTATGTTTAGACTTTGGGTTAAAGTTAGGATTAGGGTTATGGTTAGGGTTAGCTTTAGAATTATGGTTAGGGTTACTGTAATGGTTTAGGTTAGGGTTAGTGTAAGGGTTAGGGTTACATTATGGTTAGGGTTAAGGTTAATGTTAGAGTTACATTAATGTTTTGGTTAGTGCTAGCGTTAGGCTTAGGGTTAGCTTAGGATAAGGGTTAGGGTTGGGTTAGGGTTTAGGGATAGGTTTAGGGTTAGGGTTTAGATTTAGGGTTAGGGATAGGGTATGGGTTTAGTGTTCGGGTTATTCTTAGTGTGAATTTAGGGTTAGGTTTAGAATTAGGGTTAGGATTAGCTTTAGATTTAGGGTTAGGATCTGGGTTTGGTGTATCGTTAGGGTTACGTTAAAGGTTTTATTTAGATTTAGGGTTATATTTATGGTTAGAGTTAGTTTTAGTGTTAAATTTGTGTTTGGGTTATGCTTAGAGTTAGGGGTTAATGGTTGGATTATTGTTAGTGTAAAATTAGGGTTAGGGTTAGGGTAAGAGATAAGAGTTAGTTTTAGTGTTCGCATTTGCATTTGAATGTAAGGTATTAGTGTTAGCATTAGGGATAAGGTTACGGTTAGGGTTAGGCTAAGCTTAGGGTTAGGGTTAGGGTTAGGTTTAGGGTAAGCTCTTAGGCAAGAGGTTAGAGTTAAGTTTAGTGTTAGGGTTAGTGTTAGGATTAGGGTTAGTTTAGGAGTGGGTTTACCTTTAGGGTGTGCTTAAGGTTTATTTTAGGAATACGTATATATTTAGGGTTAGGGTTAGGGTTATGTTTAGGTTAGGGTTAGAATAACGTGTAGGGTTAGTGTTAGGGTTAGGATTATCTTTAGGTTTTGGGATAGAGTGAGGAAAGGTTTAGGTATAATGTTATTGTTAGTGTAAAATTTAGGTTTACGGTTAGAATTAGGTTTAGGACTAGCTTTAGTTTAAGGTTAAGATTAGTGTTAGCGTTAGCGGTAGGGTTAGTTTTAAGTTAGGGTTAGAGTTAGGGTTTGATTTAGGCTAGGGTTAGTGTTAGGGTTAAGGATAGGGTGAGGGTTAGTCTTAGGGTTAGTGGTAGTTTTAGAGTTAAAGTTACAATTAGGGTTACCTTTAGGTTAAGGGGTTAGGGTATTTGTTAGATCAAAATTTATTTTTAGGGTTATTTTTAAGGTTAAGGTTAGAATGAGGGTTAGGATTAATTTTAGTTTTAAGGTCAGGATTAGTGTTAGGGTTAGAATTAGGGTTAAGGTTAGAGTTTGGGTGAGGCTTTAGGGTTAGTGTTAGTGTTTCTTTTAGGATTAGTGTTAGGGTTAGGGTTAGGATTATTGTTAAGTTATGGTTTGTGATAGTGTTAGGTTTAGGTTTGCTTAGGCTTATGGTTAGGGATGGTGTTAGGTTTTGGGTTGGCTTTAGATTTAGGGTTAGGTTTAGGATATGTGGTTAGGGTTAGAGTTATTGTTAGTGTAAAATTTTGGGTTAGGGTTAATTTTAGGGTTAGAGATAGAATTAGGGTTTGGATTAGCTTTAGTTTTAGGGTTAGATTCAGGGTTAGGGTTAGGGTTAGGATTTACGGTTATGATTAGGCTTAGGTTTTGGTTATGGTTAGTGTTTTTGTTAGGGTTAGTGTTATGTTTAGGCTTAGCTTTCGGTTAGAGTTATGGTGAGTATAAAGATTTAGGGATAGAGTTATCGCTAGTGTAAATTTTAGGGTTAAGGTTAGAATTAGGATTAGGATTAGCTTCACTTTTAGTGTTAAGATCAGGGTTAGATTTAGTGTTAGAGTTATTGTTAGGATGAGGTTTAGAAATAGGGTAAGGGTTAGATTTAGTTTTAGAGTATGAGTTAGGATCAACGTTAGATTTAGTGTAAGTGGTCAGGCTTAGGTTAGTGTTAGTGCAAAATTTAGAGTTAGGGTTAGTGTTAGTGTTTTGGTTAGAATTAAGGTTAGGATTAGCTTTAGTTTTAGTGTTAGGATCAATGTCCAGGTTAATATTAGGGTTAGTGTTAGAGTTAAGATTATTTTTAGATTTAAATTCTGGTTAGGGTTTGGTTTACTGTAAGGGGTTATGGTCCCTGTTATTGTTAGTTTGAAATTTAAGGTTAGGCTATTGTTAGGGAAAGGGATAGAATTAGGGTTAGGATTAATTTTCGTTTTAATGTTATGATCAGGGATAGGGTTAGCGTTAGGGTTAGTGTTATGGTTAGGCTTTCAAGGTAGTGTATTTGTTAGGGTTAGCGGTAGGGTTAGGTTTAGGTTATGGTTCGAGTTAGGGTTAGGATAAGGGTTAGGGTTAGGGTAAGTGTGTAGACATAGTTTTAGTGGCAGTGTTAGTGTTGGGGTTACGGTTAGGTTATGGGTAGAGTTATGTTAAGGTTTAAGGTGAGGGTTAGGTTTAGTATTGGCTTAGTGTTAGGGTTAAGGTTAGTGGTAGGGTTAGGGTTATCGTTAGGGTTATTGTCAGCGTAAAATTTAAGGGCATGGTTAGGAGTGTGGTTACGATAACCTTTATTTTAGGGTTAGGATCAAGGTTAGGGTTATTCTTGGGTTAGGGTTAGAATTAGGTGTTGCATTAACTTTAGTTTTAAGGTTATGATCAGAGTTAGTGTTCGGGTTAGCGTTAGCTTTAAGTTGGGGTTAGCATTAGGGTTTGGTATACGTTTGGGTTAGAGTTTGGGTTAAGGATAGTGTTAGGATTAGGCTTAGGGTTAGAGTTACTTTTAGAGTTTTACTTAGGGTTAGGGTTACTTTTAGTGTAAATTTTTAGGGTTAGGGTTATAGTTACAATAAAATTTAGAATTAGGGTTATTGTTAGGGTTAGGTTTAGAATTAGGGTTAGGATTCACTTGAGTTTTAAGATTAGAATCAGTGTTAGGCTTAGGGTTAAAATTAAATTTAAGTTAGGGTTAGGGTTAGTGTTAGGTTTAGATTTAGGGTTAGAGATAGTTTTAGAGTTAAATATAGGGTTAGGGTGAGGTTTAAGTTAAAGGGCTAGTGTCAGGGTTATTTTTAGTTTAAAATTAATGTTTAGTGTTCTTGTTATGGTTAAGGTTTGAACTAGGGATGAGATTAACTTTAGTTTAATGTTAGGAGCACAGTTAGTGTTAGGGTTAGGTTTAGTGTAGGGTAATGGTTAGGGTTAGGCTTTAGGTTTAGGGATAGTGCTAGTTTTAGGGTTAGGGTTAGGTTATGTTAGAATTCGAGTTAGGTTAAGGTTTAAGGTTAGGGTGCAATGTTAGTGTTAGGTTTAATGTTAGTTTTATGGTTAGAGTGATGGTTAGCATTAGGCCTGGGGTTAGGCTAGTTTTAGGTTTAGGGTTAAATTTAGGTAGGATTAGGGTTAGGATTAGTGTAGTGTTAGCTTTAAGGTTAGCATTAGTATTAGGGTTAGTGTTAATGTAAGCAGTTAAGGTTAGGATTACTGTTAGTGTATAATTTAGGAATATGGTTAAAATTAAGTCAGGAACAGCTTTAGTTTTAGGGTTAGGTTCACGGTTATTTTTAGTGTTAGCATTAGGGATAGAATTAGGGTTAGGATTAGCTTTAGTTTTAGGGTTAAATTTGGGTTAGGGTTAATATTAGGGTTGAGGTTAAGGTTAGGATTAGTTTTAGATTTCAAGTTGGGTTTAGAGTTAGCTTTAGAATAAGAGGTTAGGTTTCAAGATACAGTTAGTTTAAAATTTAGGGTATGGTATATTGTTAAGTTTAGGGTTAGAATTTGGGTTAGGATTAGAATTACATTTAGTGTAAGGATCAGGATTATAATTAGGGTTAGAGGTACGGTTAAGCTTTAGTGTTAGGGTTAGGGTTAAGTTTAGTTAGAGATAGGTTTATGATTAGAGTCACGGTTAGGGTTAGGTCTAGATTACAGTTAGGGTTCGGGTTACTGTTAGGGTTAGGGTTAGGTTTAGCGTTATCTTTAGGTTTAGGGTTAATATTAGGATAAGTGGTTAGGGTTAGTGTTATTGTTAGTGTGAAATTTAGGGTTAGGGTTACTATTAGGGTTAGAGATAGAATTAGGGTATGGATTAGATTTAGTTTTAAGATTTGACTACGGGTTATGGTTAAGGTTAGGGTTAGGTTTTAGGGTTAGTGATAGGTTTAGGTTAGGACTCAGGTGACGGTTAAGGTTAAGGATAAGTTTAGGCTAGGGTTAGATTACAGTTAGGGTTATGGCTTAACGATATAATTAGTTTTAGTGTTAGGTTTAGAGTTATCGTTATGATTAGGGTTAGTTTAGGGTTAGGTTTGGGATTAGGGATAGGGTTAGATTTAGGATTAGGGTTAGTATTAGGATTACAGTCAGAAATAGGATGAGGATTAGCATTAGTTTTTGGGTTCGTAGAATGAGGCGAAAACCCTGTGATATGGTACTCTATGTCTTTGGGTCTTCTTCTGCCATTACGGAGATAGAAATACTTAAAGGTGCAAGAAGGTGTAGAGTGCATGCAAAGGAAACCGTTTTGGAACGCTTGATTTCTCTAGTCCAGAAGTGTATTCGATCATTTGGTGCAAGTTTTGCTGTATGCTCTAAAGAAAGTCGGCACTGTAAGAAAGCAGAGAAATTGGAGTTCTTGCCTGCACGTGGAGTCAAGCATTTAGGATGTGAGCAAGAACTTAGTCCCGTTCCTTGAGACCTGAGTCAGGCTCAATCCCAGGCTGACAAAACCGTACATTTGTTCGGTCGTGTCCTTTGTCCGGCAGCAAAGCGCTGGTTGGAAACAGTTTTGACATCCGTTCTCCTTAGCTTGCTATCTGCCTAGAATGCACAAAAGGGTGGTAAGACAGTGGCAGTATGCTTGTGCTGTGTAGTAAGAGCAAAATACAAGCTTTACTCTACCATCGTTTTTTGCCTTGGAACAAAGGAAGCCCCATTGTGTGGCGTGTCGTGGGAAGGGTAATATGAAGGGAAATCCTTCTGGAGAGGATGTTCTTTAACCTGAATCTTCAGAGGCACCGGGCCGAAACGAACGGACCATGTTTTCTAATGAGTATGGAAAGTGAAACCGTCTCCCACAGATGTTTCAGGGAGATACACACCAACCGATGGAGCTTGAGGCTGGGATCCAAATTTGTTTAATGCAGACGTCAGATGACTCTGGCGAATAATGTTGGATCGGATCTCTGAAAAGAGCAGATTCCACTCTGGACGCTTCTCCTTAGAAACGGCTCTCCGTACTACTTTTATCTGCATTGCGATATACAGGTAGTTTGAAAGGACTGCAGGATTGTTCGGAGATGAGCCTGGAGAAGTGTAGTTCAGGAAGCAAATGTGGAATCTACCAACAGCCACAGGCTGTGACATCGATACTGACAATTTAGCCTTTTGATTGTGGAAATTCGTACGAAGCCGGTTCAGGCGGTTGCCTTTTGGAAGAGAGCGTACGTGCCCAAAGACATCATTAGACTGCCGGGATTCGTTAGGTGGTAAGGTGTTTCAATACTTCTGGTCCCATTTTGCCCTTAAGAAGAGATAGGTGTACTCTAAAGTTGAGAGAAAGCGAGCACCGCTTGTACAGCAAGCTCCTTTTGGATTGCCTGGCTTGTATAATCGACAAGTGCAGTCATTGTTGGATGTCGTGAAGTAAGGCGGCCCTCTAAGTATGTACAGAGAGAAGTTGCAGTTCTCGTGATTCAGGTCATAGATACTGGTTTAGAACAACTTCTTACTCTGTTGTGTGTGACATGGTGGGTGTTCGGTCCCAGACGGACAGATCAGTAAATCTGTTTCTCATGTGCCCTTTTGCCGTACCAAAGTGGTGGTGGACAAGTGTTTTGACATCCATCGCTGGAGCTTGCCATCTGAAAGAATTCATCAGCATGCACTCTTCCAGTGGCAGCATGTCCCCAATCCGTGGTCGAGTCAAATAACAGCTTTCATATGCGGTCTTTTTGCAAAGGCAAAAAGAAAGCCACTCTCTTGTGTGTGTGTGTGTGTGTGTGTGTGTGTGTGTGTGTGTGTGTGTGTGTGTTTGGTTGTTGCCGAAAGGTCATTTTAAAGAAAATTGTTTGGTGTGGATGTATTCGTAATCTGTGTCCTCAGAAGCGCCATTCCATAAACGAACACTGTTTTCTCATGCATTTGTTAACTGAAACTGTATCTCGAGGATGTTTCAGCGGGCTTCTGATCCACTGATGGAGCCTTGAGGCTGGGATCCTAATATGCTTCATTCAGAAGTTAGAGCACTCTGACGCATGATTTTGGAGCCATAGCCTTTTTCAGAATTGCTTCCATTTTGGAAGCCTCTGCTTAGTAACGGTGCTCAGTAGACATCCTTTATGCTGACTGATAGACACATATATTGACTGGGCTGCAGCATTGTTCTACTAAGTGCCATGATATGTGTGGATTCTGAAGCAAACATGAACTCCTCCAACAAAGAGAAAGTGTGAAATTTTAAAGCTGGCAGATCCATTGTGAAATTTATGAAGCGGGTTCGAGCAGCTGCATTTTTGGAAGAGAGCGTATATGCTGAAAAGACATTCTTAGAATGTGGCGATTAATCCTGTTTTATGGTGCTTCATTTCTTCGGGTCTTCTTCTGCCATTACGGTGATAGAAATACTTTAAAGTGCGAGAAGGTGTACAGCGCATGTAAAGGAAACCGTTTGGGAAACCTTGATTTCTCTAGTCCAGAAGTGTATTCGATCATTTGGTGCAAGTTTTGCTGTATGCTGTAAAGAAAGTCGGCACTGTAAGAAAGCAGAGAAATTGTAAGTCTTGCCTCTACCTGGGTTCAAGCATTTAGGATGTGAGCAAGAACTTAGCCCCGTTCCTTGGGATCTCAGTCATGCTCAATCCCAGTCTGAGAAATCCGTAGATTTATTTTGTCGTGTCCTTTGTCTGGCACCAAAGAGCTGGTTGGAAACAGTCTAGACATCTATTCTACTTAGCTTGCTATCTGCCTAGAATGCACAAAAGGGTGGTAAGACAGTGGCAGTATGCTTGTGCTGTGTAGTAAGAGCAAAATAAAAGCTTTACTCTACCATCTTTCTTTGCGGTGGAACAAAGGAAGCCACTGTGTGTGGCGTGTCGTGGTAAGGGTGATATGAAGGGAAATCCTTCTGGGGAGGATGTTCTTTAACCTGAATATTCAGAAGCACCGGGCGAAAGCGAATGGATAATGTTTTCTAATGAGTATGGATTAGGTTTACATGAGGGTTAGGGTTAGAGTTAGGGTTCCGTTTAGGGTTTAGGTTTACTGTTAGGGTTATAGTGAGAGTGTTAGGGTTACTTTTAGTGTTAGGGATAGGTTTAGGTGCTGATTAAAGTTAAGTTTAGGGTTATCGTTCTGGATTGGTTTAGTGTTAGTGTTAGGGCAAGGGTTATGGTTGGGGTTACTGTTAGGGTTAATATTACATTAGGATTAAGGTTAGGGTTAGGGTATGGGATTAAGGTTATGGTTAGGATTTGGCTTAGGGCAAGTTAGGATTAGGGTAACAGTTTAGACTTAGGATGTGTTAGATTTAGGTTTAGGGCTAGGGTGTGGTTAGGGTTAGATTTAGGGTTATTGTTACATTTATGGTTATGGTTAGGGTTAGGGTTATGGTTACGGTTAGTTTTAGCTTTATGGTTTGGGATAGGGTTAGGTTTAGGTTTAGGTTTATTGTTATGGTTTAGGTTAGGGTTACAGTTATGTTTAGGGTTCTGATAGGGTAAGGGGTTAGAATTAGGATTAGGGTTAAGGTTAGAATTAGTGTTAAGTTTAGTGTAGGATTAGAGTTATGGTTAGGCTTAGGTTAGGGTTAAGTTTAGGGTCAGGGTTAGGGTTATTGTTACTGTTAGGATAAGATTAACATTAGGTTTAAAGTGAGGGTTGGTATTGGGTTAGGTTTTGGTTTAGAGTAAGGGTTAGGGTTACGATTCGGGTTACGGTTAGGTTACGCTTAGGGTATGTAGTTAGAGTTCGGATTATTATTAGTGTAATTTTAGGATTAGCGTTAAAATTAGCGTTAGAATTCGCTTTAAATTTAGGGTTAGGGTTAGGCTTAGAGCTAGTTTTCGAGTTAAATTAGGGTTATGGTTTTGTTAAGGGTCAGAGGTTAAGGTTAGGGTTATTGTTAGTGTAAAATTTAGGGTTAGGTTTAGGGTTAGGTTTAGTTTTAGCATTATGATTTGGGTTATGAATAAAATTACTTTTAAGGCTAGGGTTAAAGTCAGAGGTTAGAGTTTATATTAATGTTAGGGTAAGGATTAGGCTTAGGATTAGTTTAGCTTTATGTTTAGGGTTAGGTTTACATTAGGTTTAAGTTTAGGATTAGGTTTTATGGTCAGAGTTTAGTGTGATGTTTAGTGTTAGGGTTAGGTTTAGGGTTAGGTTTAGCGTTATTTTTGGGGTTAGGATTATGGTTATGTTTAAGTTTAGGTTTAGGGTAAGAGTTTAGATTTAAGATTAGTGTTAGAATTAGGATTAGGGATAGAATTAGTTTATGGTTAGGGTTAGGGTCGGTTTAAGTTAGTGTTAGGTTTAGGGTTAGTGTTAGGTTTAGGGTTAATGTTACTGTTATGGTTAAGGATAGGATTAGGGTTAGTTTAGGGTTAGTGTTAGTTTTAGAGTTAAATTAGTTTTAGGGTTAGGTTTAGGTTTATTGTTATGTAAAATTTAGAGTTAGGGATTGGTTTATGGTTAGGGTAGGGGTAGGTTTAGGGTTTAGAGTTGTAATCGGTTTTAGGCTTTGAGTTAGTGTCACGGTTAGGGGTAGTGTTAGTGTTAGGTTTAGCGTTATGTTTTGAGTTAGTTTAAAGTTATATTTAGGGTTAGGGTTAGAGTAAGAGGTTAGAGTTAAAAGTAGGATTAGTGTTAGGATTAGGGTTAATAGTAGTTCACGGTTACGGTTATGGTTCGTTTTAGGGTTAGGGTCAGGTTTATGGTCAGATTTGGTTTGGGATTAGGGTTTAGGTTCATGGTTAGGTTTAGTGTTAGGGTTACTGTTGTGGTTAAGATTATCGTTAGATTTAGGTTTTGGGTTAGAGTATGGGATTATGTTTACGATTAGTGTTAAGGTTAGGATTAAGGTTAGCATTCGATTTAGGTTTATGGTTAGGATTAGGTTTAGGGTTAGGTTAGAGTAACAGTTAGGGTTAGGTTTAGTTTAGAGTTAGGGTTAGGGTTAGGGTTATTGTTTGTGTTAAGGTAAGCCTAGGTTTAGTTTTAGGGTAGTCAATGCGGTTTGGTTAGGGTTATTCTTAGTATGAAATTTAGGGTTAGGTTTAGATTTAGCGTTAGGATTAGCTTTAGACTTAGGGTAACCATCTGGGTTAGTGTTAGTTTTTGGGTCACATTTAAGATTTCGTTTAGGGTTAGGGTTATGGTTAGGGTTTAGGTTAGGATTACGGTTAGTTTTAGCATTATGGTTTAGTTTAGAGTATAGTTATGATTAGGGTGAGGGTTAGGATAAGACGTAAGAGTTAGGATTAGTGTTTGCGATAGGATTAGTGTAGGGTTATAGTCGGGGTTAGGTTTAAGTTCGGGGTAGGGTTAGGGTTTATGGTTAGGGTTAGTGTTAGTGTTAGAGATAAGGTTAGTGTTAGGGTTAGTGTTAGGTTTACCGTTAGAGTTAAGATTAGTATTAATTTTAGGGTTGGGTTTAGTGTATGGATTTAGGTTTAGGGTTATTCGTAGTGTAAAATTTAGGGTTAGGTTTAGAGTTAGGTTTAGACTTAGCTTTAGATTTATGTTAGGATATGTGTTAGGGTTAGTGTTAGGTTTACCTTTAAATTTTGGGTAACATTTAGGGTTAGGTTAGGGTTAGAGTTAGCTTTAGAGCTAAATTAGGGTTAGGGTTAGGTTTAGGTTCTGGGATTCAATTTAGGGTTATTGTTAGTGTAAAATTTAGCTCTATGGTTTGGGTTATGGTTACAGATATCTTTAGGGTTAGCGTTAGGGTAAGAGGTTAGAGTTAGGATTAGCATTAGGATTAGGATTATGGTTAGGAATAGATTTGGGTTATGTTTAGGTTAGGGTTAAGGTTACATTAAAGTTTGGGTAAGAATTTAGAGTTAGTATTAGTGTTAGCATTATGATTAGCGTTAGGGTTAAGTTAGGGTTAGGGTTAGGGTTAGGGTTAGGGTTAGGGTTAGTGTTAGGATTAGGGATAGTATTACCATTATGGTTCAAGTAAGGTTTAGTTTAGGAGTAGGTTTATAGTTAGGGTTAAGGTTAGGTTTAGCTTTTGTTTAGGGTTAAGTGTAGGGTAAAGTTAGCATTAGGGTTAGGGTTAGGTTAGGGTTAAGGTTAAGTTTAACGTTAGGGTAAGATTTTAGAGTTAGGATTAGTTTTAGGGTTAGGGTTAGGGGTAGGGTTCAGTTAGAGTAGGGTTAGGGTTAGAGTTAGGATTAAGGTTTAGGTTTAGGGTATGGGATTAGGGTTAGGGTTATTCTTAGTGGAAAATTTAGGGTAAGGTTAGAATTAGGGTTAGGATTGGCTTCAGTTTTTTTGTTAGGAACAGACTTAGGGTTAGTGATAGAGTTAAGGTTCAAGTGAGTTTAGGGTTAGGTTTAATTTTATGATAAAAGTTAGGGATAGGGTTAGGTTTACGTTAAGTGGTCAGGTTTAATTTTACTGTCAGTGTAAAAATTAGTGGTAGGGGTAGGATTAGTGTTCGTCTATTAAGGTTAGCATTACCTTTAATTTAGGTTAATTTAGGTTAAAGCATTTGCTTTAATTAAGAATTAGGGTTAGCATTACCTTTAATTTTAGTGTTAGGATCCGTTTTAGGTTTAAAGTTATGGATAGGTTTATGGTTAATTTTGGGTTAGGATTACCTTTAGTTTTAGAGTTAGCATCAGGTTTATGGTTAGCTTTAGGGTTAAGGTTAAGGTTCGGGTTAGTTTTAGAGTTAAATTTAGGGTTAGGGTTAGTTTTAGGGTAAATGGTTAGGCTTAAGGATATTGTTAGTGTGAAACAGGTTTTGGGTTAGTGTTAGGTTTAGGGTTAGCTTTAGTTATAGGTTTAGGATCAGTGTTTGGGTTAGGTTTATGATTAGGGTTAGGGTTTAGTGTTAGGGATAGGGTAAGGTTTAAAGTAAGGGGGTAGGTTTAGTCTAGGAGTTAGTTTTCATTTAGGGTCAGTGATAGGGTTAGTGTAAGTGGTT
>NW_024341147.1:0-337 GCF_902729225.1 Pteropus medius
TCTCTCTCAACTCTAACACACACAAACACACACACACACGTACATACATACATATATACACACACATACATATATACACATCACACATATACACATACACATGCACACATGCACATGCACACATGCAGACATGTACACATCATCCAAACACACATACATGCACACATACACATACATACACATTTACACATACATATACACAAATCACACATGTACACACATACACACACATACTTGCATACATACATACACATATACACGCATACTTCCCAAACTCCCTTTCTTTCAATAGATAGTCATATCACAATTTTTACTTAAATCTCGGTTCGGTATTGAC
>NW_024341148.1:0-358 GCF_902729225.1 Pteropus medius
CAGTCCCTACCCCAATGCCCATTGTCTGGCAAATGTAGTCCTTGAACAGAGGCCTTCGAACCTTGGAATCTTAACCACTGACCCTCTTCTCCCAGCCTACTTGTCTGTGGAGCCCTCACTGCTGGGGCAGGGGAGGAGCAGTGACCCCTGAGCCCAGCCCCTGACCCTAACAATGATGTCAACCCCAACTTTGCCTAGACAAGTGATCACTTGTCCCACCCAGTCCGAGCCCCTGAAGGGCCACCTAAACCTAAAACCCAGCCTTAAAAGTAACCCGAATCCTGCCTCTAACCCCACCCGACACCCGGCTCATTCCCAACCCCACCTGCACCTGCCACCTCCACCCCCACTTCCGCTC
>NW_024341149.1:0-354 GCF_902729225.1 Pteropus medius
GTAGTTTTCATTGTAAAAGTCTTTCCCCTCCATTAAGTTAATTCTTATGTATTTTTGGATACTATTGTAAATGGATCGTCTTCTTAATTTCCTTTTAGTATATAGTTTGTTATTGGTGTTTTGTATGTTGATTTTGTATCCTGCAACTTTGCTGAATTTGTTTATTAGTTCTAATGGTTCTTTTGTGGAATTTTCAGGACTTTCTACACATTAGATCATATCATTTCGAGCAGAGATAATTTTATTTTTCTTTTCTGATTTGGATGACTTTAATTTCTTTTTCTTCTCTCCCTCTCTCTCTCTCTCTCTCTCTCTCTCTCTCTTTCTCTCTCTCTCTCTTTCTCTCTCTTTTTT
>NW_024341150.1:0-337 GCF_902729225.1 Pteropus medius
GTTGGGAGACACTGCAGACAGCTGTGGGTCTGAATTCGGCCTCCGTGCCTTAGGAGCTTTGAGATCAGCTCTTTGAGCCTTTCATTTCTTCATTTTGAATGCGTCCCCGGGGACCATTACTACCATCCCAGGCTGAAAGGTGAGGGAGATTGAGTTGTCTGCTTCCGTCCTTAAGTCTGATTTCCACTGCGAAATGCGGGAAGGAGCCGAGGCCTGAGGAAGGAGCCCCGGGGCATCCGGGATGAAAAGAGATCATGCTGAATTGTGGCTCTGGAACGCCCGGTGTCCACACTGCGGGGAGGTGGAGGTGCTAGCAGCGGCCTGTCTTCTGTGGTAG
>NW_024341151.1:0-1314 GCF_902729225.1 Pteropus medius
GAACTGGGCAGATTGGATGAAAAAGCCCAGCTCGGAAGTCGGCGTGTGTGAAGAGCTCTTGCCCCGTGGGAATTTGGGGAGGCAGCCAATGGTTACCGCAGCTCCCCATGACCTCCGTCTTCTCCGTGGCCTAAGGAAGACAGTTGTTTGGGGCCTGGGGACCGGGGCCCCGGTTGCTCCCTAACTGGGAGACCTGGCTCGCGCCCTGAGTTGTTCGTGTTAGCATCACGGTGTATTCTGGGAGTCTTCCGGCTGAGTTCGGAGCAGCCTCCGGAACGCGGGGCGGGGGGGTGCGGGTGGCGTGGGGCGCTGCGGGCAGCTGTCCACTCTGTCCCCGCGCTGTGCAGGCTCCCCTCGGCGGTCCCGCCCCTCTGCTCATCACCTCTTCCTGTGGCCGTCTCAGTCTCCGTGTGCAATCTCTAGAATTTTTCAGAATTTCAAGAAACCTTGTGAAAGTAAGACACCTGGTTTCTTCGCTTTGGCTTGAGGTGTAATCAGCATGGCGAGTGAACATTTGAGATTTCGGGCCAGTCGAGAGCTTGTAGGGTCGTTTGTCTAGGTTGCGGAAACCGATTACGTATTACTGGATTACTGGATAAATGGAGCATTTTAGGGATGAAATCTCTGGAATCAGAATGAGCTGAGAGTGGGAAGTGTGACCACGGACACGAGTCGCTAAGACACGCTGCCCCGCTGACCGCCGCTCGCTCCCGGCCCTCGAGAGAGACTCCGTGTCTCCTGAACTAGTCTCGCCTTCACCCAAAACGGCTCCATTTTCTTTGTCGCCCTCTTACATAATGACATCGCCGGGGCAAGGTTTGTTGTGCTTGCTGATTTGTTCGTTCACGTGTTCGTTCATTCGTTCGCACGTCTGAGTCCCCAGCACAGGCCAGAGGCTAGGAGGGGTTCCCGCCTCCGCCTGCCGCGTCGCCGTCGCCCCGGGAGAGTCCCGCCAGCCCCGGTCTTTCAAAGCCGTCCCTTCGGTCCCATCCTTTCTGTCACTGTTATTTTTGAAATGGGTTTAGGAAAGCCACTGCCCACCACGTCCTGGTCTGGCCAGCGCTGCCGCTGGCCGCACGTGGCCACTGAGCAGCGGAAGTGTGGCCGGTGCGAGCGGAGAGCTCAGTTTAAAATGTGATTTATTTTTATTTTATTTTAATTAACAAAACTTGAGCAGCCCAGTGCCACACACTGCCGTGCTGCTCTGGGCTGACGCCTCCCGAGAGTGTGCGTGAGCGGACCGCCAGCCTGGGGTGCGCCGTCGAGCACGCGGGGTGCTCCGCAGCGTCCTGCCAGTCTAGTCCACGCTACACC
>NW_024341152.1:0-3308 GCF_902729225.1 Pteropus medius
GAAGCAGACACCGCCCTCTCCCTCACCTTTCTGCCTGGGATGGTCGTAATGGTCCCCGTGGACGCATTCAAAATGAAGAAATGAAAGGCTCAAAGAGCTGATCGCAAAGCTCCTAAGGCACGGAGGCCGAATTCAGACCCACAGCTGTCTGCAGTGTCTCCCAACTGAACTCTTTCCAGCGGGTGACAGCCGCCATGGACGCAGGGGCCAAAGCATCCCTGGGTACGCTGTCTGTGCGTGGCCCTGAACCCTGCAAGAGCATACAGAGACGAATGAGACGTAGTTTGTACCTCTAGGAGCTCAAAGTGTCAGTGAGTGCTCCTCCAACTTCGGTACCCCAGTACCCGCAGATGACCGAGCATCGCCCATAGAGCCCCAAGGCCCCGGGAGGGCTGTGCATTTGCCGCAAGTGAGCCTTTTCTCGGAAGTAGGCGATTCTGGCTCAAAATGGACGTCACCAGAGAGCTTTTTGCCAAAGCTACCATATACATATATATGCATATAT
Source organism: Pteropus medius (assembly GCF_902729225.1). Classification (NCBI taxonomy): domain Eukaryota; kingdom Metazoa; phylum Chordata; class Mammalia; order Chiroptera; family Pteropodidae; genus Pteropus; species Pteropus medius. Next base: position 506 of record NW_024341152.1, read on the forward strand.
ATGGTCATCTATATGCATATATATGTATATGGTGGATTTCGAAGGAAACCTGCGTGGACCCCTGGTCTTACACAGAAGACAGGCCGCTCCTAGCACCTCCACCTCGCCGCAGTGTGGACACCGGGCGTTCCAGAGCCACAATTCAGCATGATCTCTTTTCATCCCAGAGGCCCCGGGGCTCCTTCCTAAGGCCTCGGCTCCTTCCCGCTTTCCCCAGTGGAAATCAGACTTCAGGACGGAAGCAGAAACCTCCCTTTCCCTCACCTTTCTGCCTGGGAGGGTCGTAATGGTCCCCGTGGACGCATTGAAAAGGAAGAAATGAAAGGCTCAAAGAGCTGATCGCAAAGCTCCTGAGGCATGGAGGCCGAATTAAGACCCTCAGCTGTCTGCAGTGTCTCCCAACTGAACTCTTTCCAGCGGGTGACGGCCGCCATGGACGCAGGGGCCAAAGCATCCCTGGGTACGCTGTCTGTGGGTGACCCTGAACCCTGCAAGAGCATACAGAGACGAATGAGACGCAGTTTGGACCTCTAGGAGCTCAAAGTGTCAGTGAGTGCTCCTCCAACTTCGGTACCCCAGTCTCTGCAGAAGACCGAGCATCGCCCCCAGAGCCCCAAGGCCCCACGGCCCCGGGAGGGCGGTGCATTTGCCGCAAGTGAGCCTTTTCTCGGAGGTCTGCGATTCTGGCTCAAAATGGACGTCACCAGAGAGCTTTTTGCCAAAGCTACCATATACATATATATGCATATATATGTTCATCTATATGCATATATATGTATATGGTGGATTTTGGAAGGAAACCTGCGTGGACCCCTGGTCTACCACAGAAGACAGGCCGCTCCTAGCACCTCCACCTCCCGCAGTGTGGACACCGGGCGTTCCAGAGCCACAATTCAGCATGATCTCTTTTCATCCCAGAGGCCCCGGGGCTCCTTCCTAAGACCTCGGCTCCTTCCCGCTTTCCGCCGTGGAAATCAAACTTGAGGACGGAAGCAGACACCTCCCTCTCCCTCACCTTTCTGCGTGGGATGGTCGTAATGGTCCCCGTGGACGCATTCAAAATGAAGAAATGAAAGGCTGAAAGAGCTGATCGCAAAGCTCCTAAGGCACGGAGGCCGAATTCAGACCCACAGCTGTCTGCAGTGTCTCCAAACAGAACTTTTTCCAGCGGGTGACGGCCCTCATGGACGCAGGGGCCAAAGCATCCCTGGGTACGCTGTCTGTGGGTGGCCCTGAACCCTGCAAGAGCATACAGAGACGAATGAGACGTAGTTTGTACCTCTAGGAGCTCAAAGAGGTGTCAGTGAGTGCTCCTCCAACTTCGGTACCCCAGTCCCCGCAGATGACCGAGCATCGCCCACAGAGCCCCAAGGCCCCGGGAGGGCTGTGCATTTGCCGCAAGTGGGCCTTTTCTCGGAAGTCTGCGATTCTGGCTCAAAATGGACGTCACCAGAGAGCTTTTTGCCAAAGCTACCATATACATATATATGCATATATATATTCATCTATATGCATATATATGTATATGGTGGATTTTTGAAGGAAACCTGCGTGGACCCCTGCTCTACCACAGAAGACAGGCCGCTCCTCGCACCTCCACCTCCCCGCAGTGTGGACACCGGGCGTTCCAGAGCCACAATTCAGCATGATCTCTTTTCATCCCAGAGGCCCAGGGCTCCTTCCTAAGGCCTCGGCTCCTTCCCGCTTTCCGCAGTGGAAATCAGACTTCAGGACGGAAGCAGACACCTCCCTCTCCCTCACCTTTCTGCCTGGGATGGTCGTAATGGTCCCCGTGGACGCATTCAAAGGAAGAAATGAAAGGCTCAAAGAGCTGATCGCAAAGCTCCTAAGGCACGGAGGCGGAATTCAGACCCACAGCTGTCTGCAGTGTCTCCCAACTGAACTCTTTCCAGTGGGTGACGGCCGACATGGACGGAGGGGCCAAAGCATCCCCGGGTGCGCTGTCTGTGGGCGGCCCTGACCCCTGCAAGAGGATGCAGAGACTAATGACACGTAGTTTGTACCTCTAGGAGCTCAAAGTGTCAGTGAGTGCTCCTCCAACTTCGCTACCCCAGTACCCGCAGATGACCGAGCATCGCCCACAGAGCCCCAAGGCCCCGAGGGCTGTGCATTTGCCGCAAGTGAGCCTTTTCTCGGAAGTCTGCGATTCTGGCTCGAAATGGATGTCACCAGAGAGCTTTTTGCCAAAGCTACCATATACATATATATGCATATATATGTTCATCTATATGCATATATATGTATATGGTGGATTTTCGAAGGAAACCTGCCTGGACCCCTGCTCTACCACAGAAGACAGGTCGCTCCTCGCCCCTCCACCTCCCCGCAGTGTGGACACCGGGCGTTCCAGAGCCACAATTCAGCATGATCTCTTTTCATCCCAGAGGCCCCGGGGCTCCTTCCTAAGGCCTCGGCTCCTTCCCGCTTTCCGCAGTGGAAATCAGACTTCAGGACGCAAGCAGACACCTCCCTCGCCCTCACCTTTCTGCCTGGGATGGTCGTGATGGTCCCCGTGGACGCATTCAACATGAAGAAATGAAAGGCTCAGAGAGCTGATCGCAAAGCTCCTAAGGCACGGAGGCCGCATTCAGACCCACAGCTGTCTGCAGTGTCTCCCAACTGAACTCTTTCCAGCGGGTGACGGCCGCCATGGACGGAGGGGCCAAAGCATCCCCGGGTACGCTGTCTGTGGGCGGCCCTGAACCCTGCAGGAGGATGCAGAGACGAATGACACGTAGTTTCAGGCCCCCAGAGCTCAAAGTGTCAGTGAGTGCTCAACCGC
>NW_024341153.1:0-595 GCF_902729225.1 Pteropus medius
TTCGGGGCTGCTCCTTTGCAAGGACAGCCGCCGGCTAATAAACTGTCTCCTGGTTAAGAGCACTCAAGTTGGGTCTGGTTATTCTGGACACAACAGAAGTTGTTTAGCTCTTGTAGAAACCATTCATTGTTCATATCTGATAAAAAATTCACCAGTTTATAAATGCATTGCTTTACTGCTAAGGTAATTAGTTCATATATATTATTACCACATGCAAATAGTCATGCTAGACATTGTGAGACAAACTAATTAAAGTGATAAATAAAGCAGAATCCCAGTTTATGGAGCTCATAACTTAATAAATATGTATCTCCCCAATGCCTCTTAAATCTATTTTGTAAGAACTGATTTTTAAACATCTGTCCCACATAACAATCAGCACCAAATAAAGATATGCTGGTCTTTTTTAAAGGCTAAAACTGAAGCCTACTACCTTGTCCTGCCATCTACTAAATTTCCTAATTCCTTTTCAATATCTTTAGCATCTAATTCCTTTCTACAGCCAACTATGTACAAAACTGCACATATTTGACCTGTGCCTAGTGCAGCTCCTTTTCTTTTGCTTTTATTTTTACTGGGCAGCCAGATGGTTTCA
>NW_024341154.1:0-3442 GCF_902729225.1 Pteropus medius
TAGGGTAATGTTTAGGGTTAGAATTAGGCTTAGGTTTGGGTTAGGGTAGGGTTAAATTAAGGTTAGCGTTAGGGTTAAGGTTAGGGTTAACTTTATGGTTAGCATAGGGTCAGGGTTAAGGTTCTGGTTAGAGTTAGGGTTACTGTTAGGGTTCGGGTTAGGTTTAGGTTAGGCGTAGGTTTATGGTTGAGGTTAGGGTTAAGTTTAGGTTTATGTTATGGTTAGTGTTAGGGTTCGGGTTCGGTTAGGGTTAGAGTTAGCTTTAGATTTAAGGTAAGTGTTATGGTTAGGGTTAATGTTTGCAATAAGGTAAGTGATTAGGTGTAGGGGTATGGTTAAGGTTAGCGTTACATTAGGGTTAGAGTTAGAGTTATATTGGGGTTAAGTTTCAGTTTCGGATTAGGGTTAGTTTCAGCTTTAGTGTTAGGGTTAGCTTGAGTGTTAAAGTTAGGGTAAGGTTAAGGTTTAGGGTTAGGATAAGTGTTTCGGGTTAGGTTTAGGGTTAGGATTAGGTTTAGGGAAGGGATTTTGGGTTAAGGTTATGATAGTGTTAGAGTTATGGGTAGATTTAGGGTTAGGGTAAGAAGTTAAGGTGTGGGTTACTGTTAGAGTTAGTGTTAGTGTTGGTGTTAGGGTCCAGATTATGGTTATGTTTAGAGTTAGCTTTAGTATTAGTGTTAGGGTTAGGGTTAGAATTAGGGTAGAGTTAGAGTTAGGGGTAGGGTTAAGGTTAAGGTATGAAGTTATGGTTAAGTTTAGAGTTAGGGTTAGGGTTAGGTTAGGGTTAAGATTAGGGTTAAAATTAGGTTTAGGATTTAGATTTAGTATTATGTTTAGGGTTAGGGTAATGGGTTAAGATTGGGGTTATTGTTAGTGTATATATTAGGGTTAGGGTTAGGGATAGGTGTAAAAGTAAGTTTAGGTTTAAGGTTAGAGTTAGGATTAGTGTTAGCTTTAGGTTTAGGGTCAGGGTTAAGGTTAATGTTAGGGTTACAGTTAGGGGTTAGGTTTAGGGTGAGTGTTAGGGTAAGAGGTTAGGGAAGTGTTAGGGTTATGGTTCGGTTTATGGTTAGTGTTAATGCTTGGTTTTGGGTTAGGAGTTAAAATTAGGGTTAATGTTAGGTTATGGTTAGGGTTAAGTTTAAGGTTAAGATTAGGGTTAGGGTTACGTTCAGGGTTAGAGTTAGGGTTAGGGTGGGTTTAGGGTAGGTTAGGTTAGGGTTAGGGTTAGATTAGGATTATTGGTAGGTTTATCATTAAGGTTATGGTTAGATTAGGGTTAATGTAAGAGTTCCGTTAGGGTTAAGGTTAAGGTTAGTGTTAGGGTTTAGGTTACAGCCAGGTATAGCGGTGGGGTAAATTTAGGGTTAGGGTTAGGTTTAGGTTTATGTTCAGATTAGGGTTATGTTTAGAGTAGGTTTAGGATTAGGGTATAGTGTTAGGGTCAGGGATATGGTTAGGTGAGGGCTATTGTTACGGTGAGTGTGAGGTTTAGAATAAGTGTTTGGTTTAGGATAAGGGTTAGTATTGGGATTTAAGTTACAGTTAGGTATAAGGTTGGGTTAAATTTAGGGTTAGGGTTAGGGTTCAGTTTAGAGGTTAGGTTTAGTGTTAGTGTTAGGGTTAGGTTTTGTGTAAGGGGTTAGGGTTCGGGTTCGGGATAGTTTAGGCAGGTGTAGGATTATGGTTAGGGTTAGGGTTAGTGTTAGCTTTAGGTTTAGATTTAGGTTTAGGGTTAGGGTTAGGGTTAAAGTTAGGTTGAGGGCTAGTGAGTAGGGTTAGGGTTAGGTTTAGATTGTGAGTAGGACTAGGTTTAGGGTTAGGATTAGGTTTAGGATTGGAGTTCGTTTAGGGTTAGTATTAGGGTTAGGGTTTTCGTTAGATTTCCGGTTAGATTAAGGTTAGAGGTATGGTCATGGTTAGGATTAGGGTTTGAGGTTAGGTTAAGGTTAGGTTAGGGTTAGGGTTGGGGTTTGGGTTAGTGTTAGGGTAAGTTTTAGAACTGGAGTTAGAGTTAGGATTAGGGGTAGGTTTAGGTTTAAGTTTAAGGTTAAGGTTAGAGTTAGGGTTAATGTTACATATAGGTTTAAGGATTAGGTTTAGGGTTAGGGTTAGGTTTAGGTTAGGGTTAGGGTTAAAGTTAGGGTCATGATGAGGGTTAGGGTAAGANTTAGGGTTTTCTTTAGGGTTCTGTGTAGGGTTATGGTTAGGGTTAGCTTTAGTGTTAGTGTTAGGGTTAGAGTTAGGATTAGGGTAAGGGGTTAGAGTTAGGTTTAGAGTGAATGTTAGAATTGGGATTAAGTTTAGGTTTAGGGGTAGGGCTAGTTTTATGTTTAAAGTTAGGGTTAGGTTTTGGGTAAGGGGTTAGGTTTAGGGATAGGGTTAGTGTTACGGTTTATGTAAGAGTTTAGTGTTATGGTTCGTGTTAGGCTTAGGGTTAGAATTATGGTTAGAGTTAGTGTTAGCTTTAGCTTTAGATTTAGGATTAGGGTTAGGTTTGGGGTGAATATTAGGTTTAGGATTAGAAGTTAAGGTTAAGGTTAGGGTTATGTTTGGGTTAGGTTTCGAGATATGGTTAGGTTTAGGTTTAAGTTAGGTTTAGGTTAAGTTTATGCTAAGGATGAGGTTTAGGTTAGGTTTAGGATTAGGCTTAGAGTTAGGGTTAGGATTAGGCTTAGAGTTAGGGTTAGGGTTAGTTTTAAGGTTAGGATAGGTTTAGGATTAGGGTTAGGGGTTAGGATTAGGGTTAGATTAGTGTTAGGTTTAGGGTGAGGGTTAGAATAAGAGGGTTGGGTTATTGTTAGGTTTGAAGTTATGTTTAGGGTTAGCTTTAGTGTGAGGGTTAGGTTAAGGGGTTAGGGTTATGGTTACGGTTAGGGTTAGGTTAGAGTTATGGGTTCGGCGATGTTTATGGTTAGGGTTAGGTTGAGAATTAGGTTTAGGGTAGGTTTAGGGTTAGGATTAATTTCAGGGTTAGGTTATGGTTAGCGTAGTTTTAGGTTTAGGATTATGGATAGGGTAGGGTTAGGTTTATTGGTAGGATTAGGTTTAGGGTTAGGTTTAGAGTAGGGATAAGGTTATGGTTAGTGTTAGGGTTATGGATTAGGGTTAAGGTAACATTTAGAATTAGTGTATTATTAATGTTAGTGTTAACTTTAAGTTTACGGTTAGGTTTAGGGTTACGGTTAGAGTTAGCTTTATGTTTATTTTTATGGTTACGGTTAGATAAATATTAGGATTACGGTTAGGGGTTAGGGTTAGGGTTAGGATTAGGTTTAGGCTTATGGTTAGGGATAGGGCAAGGTGTTTGTGTTAGAGTTAGGGTTAGCTTTAGGGTAGAATTAGGGTAGGGTTGGAGTTAGGGGTAGAGTTAGGGTTAGGTAAGAAGTTAAGTCTAGGGTTAGGGTTGGGATTAGGGTTTGGGTTAGTTTAGGGTTAGGGT
>NW_024341155.1:0-3647 GCF_902729225.1 Pteropus medius
TAGGTTAGGGTTAGTGTTAGGGTTGGGTTAGGGTTAGTTTTTGGGATAGGTTTAGGGTAAGTGGTTACGGTTATGGTTATTGTTAGTCTAAAATTTAGGATTTGGTTTAGATGTAGGCTTAAGTTTAGCTTTATTTTAGCATTAGGATCATGGTTAGGTTTAGTGTTAGTGTTAGGCTTAGGGTTAGATTTACAGTTAAAGTTAGGGTTAGGTTTAGGTTTAGGGTAAGAGGTTAGAGTTTGAATTAGTGTAAGTGTTTTGGTTAGGGTTAGGGTTAGGGTTAGGGTTATGTTTAGGTCAGGGTTAGATTTAGGGTTAGGGTTAGCATTAGGTTTAGGATTAGGTTTCGGTTAAGTGTTTAGAATTAGGATTAGTTTTATGGTTAAGTTTAGGGTTAGTATATGTTAAGTTTAGTGTTAGGGTCAGGTTTAGTTTAGGGTTAGGATAGAGTTAGGGTTAGTTTTAGGGTTACGGTTAGAGTTAGAATCACGTTAGGTTTAGCTTAGTGTTAGGTTTATGGTTAGTTTTAAAGTTCAGTGTCTCTTTATGTTAGAGTTATAGTCAGGGTTAGGGTTAGCGTTAGAGTTAGGATTAGCTTTAGTTTTAGCGTTAGGATCAGAGTTAGGATTAGGTATAGGGTTAGGGTTAGTGTTAGAATAAACTATTAGGATTAGGGTTAAGATTAGGTTGGTGTTAGGTTTACCATTAGGGTTAGGATTAGATTTAGATTAGGGATATGCTTAGGTATAGGATTAGCGTTAGGGTTAGAATTAGGCTTATGATTAGCTTTAGTTTTAGTGTTAAGGTCTGGGTTAGGGTTAGGGTTAGGGTAAGAGCTTAGATTTAGGATTAGTGTTAGGGTTAGCGTTAGTGTTTAGGTTAAGTTAGAGTTTGGGTGATACTTAGGGTTCGTGTTAGATTTAGTTTAGTTTTAGCTTTATGGTTACGTGTAGTTTAGGGTTAGGATTAGAGTTAGGGTTAGTATAATGCTTAGGATTAGCTTTAGGTTTAGAGGTAAGCTTAGGGTAAGCAGTTAGTTTTAGAATTATTTTTAGTGTAAAATTTAGGGTTAGGTTTAGAATTAGGGTTAGAATAAGCTTTAGTGTTAGGGTTAGGATTAGGGTTAGGGTAAATGTTAGGGTTAGCCATAAAATTATGGTTAGCCTTAGCTTAAGTTTTAGGGTTAGGATCAGGGTTCTGGTTAATGTTAGGCTAGGGTTAGTGTTATGGTTAGTGTTAGGATTTGCTTAGGGTTAGGGTTACTGTTAGGGAACGGGGAAAAGTCTTGTTTAGGAGTAGTTTATGGTTCACGTTAGGATTAGTGTTAGATTTAGGTTATGGTAAGGGTTAACTATAGGTTTAGTGTTATCGTAGGGTTAGAATTAGCTTTAGTTTTAGCCCTAGTGTCCGGGATAATGTAGGGTTATGGTTAAAATTACCTTTTAAGTTTAGGGTTGGGAGTAGGGTAAGGGTTAGAATAAAGGGTTAGGGTTAGGATTAGTTTAGATTAGGGTTAGGATTATCATTAGAGTTCAGGTTACATTTAGTTGAGGGGTACTTTTAGAGCTAGTATTAGACTAAGATTTTAGGGTTACGTTTATTGTTGGTGTAAAATAAGCTTAGGGTTAGAATTAGGTTTACCATTAGCTTCAGTTTTAGGTTAGGTTCAGATTTAGGGTCATCTTTAGGGTTAGGGTTAGGGTTAGGGTTAGAATTAGGATTAGGTTTAGCTTTAGTTTTAGGGTTAGAATCAGTGTTAGAGTTTTGTTAGGATTAGGGTTAGGGTTAGGGTTCTTTTTACATTAAAAGTTAGGGTTAGTGTTTGGTTTAGGGTAAAAGATTAATGTTAAGGTTATTATTAGGTTACCTTTAAGGCAAGAGGTTAGTTTTAGGATTAGTGTTAGTGTTAGGGTTAGTGTTAGGATTAGGGGTAGGTTAGTTGTGGGGTTACCATTAGAGTTTGCATTAGGTTTGCCTTAGGGTAGGAATATGTTTAGGGTTAGGGTTAGGGTTGGTTTTACGTTCGGGTTAGGGATAGAGTTAAGAATAGGGTTACTGTTAGGGTTACGCTTAGCTTTAGGTTTAGGTTTATGGTGAGGTTTAGGCTTTAGGGTTACGATTATCGGTAGTGTAAAATTTACAGTTAGGATTAGAATTAGAGTTAAAGTTAGTTTTACTTTTAGGGTTAGGATCAGAGTTAGGGTTAGTGTAGATTTAAGCTTAGGGTGAGCTTACGGTTAGGGTTAGGGTTACGTTTACTTTAGTGTAAAAGTTAGGTTAGGGTTAGATTTAGGGTTAGTGGTCAGGTTTAGGTTTATTATTAGTGTAAAATTTAGAGTTAGAGTTAGGTTACATTAAGGTTCGCGATAGGGATAGCGTTAGGATTCGGGTAAAAGGTTAGATTTAGGATTAGAGTTAGTGTTAGAGTTATTGATAAGGTTAGTATTAGGTTTAGGGTTATGTTAGGATTGTGATTAGGGTTAAGGTAAGGGGTTAAGTTTACGGTTAGTGTTCAATTCAGGGTTATGGTTAGAATTAAAATTAGGATTCGCTTTAGTTTTAGGGTTAGCTTCACGGTTATGGTTAGTGTTAGGGTTAGGATTAGAATTAAGGTTAGGATTAGCTTTAGTTTTAAGATTAGATTCATGAATAGCGTTAATGTCAGGGTTAAAGTTAAGGTTAGGGTGAGAATTAGAGTTAAATTTGGTGTTAGGGTAGATTTAGCTTAAGGGGTTAGGCTTCATGTTACTGTTAGTACAAAATTTAGGCTAAGTGTTGTTGTCGAGGTTAGAGTTAGAATTTGGGTTATGATTACCTTTATTTTTAGGGTAAGGATCAGGTTTATGATTAGGGTTAGCGTTATGTTTAGGCTTTAGTGTTAGGGTTAGGTTTAGTTTAGTGGTACTTTTATGGTTAGGGCTAGGGTTAGGTTTAGGGTTTGGTTTAGGGTAGGGTTAGAATTAGGGTTAGCGTTAGTGTTATGTTTAGATTTAGCTTTCGGTTTAGGCTTAGAGTTAATATAAGGAGTTAGGTTTAGAGTGATTGTTAGTGTATATTTTAGGGTTTGGGTTAGTCTTAGGGGTAAGGATAGAATTAGGGTTGGATTAGATTTAATTTTATGGTTAGACTCAGTGTTAGGATAAGGGTTAAGGTTAGGAATAGGGTTTAGGGTTAGGGTTAGAGTTAGGTTTAGGTTAGGGTTTGGCTTAGGGTTAGCAGTAGGTTTAGTTCAAGAAGTTAGAGTGAGTATTATTGTTACGTTTAGCGGTAGAGTTAGGGTTAAATTAGGGTTAGGGTTAGGGTTAGGTTTAGGTTAGTGTTAGGATTATAATTTTGGTTAGGAATAACTTTAATTTTAAGGTTAAGATCTGAAACAGGGTTTTGTTAGGGTTAGAGTTATATTGAGAGTTAATATTAGGGTTATGGATTGGTTTAGGGTAAGGGATTGGGGTTATGGTTATTGTTAGTATCAAATTTATGGTTAGGGTTAGTTTTATGGTTAAGGTTTAGGGTTAGGCTTAGGGTTAGTGTTAGCTTAAGTGGTTAGTTTTAGGGTTAGGTTTAGTTTTAGGATTAGGTTTAGGGTTAGGTTAGGTTTAGGGTTAGGGTCGATGTGAGAGGTTAGAGTTAGGATTAGTGTTAGCGTT
>NW_024341156.1:0-5121 GCF_902729225.1 Pteropus medius
AAATTTTACACTAACAATAAATATAACCATAACCCGTTACCCTATCTAACCCTAACTCTAACTTGAACTCTAAAACTAATGCTAACCTTAAGCCTAACATTAGCCCTAACTTTAACCATGATCTAACCCAAAATTAAAGCTACTCCTGATCCTAATTCTAATTCTAACCCTAAAACAAACCATAACACTGAACCTCACCCTAAAACTAAAGCCAATCCTAACTTTAATACTAACCATAACCTTAAAATATACACTAAGAATAAACCTAATCTTAAACCCTTACCTTAACCCTAACCCAAAACCTAATGCAAACCCAACACTACACTAACTCTAATCATAACCCTAACCTTACCCATAATCCTAATCCTAAAACTGAAGGTAATTCTAAATCTAATTCTAATCCTAATCGTAACCCTAAACCTAACCTGAACGGTATCCGTAACCCTAACCTTACCCATAACCCTAAACGTAACCCCTAACCATAACACTAAACCTAGTTCTAACACTACCTTTAATCCCTTACATTAACACTAAGTCTAACCCTGATCCTACACTAAACCTAAAACTTAATTTTATCCCTAATGAAAACCCTGAATCTAACCCCCAAATTAAAGCTACTCCTAACCCTAATTCTAAACCTAACCATAAAACAAATCATAACACTGAACTAACACTCAAACTAAAGCCAATCCTAAATTTAATTCTAACCTTAACCTTAAATTATACACTAAGAATAAACCTAATTTTAACTCCTTACCTTAACCCTAACCCTAAACCTAATGTAAACCTACCCTAACACTAACTCTAACCCTAACCCTATCCTACCAATAAACTTAACCCTGAAATTAAAGGTAATCCTAAACCTAATTCTAATCCTATCCCTAACCTTAAACCTAACTTGAACCGTAACCCTAACCCTAACCTTACCCGTAACCCTAACTCTAACGCCTAACCCTAACCCTAAACCTAGTTCTAACCCTAACCCTAATCAATTATCTTAACACTAACTCAAACTCTGATCCTACACTAAACCTAAACCTTAACTTTATGCCTAATCCTAACATTGAAACTAACCCTCAAATTAAAGCTACTCCTAACTCTAATTCTAACCCTAACCATAACACAAAACATAACTCTGATCCTAACCCTCAAACTAAAGGCAATCCTAAATTTAATTGCAACCATAACCTTAAATTATACACTAACAATAAACCTAAACTCAACACCTTACCTTAACGCTAACCCTAAACCTAATGCCAACCTAACCCTAAGACTAAATCTAACTCTAACACTCTGCCTAACCTTAATCCTAACCCTAAAATTAAAGGTAATCCTAAACCTAATTCTAACCCTAATCCTAATACTAAACCTAACCCAAAATTGTACACGTACACTAACCCTAGCCCTAACCCAATACCCTAACCTAACCCTAACCTTAACTTCAAATCTAAAACATACCCTAACCCTAAACCTAACTCTAACATTAACCCTAATACTGGTCTTAACACTAAAACTAAAGCTAATCCTAAACCTAATTTTAACCCATACACTAACACTGAACCTAACCCTAAATTGTACACTAAAAATAAACCGAAACTTGACCATTTACCCTAATCCTAATCCTAACCCTAAGATTTACAATAAATTTAAACCTACCCTAAACATAACCGTAAACCTACCCGTAACCTTAACTCTAACCCTAACACTACCCTGATCCTAACACTAAAACTAAGGCTAAACCTAACCCTAATTGTAATGCTAACCTGAAATACCAATAACCCTAAACTTAACCCTTATGTTAAACCTAACCATAAACCGAAATCTAAGCCTGATCCTAACACTGACCCAAACGTTAACCCTGATCCTAACCCTAAAACTAAATTTAATTCTAGCCCTAATTCTATCCTTGACCCTAATACTAACCCTGACCCAAAATTTTACACTAACAATAAATATAACCATAAGCCCTTACCCTACATAATCCTAACTCTAACTTTAACTCTAAAACTAACACTAACCCTAAAAATAATATTCACCCTAACCTTAATCCTAACCTAAAAACTAAAGCTAATCCTAATGCTAATTCTAACATTAACATTAACCCTAACCCGAACCCCAAAAAACTAACCCTAACCCTAACCCAACCCTAAAAATAACCCCAACCCTAACACTATTACCCTAAACTTAACCCTATCACTAAAGCTAACCTTAACTGTAACCCTAACTCTAACCCTAACCCTACCCTAATCCTAAAATTAACCATAACACTAACCATAACCCTAATCCCTAACCCTAACCGTAACCCAAACTCTATCGCTAACCCTAACCCTAACTTTAACTATAACCCTAAACATAACCCTCATCCTTAACCCTAACTTTAACCCAAAACCTAACACTGACACTAACCCTAACCATAAACGTACCCGTAAATTAAACCTAACTTGAATCCGAATGGTAATCTTATTCCTAAACCTAAACAAAACCCTGATCCTAAACCTAAATTAAAGCTAATCGTAATCGTAATTCTAATCCTATTTCTTACACGAATACTAATCCTAAATTTTACCCTAATAATAACGCTACCTGTAACCCTAACCCTAACCTGAACCTAACCCTAAACCTTGAAATAACCCTAACCCTAAACTAATAATAACGCTAACCTTGCCTAAACCTAACTCTAATCCTAACTTTAAACTCTAAAAGTGATTCTAACCCTCAAACTAAGAATATCACTAACACTAATGTAACTCTACAGTCTTAACCTAACTCTAACCCTAACCCCATATTCTAACACTAACCGTAACCCTAATTCTAACACTAACATTAACCCTGATCCTAACCCTAAGAAAAAGCTAATCCTAACCGTAAAGCTAAACTTAATGTAACTCTAACTCTATCCCTAAGCCTAACACTAATCCCAACTCTAACCTCTTAACCTAACTCTAAACCTAACCCTAAATTTTACACTAACAATAAACTTAACTTTAATCTCTGACCCCTAACATAACCTTAACCCTAATTTAACTCTGAAAATAATTCTAATCCTAAATCTAAACCTAAATGCAAGCAAAACCTTAAACGTAATTCTCACACTAACCCCTACGCATATCCTAACCCTTAATCAAAAGCTAATCCTGACGATAATGCTAACCCTAACCATAAATTTTACACTAAGAATAACCCTAACCCTAACCCCAAACCTAATCCTAACCCTAACCCCAATCAACCCTAACCCCTAACCCAACCCAACTCAACCCTAACCCTAACTCTGAGCTTAATACACTTTAACTTAACTTATTCTAACCCTAGCCTTAAACATAATGCTATCCCTAACCCAAATATAGTGCTAAAACTAAACCTAAACCTTAAATTTTACACTAACAATAGCCTAACTTTAACCCCAGACTCTAAACTAACCATTAAGCTAGTTTAACACTAAAACTAACTCTATGCTTAAACCTAACCCTAAATCTAAAGCTAATCCTAATCCTAATTTTACCCTAATCCTAAAATTACACTAAGAATTACCCGAACTCTAGCTCAATACACTAACACTAAAAATAAACCTAAATGTAACCATAACCTTAAACCTTATGCTACACTTAACCCTAACAGTAACCATAACCCTAACCATAAACCTAACCCTAAACCCCAATCCTAACCTTAACCCTAACTCTAACCCTAACTTAAAACTAACCCTAACCCTAACATTATCACTAAACCTAACTCTAACTTCTTACTCTAACCCTAAATCTAACCCTTACTGTAACGATAAACCTAACCCTAAATTTTGAACTTACAATAACCCTAATCCTAACCCCTTACCCTAACCCTAACCCTAACATTAAATCTAAAACTAAGTCTAACTCTAACCCTAACCCTAATATTAACCATAACTCTGAACCTAACCCCAAAACTAAAGCTAATACTAAACCTAATTCTAAACCTAACCCTACAACTAACCCTAATCCTAACTCTAAACCTATCCTTAAATCCAAACCTAACCCTAACCCTAACCCTAAAAGAAACACAAACCCTAACACTAAAGCCTCACCCTAAATCTAACCCTAAACTTAACCCTAACCCTAACACTGATCCTAACCTTAAAACTAAAGCTAATCCTAAACTTCAATCTAACCTTAAACATAACAATAAACTGAAATATAAATTTTAATCTAACAAATACCTTGACCCTAATCCCTTAACCTAAAGCTAACCCTAACCCTAACTTTAGCTCTAAAACCACCTCTAATCCTAAGCCTAACATTAACTCTATTCTTAACTGTAACTCTAACCCTATCCTAAGTCACACTCTAACACTAACCGTAAATTAAAACTAACCATAACTTTAACCTAACCCTGATCCTAACCTTAAACTAAAACTAATCCTAAACCTAATTCTAACCCTAACCTAACAATAATCCTAACCTTGAATCTAACCCTAAAACTAAAACTTATCGTAACCCTATTTCCAACCATTACCTTAAATTTTACACTGACAATAACCCTAACACTAAACTTAACCCTAACACTAACCCTATCCTAAACCTAACCCTAATACTAACACTTACCATGAATCTACCCATAACCTAACACTAACAGTAAAACTAACCCTAATGCTAATGCTATGTCTAATCTCTTACTCTAACTCTAACCCCAATCCAAACCCTAACCTGAAACCTAACCTAAACCTAATTCTACCCCTAACTCTAACCAAACTGCTACATTTAAAGTCTAACCGTAACCCTAACCCTAACCCTAACCCTATCCCTGATCCTAACATTAAAACATAAATTAATTCTAACTTGAACCCTAACCAAAACCTAATCTTAAATTTTAAACCAACAATAACTCGGACCATAACCCTTTACACTTAACCTAATGATAACCTGAACTTTAACACTAAAACTAACCGTAACTCTAACCCTATCCCTAACATTAACCAGAAAACTGATCCTAACACTAAAATTAATGCTAATCCTAACCCTAATTCTAACCCTAACCCTAACACTAACTCTAATCCTAACTCTAACCCTATCCCTAAACTCAAATGTAACCCTAACGCTAAACCTAATCCTAATGATAATCGAACCATAACACTAAACCTAACCCTAACCCTAA
>NW_024341157.1:0-35701 GCF_902729225.1 Pteropus medius
ACTGAAAATAAAGGGATGGTAGAAGATATTAAATGAAAAACAAAGTGGCAAATAGACTTTTAAACAACAAGAGACAAAGAAGGACCCAGTAATCTCCACTTCTGGGTATTTATCCAAATAAATTCAAAAAGCTACTTCGAGGGGATATGTGAATCCATATGTTCATTGCAGCATTATTTCCAATGACCAAAATATAGAGGCACCTGGGGATCCAACAATAGATGAATGGATAAAGAGGTGATACATATATACAGCGGAACATTACTTAGTTATAAAATGAATGAAATCTTCTCATTAGCAAAAACATGAGTGGACCTAGAGGGTATCGTGCTGACTGGAATAAGTCAGACAAAGAAAGACAAATGCCTTATGATTTCACTTATGTGGAATCTAAAGAACAAAATAAATGAAAATACAAAACGGAAACATACTTATAGATACAGAGAACATTTTGGCGTTTGCCAGATGGGAGGGTGGTTGGGGTGAGGGGGTGTGAAAAAGTGGAAAGTTTTAAGACCTTCAAATTTCCAGTTATAAAAACACTTGGATAGAATGTACAGCCCAAGGAATATAGTCAATAATATTGTAATAACTATGTATGGTGTCAGATGGGTACTAGATTTATTGGGTGATCTAATTTATTGGGTGTCTAATTATTAAGTTGTACACCTAAAAATAATATAATATTGTATGGCAACTGCAATTGAAAAATAAATATTATTTTAAGAAGAAAAGAAAAAAAAATAGATATGGTATGAACCATTAGAATTAGCATTATGAAATAAAATCTTCAAACTGTATTATGAAAAAAATTTATGAAAAGATATGGTTGTAAAATTAAATTGCAGTACTATTGCTGTTAGAATATTCAAAGAATAAATTATGTAAAACTTTATTTAATATGTGAAAAGGGAAACACTGATCAACTATACATTGCAACTATTTCATCACCTGTGAGGCTATATATATATATGTATGTATTAGCAATTTACTTTCCTAATGAGAAATTGTCTGTTAGAGCCCTTTGCTTTTGTATGGTGGAGTTGGAGTGTTTACATTCCTGTCTCTGATCACATTCTTTCAAAAATGAATTGGAGGTTTGTTAGTTTATTTATTTATTTTTTTACCAAATGACTCTTTGCCATTTAGTTTTTTATGTTTGTATAGATATATTTGTGGAGATGTATAAATAAATATACACATATATTTATAATATATGTATACATATATAAATATACTTATCGATATAAATTTTGTGTGGTCCAGCCCATCAGGAATTCTATTTATTAGGAATTCTATTATCAGAATGACAAACTAACAAATGCCGGTGAGGACGTGGAGTAAAGGGAACACTTGTACACTTGATGGAAATGTCAATGGAAGTAGAGCTACAATATGATCCAGCAATCTCACTGTGGTTGTTTGCTGGCTTGATTTATAAATCAGTGTGTTTATGATGCGGACAAGAGAAGTGAACATTGATTTCAGTAGTGCAAAGGTCAGTGTTGTCAATTAAATGATAACAATGGAAGTTCAATTAGAGGGAGGAATGAGAGGCACGAAGTACTTCCAGTAAAAGTTGTCCAAGGCCTTATTCATTAAAAAGTGTAGAGAAATTGGGCGTTAGCTGTGTAGAAATAGAATGTGAAGTGAGGGCATTTCTTTTTAGTTTTAACATGTGGCATATCTGACTGTTTTCATGTAAATGAGAAATTTCAAGACCAAGAAATGCTTGCAATTATATCTTTGCCAAAGTATTTCATGAGACGAGCATCTCACAGTATCTTCCCTCACCCTGCGTTTCACATTAAAAAGTTTATTTACTATATGACAAGGGGAATGCTAATGAGCTTTACTCTGCAAATATTTTGTTACTTGTGACGCTGTCTATATATGTGCATTTGTCAGTCATTTACTTTCTTCATCTCAGATTGCCTGTGAGAGCTCTTTGTTTCTATATGGTGGGATTGGAGTATTTGCATTCCTGTGTTTGATCACATTCTTTGAAAAAAACAATTGGAAGTTTAATATTTTTCCACAAAATGACTGTTTCATCTTTAGTTTTTTTATGTATGTATAGATATACTTGTGGAAATGTATGAGATTATAAATGTAGTGTGTTTGTGTCTATCAGGAATTTTATCTATTAGGAATTCTATTATCGAAATGATCAAAGATAATATTTGCTGGTGAGGATGTGCGGAAGGGGGAGCACTTATACATTGTTAGTGGAAATGTAAATAGGAATAGAGCTATCATAAACATTTTAGCTATTTAGCTATTAATTTTATTCTATTCCCTCCAATTTTTCTGCAAAATGACGTATTGTATAAGAAAGATATGCACACTTGTATAGAAAGATGTGCGGCTTGAAAGTGTTAAATTGTGTGGTCTCTGAAGTTCACACTTGTGGAATCCACCATCATCCACCATCATCCCAGTGCCACCAATTTGTGTGTCTGAATGACAACTGCACTCATTCGGGTCCTCAAATCTGCTCCTGCACGACTGCTCTGTCTCAAAGGTGCATCACCATCCACTGTCTTTCAAGCCGGAAGACTTTGCATCAAGCCTGTGTGATCACTTCCATGAACACCACTGGGTATAGTGGTCAGGAGCATGGACCCTGGCCCAGGCTGCCTGGGTTCAAATCCCAGCTTACTACCTGTTGCTTACTACCTGTGTGACCCTGGCCAAAAACTGAGCCTCTCTGTGCTTCAACCTGTTAAGACTAGTACGTATTATACAGAGTTTATATGAGGATAAAAAGAGTTAATGCCTCGGAACTGTGCCTGACACAGAGTAATGGCTTCCTGTGTGGTGTTCTTTTCTTCAGCATGTTACATATCTGAAATCATCTTGTGTGTATCCCTCTGGCTTTGGTTTACAGGCTGTGTCGTCCCACTCTAAGATGTCATAGTGACCCTCATCATTGCCTGGTCCAGCACTTAGCACACCACATTTGCTCAGTAAATATTTGGTAGATATATTCATTCATTTATGTATCTTCTACCTTCATCAAATGTCACCACACCCCTTAAGTGTCAGCCACAACTCCTTCCACTCTTTCCCCCACTGTCTTAACTATTCTTAATGACCTACATGTGGGTCCAAGCCCCACCACTTGTTAGCTCCATGACCTTGGGCAGTCACTCCCCTGTTGTAGTCAGGCTCCCTAAGACCAAATTCGGGTTCAACGAGGACTCACAAAACTCAGCAATGCTGTTACATTCATGCTACAGTTTATTACAGTGAAAGTGTGCAGATTACAATCAGCAAAGGGAAGAGGTACATGGACAGCGTCCAGGAGAGACCAGGAGTGAGCTTCCAGTTGTTTTCTCCAATGGACCTGTATCGACATCACTTCATTCTTCCAGCAATATGTGTGACAACATGCATGGGGTATTGCCAAATAGGGATGCTCACCTGAGCTTTGGTGCCCAGTGGTTTTATTGAGATTCAGTCACATAGACATGACCGCCAGCCTGAATGGCTCATCTTAATCTCCGGCCCCTCCAGAGACTACATTGATCCTGTGTGGCCTAAGGTCCCACCAGAAAACACATTGTAAGCATAGACTATCGATTCATAGTGGCCCAATGTCCCCAGATAAACAAAGGAACTCTTATCAGGTAGGACATCGAAAAGGCTTAGAAGCTGTCTCTCAGGAGCCAGACAAGAGGCAAAATTTCTTTGTAATGTACAGGATTTGGACAAAACAGGCCTGCTAAATTAATCCTTATGGTATACCTGGAATCTTTCAACCTCAGTTTTCATATCTGTTATATAAGGAAAATAGTGGTCCCCTCTAAGAAATGACCCTTATTCATTCAGAGGGCTCCACACCAACCTCCATTCCATTAACCTTTCTCTGCTGCCTCTGACACCGCTTCCTCAGTGTGCACATCTGTCTTTCAGGAGTCGGCATCCATCATGGGAGTCGTCCTGGCATGGAGAGGCAGGAAATCAAAGAGGAAATACAGCAGACAGTGACCACAAGGCCATCTTCCAACACCAAAGAGGCACAGGGCAGAAGAAATTATTTTTAAGATCCATATGTCTTCAAACTATAAATGGAATTTTCCAAATATTCTTGGTTTAAATCTGGGAAATACTTTGTGAGACTGGGAAAACGGAGAAAGAGAGAAAATATCTATACATCAGAGCAGAAAGCATGATAAAAAATTATTTACATTTGTATAGAGAAGGTGGAAAACTAAATGGAAATTCCAGCAAATAAATAAAGGAGGCATATTCTATTTCCACAATTTTCTGGTTCAAAGGCTTTTAGCTCTCCAAACACAGAAAGTTCTTCAGCCCCAGAACAGTTGTCCCTTTTCTAGCTGCCATCCCACGGAATCTTTTCAAAGCCCCCTTTATGTCTTTGTTCCTGACTGTAGATGAAGGGGTTCAGCACGGGTGTGACAACAGTGTACATGACCGATGCTACTGCACTTGAATGCGAGATTTGGGTAGCAGCAGAGCTGAGGTACACTCCTACACTTGTACCATAAAATAAGAAGACAATAGAGAGGTGAGAAACACAAGTAGAAAATGCTTTAAACTTCCCTTGAGCTGATGGGATTCCACGTATGCAAGAAACAATCTTAGAGTAAGAGTAGAGGATCCCAGTAAAAGGAACACCAGCCAGCAGCATGGCTGACAAATGCATCGCCAGGTTATTTAGAAAGGTGTCAGAACAGGCAAGTTGGATCATCTCATTGATTTCACAGAAAAAGTGGGGGATTTTCAAGACTGTACAGAAAGATAGTCGCAACATCATCAAGCTTTGTAACAAGGAATACAGGGCACTCATGATCCAGGACAAAAGAAGCAGCAGTCCACAGAGTCGGGGGTTCATGATGACTGTGTAGTGCAGGGGGTGACAGATGGCCACAAAGCGGTCATAGGCCATTACGGTCAGGAGGAAGTCATCCAACACTCCAAAGAGTATAAAAAAGTATATCTGTGTGATGCAGCCTTTATAGGTTATGACTTGGCTCTCTGTTTGTATGTTCACCAGCATCTTTGGGATAGTGGTGGAGGTGAAACAGATGTCCTCCAAGGACAGGTTTGAGAGGAAGAAGTACATGGGCGTGCGGAGGTGGGAGTCTGAGCTGACGGCCAGGATGATGAGCAGGTTTCCAAAGATGGTGATCAGGTACATGGAGAGGAAGAGCCCAAATATGAGAGGCTGCCGTTCTGGTTCATCTGAAAATCCCAGGAGAAGAAATTCTAAAATTTGTGTACCATTCCCTTGTTCCATGTGCTGGAGGTGATGACTGGAAATGAAAAAAAATAAGATGATTAATTTTTATACATGAGTATTACTAACATGGGAAATGCTACAATTTATATTTTAACCACTAAATGTATATATGACATGTATATGGTTTTGTAGAGATTTGATCTCCTTTAAGTAAGGTCATGTGACATCTCTAATTACAAATTACTGCCATCCTCTTAGCAATTTGCCAAATAAATCATTTTTATATTGGTTTCATGAGAAATTCTTTTACACACTGAGGAAGTTCTGATTATTTCCTAGACAAGGAGCACAGGGTGCTGAAAAACAGAAGTCCCTATAATCCAAAGATGGAGAAGGAATATAAGAAAGTGAAAAATTATACATGCTGTTAGGTGGTGACTGTGCTTTGAAGAAAAAGAAAGTATGTATACAAGTTCGTAGATGTCCGTGTCATTTTCAATGGAATTGATAAAGACTTGAAACAAGGTGCTACTTGAGCAGAGACCTTAAGGGAGATGCAGAAAAGACAGGAAGATTTTGGGGAAGGGTGTAGCCTGCGTGGGAAAGAGCCAGTGCAAAGGTCCTGAGTTTGGCACTTGCCTCAAGTAAACATGCTCAAAAGGAAGCTGTTTGGTGAGGGGAATGAGAAAGAAGGAGATGATAGGGATGCTGTCAGAGAGTGGAGGAATGACATGACCTGTCTGCTTCAGATGAAACTTCAAGACCCTTCGAGACCCAGGGTTCACTCAATTACATATTGTTCCTTAAACTTTATTATCTTTGCAAGGGATCCTGTGAGGAGTGATGTCTTCTTTATTTCCATCTTTTGATCGACATTCTGGATGTGTATTTTAAAGAACACATTTCAGAGAATATGAGCTAGGTACCCCTGCCCTGAGAAGTGAAGAAATGCTCAGCTACACGAAAAACACACACTCACACCCACCTCCTGGGTCATGTTAATACTAGCTTATACTCACCCGCAGACACAATAATGATGAAAGAAGTAATACAAGGCAAGATAATATCAGATTATCCCCCTACATATTATAGAATAAGTTCCAAAGTCCATTGATAAGCCCTCAAATCGACATGTAAAACTGGTACTCCATTGTCATATAACTATTTTCCACCCTGATTTTAAAATTAGATAAATAAGAGGAGATTAAATAATGAAAGATAGAGGAGAGAGAAACAGAGAGACAGAGAAGAAGAAGAGACAGAGACAGAGACAGAGACAGATCTAATAATCTCGGATGGTCCCTGAGAGATTGTGATGAGGAGAAAGCATCCTTAGTTGGTAACATGCCAACCACAGTTGTTTTGCCTTATGCACAGAATTATCAATAAGGTAGCAAATAACTATTTATTCAAAACAGAAAACAGAAATTTCTTTATGTGTCAAGATATCTCACAGATCAAACATATTACTAGAAAATTTGCAAAGAATAAACCTATAATTTACAAAAGGAAATATACAATATATAGAAAGAAAGCAGAGATTTTTACAGCTGAAATGAGACATTAGTAAATAACACTAAGTGCAAAGCCTTGGAAATTTGAAAACTCGGTTTTGTTTCTGAGATCTACCACCACTTAGTTTTCTCAATGAGAAACAGCTGAAGATTCTAAATGCTAAATCCTAAACCAAATAGTATAGAAAGTGATATCAATTTAGAACGATGTCAGGTTTGAACAATATATGTAACAAACTTAGCAAAGTTAATCATCTATTGTCTGTTGGCAAATAAATGATGACCACTGTGATGAGACGAGACAGATTATTTTTTTCTGCATCTTATGTCTCCATTACTTCTCCACCTCTAGGACCTCAATTGCACAGCCATATTTTATTGTCACCTCTTCCATCTTCTAAGGGCTGGAAACCCTCTAGACAGAAATCACATTGACCCACGAAGATCTCTTTATATTGAAAACTGTTCAGAAGACTCCCGAATTAAACTCCATCCCAGTGATTCCTCAATGAAGAGAGAAGTCAAATTTTGTAGCTTCAACACAAGGCTCATGTCTTGTGACCTTTCCACCCCTTTCACCCGCATAGAGCCCTGCCCGTGCTCACACTAATCTCCCAAACGTTGAACTTGACTCCCAGCTTCTCCTGGCACCACAGCTACAAAGCTCAGAGCCTTTACACTCATACATCCTTCTGCTTGCAGTCTCTCCACGAGACATTTTGGAACTTTTCAAACCCTCTCCATCCTCTAAATACCAAGTCCTCTTCAGATTGCCTGCATCTTCTCCTTCATGAATCTTTTCTTTTTCTGAACATTATCACAGGAAAAATACTTTCTCATCAAGTTACTTACATATTAGGATGCTCATGGTATAATTTTTATTTATTTCTCTGTCTTTTCTCCCTGCTACACAGTCAGTACAGTGAGGCATGTAGCATGTTAAACAAATCACCACCTTCCCACCAGAAAAGCTGAGTTGAAAACAGTAGCTGAATAAATAATCACTCCACAGAGGGATGAGAGAACATTCTCAGAGAAATTGCTGATGATGAGAGAAGGAAGAGAAGGAGGCAACACTGATGTAGTTGTAGGGGCCGTGCCAGTGGAATGTTTTCTACATTCTATATCAGGACGCAGTAGAGTAACAGTTTATAGTTTGCAAGAATTAACTAGAATAGAATCAAAAAGCCATAAGAGAAAATATGAGAGTGCATGATATATAGAATACATACTTAATCGTATCATGATTCTCTTTGTCGATCCCATATGTGTGTATGTGTGTGTGTGCGTGTGTGTGTGTGCATGGTGTGTGTGTGCATTGCTGTGTTCGTGTGCAGGCATGCTGGATCACAACATAAAAAGAATGTCTTATTTTGGGAGAAAACAAAAACCTCCTGATCCACTGTAATAAATATAAGAATAGTTTTAAAAGACCACTTCTTGTCAATGAGGGAAAAGCAACAAGAATGAAGAACTCACAGAGAGTCAGGTACAGAGAGAAGAGGCAGCCGGCGTGGGTGCTGCAGTTCCCCAAGGCTCAAGGGACATCACCCTGACAGGGCCTTTACTACCCCACTGGCCTCATCACAGCATCCACCTCAGCCCTGATCTAATTGTTATTCCTGTGCTTATTCCACATTTACATAACCAAACTTGTATTTATATGGCACAGTATTGGATGAGCCTGGACACTCTCTCACTTTTCTTTGAGGAATTCTTTCCTTTGATATTTTGGGGCTTTGAGTTTTGACCTCTTTTGAACAATTCTGATGGGTACACTAGTCCTGGTTCTTTTCCATATCCAATATGAAAAGGTCTCCCCAGACATATTCTATAAAATCCTCCTTATTCTACAGCTATTGATGCCCTTTCTTCATACATTTATTCCCTAAGGAAATGATGTCATGGTGCACACATTTTACTACACTGGGCCTTCTCTTTGTAATGTGAGATCCAATGAGTAAGGACCTCCCTTATTTTGCCTTTGTGCTTTTATAATATGTGCATTAATATAGAACAAATGTTGAAAAATGGGGAAATATGACCAAGTTAAAATAGTAGATTTTAATAACTGTATTAAGTCAACTCAATTAATATGTAAGACCAATTCTAAAAGAAAGGATAAAACACCATAATTTAATCACATTGATATGGGTATCTAATTTCAGATAATTAGGAAAGACCTGCATAGAAAAATATAAAAATATACTTTTGACAAGTTGTGAGGAAGAAGTACCTATTGTTATAATTTCTACCTATATAAAGGTAAGTAGATTCAGATATCCTTAGGAAAGGATAGATGTGATCATTACTGAATGAAAAACAATGCTGCTCAAATGATGAGTGAGGACATATAAGTTTTTATGTGTAAAAATAGCGAGGGGGGACACAATATGACAGACTTAGAATTGAACAAAAAATTATAATTGTCATACTTTCCAACAAATTCATCTCTCAATATATGATGGAATTCAATGTCAAACAGCAAAGTTGATAGAAAAAATCTCCAATTTAACATATTAAATAAATTAATTAGTCTACCTAGCAAACAAACATCGCCATCTCTAGGCTCTGGGTGAGGCTAGTTAGGCTCTCAGAAGACCTCAAGTAGAAGTTCTCAGGTTCCATCCTCTCTGACCCTTCTCTGAAGTACCTGCTGGTCTATTGGACTCATCTGAATGGGGTCTCTGAAAGGGAGGACTCCGTGTGGAAGTCTGAATGCCTCCCTGGATGATCGACGACGGAGACTGAAGCTCTGTTCCCAGACAAGGCAGCAGAACAAAGTAAAGCATTGATCTCACTCGGACTTAGGAATCCAAAATAATAAATACGTGTTGTAAAGCCCAGGCTTGTATGAACAGAGAGGTGATCATTTCAGCTTCATTTATTTGCTCATTAGGCACTGTTTCCAATATTACTCCCACCACTGAGCCCCGATTTCCCTGTGGGACACTGGTGTGGACGGACTGGAAATTTTTCCTGTTGATTCTCTGTTCCCAAGAGTCCAGGTGAGAAGTCAAGTGAATCCTGTTTTCATACTCCTCCATGATTCTCCTACCTGCAAGAGGTCTCACCTCCCAGATCCTCATCTCAACCCTGCATTAAAGTTCTCTCAAAATTCTAGACTGAGGATAATGTCTGTGTTAGGTCCCAGGGTCTTCAAAGTATATCCCTCTTTGTCAAAAGGGAAACTCTGTGACTTTCATGTAAATGTTGGACACTACACACCTTGGTTTCATGACGCCTTACCAAATTAATGAAGAATATTATGTTTATATCAGAAGTTAAGAGCTGTCCTTAGTCCCACATTATAAAAGATTTGATAATTTAAAAAAAACATATTTACATACTTTTATGTCATATTATCTGAGCTTTTACCTTCAGGCTTTGTCAAAATTCAATTTTATAAAGGTCCATCCCATGGGATTTTTCTATTATGAACTCTATCTGACATTGCAGAAATGGGACTTCAAAAAGTTTAGTGATCTGCCCGAAGTTATAATCAGAGTAAGGAA
The DNA here is from genome assembly GCF_902729225.1 of Pteropus medius. Taxonomy (NCBI): domain Eukaryota; kingdom Metazoa; phylum Chordata; class Mammalia; order Chiroptera; family Pteropodidae; genus Pteropus; species Pteropus medius. Next base: position 10,239 of record NW_024341157.1, read on the forward strand.
TAGGCGCTGACTGGAATCTGTCGGGACGCTTTCAGTTTTTAATCTCTGAGCCAGTGGTTCCCAGCCAGAGATGATATTGCTCCTGGTTTATAAGGCAATGTCTGAAGGGAGGCTCTAAAAACCTACAACATCCATCACAAATAATTATGTCAGATTTTGAAGGTGAGATAAGCTAGTCTGGACTAGCATTTCTCCAACTTCAGTGTGCATATGACTCATGCAGGATTGTAGTTCAAGTGCAGATACTAATTCAGCAGGTCTTGTTGGGCCCAGGGGACTCTGCATTTCTCACAAGCTCCAGGAAGATGCTGATGCTGCAGATACTGGTCTGAGGGCACTGCGAGTAGCAAAGCTGAGGTCCTGTGATCGTGTAAGGGGCACCTAGTTGTACGTCATCTGTACCCAAAATTGTGTTTAAATTAAATTTTAGTTGAAATGTGTACAGTCATGCACCATCAAACAAAGGGGATAAATTCTGAGAAATGCAGGGTAGGTTAGGTAGCATAGAGCACACTTACACAAACCTAGATGGTTAGCCTACCACACACCTAGGCTATGTGGTATAGTCTACTACTCTGTAGGGGAAGAAAAATGTTTCTTTCTACCCTTTGGGTTCTTTGCTGACACATCCTTGTAACCAAGGCCAGTTTAATAGAAGAAAACTGATGAAGTTTAATAACATGTATTTCTTCTGTATACATGGGAGAGATCCAGGAAAACTGGGTAACTCCCCAGAGTGGCCTGAGCTACCATGTTAACTATCATCTTTAGCTGAAAGTAGAAGGTGCTGGGGTTGTATATAGTCAGTAATGGGAGGTTATCAGAAAAAAAAAAAAACAGTAAATGAGGTAAGGCTGTTATGCAGACATAAGGCATTGTCTTCTTCGTTGATGAGTTTCTAGAGAAAAGGACACCCCCATTGACCTGGTACAGCCAGGGAGACACCCTTACAATTGGAGATTTTCCTTACTATGTAAATGTTCCTTACAAAGTAGAACTTGTACTTGGATTTCAGAGCTTCTCCCATGTCTGTTGTTTCTTAAAATTAACCAGCATCAAATAATCTTTATGGCAAACTGACATATTTTGGGGTGACAAATTCTGTTGCCTTATACTTCCTAGATTACAGACCTATATAACATGTTATTATACTATAAACTGTAGGAAATCATATCAGGATGACTATTTGTTTAGTAATGCTTCATATTCTGATGACTATGAAGACTTAGCCAATAAGAATTTTTCAGGAACATTATAATCTGTGATTATATTTATTTTTGGTATTATTATTGTTTTAATTAATTAACTAGTTATTTATTCTTTTCTGGTGACGTTGGTTAATGAAATCCAATAAGTTTCAACTGTATACTTTAACAGTAAGGCATATATATGTTTACACTGTGTTCACAACCCATAGTTAGATTTATTTCTGTCACCACAGGTTTGACCCACTTTACCCCATGTACCTCCTCCCTCTCTCGTATCTATTGTCCAAGACCATGAGTCTCTGTTTCTTTGTCCTGTTTGTCGATTTTAGGTTTCTATTCCACAAATAAATGATATCATGTGATTTTCAACTTCTTCGGTCTGGCTTATTTCACTTAGCATGATTATCTCGAGTTCCAGCCATGTTGTCTCAAATGGCAGTATATCATCTCTTCTTATGGCTGATAATATTCCATTGCATATGTGTACCACGGCTTCTTTAGCCAATCATTTATTGTAGGACACTTCGGTTGCATCCATGTCCTGTCCAGTGTGAATAATGCTGCTATGAACATTGGTGAGCAAAAATCATTTTGGATATGGATTTCCAAGTCTTTGGAGTAAATACCCAAGAGGGATTGCTGGATCATATGGCAGATCGATTCTTAGTTTTTTGAGACATCTCCATTCTGTTTTCCAAAGTGGTTGTACCAATTTGGAGTCCCACCAGCAGTATATGAGAGTTCCTTTTTCTCCACATCCTCTCTAGCATTTGTTATTACTTGTCGTCTTGATGATACCCATTCTAACAGGTATGAGATGGTATCTCACTGTGGTTTTGATGTGCATTTCCCTAAATAACTAACGGTGTTGAGAATCTTTTCAAATATTTGTTGGCCATTTGTATGTCCTCTAGGCAGAAGTGTCTCTTCAGGTTCTCTGTCCATTTTTTGATTGGATCGTTTGTTTTCTTGTTGTTATTGAGTTGTATGAGTTCTTCGTATATTTTGGATATTAGGCCATTATCGGAGGTGTCGATCGCAAATATGTTTTCCCATTCAGATGGTTGTCTCTTTACCTAGTTGATGGTTTCTTTTTCTGAGCAGAAGCTTTTTAGTTTGATGTAGTCCCATTCATTTATTTTTGCTTTTACTTCCATTGCCTTTGAGGTCACATTCATAAAATCCACTTTAAGTCCAAGGTCCTTGAGTTTAGGTCCTATGTTTTCTTCTATGCATTTTATTGTTTGAGGTCTTATACTCAGGTCCTTAATCCATTTTGAGTTAATTTTGGTGTGTGGTAATAGAAAACAGTTTAGTTTCATTCTTCTGGAGGTGGCTTTTCAGTTTTCCTAGAACTATATATTGAAGAGGCTTTCCTTTCTCCACTGTATGTCTTTGGCTTTTTTGTTGAAAATTATTTGCCCATATAAATATGGGTTTCCTTCTGGACTCTGGATTCTGTTCTGTTGGACCGTATGTCTGTTTTTCTTGCCAATAGCATGCCGTTTTGATTATTGTCGTTTTGTAGTATAATTTGAATTCAGGCAGAGTGATGCCTCCCGTCTCGTTCTATTTTCTCAGAATGGCTTCGGCAGTTTGAGGTATTTTCTGCTTCCATACAAATCTGATATATTTTTTTCTATTTCTTTAAAAATGTCGATGAAACTTTGAAGGGGATTGCATTCAATTACTATAATGCTTTCGGTCATATTGTCGCTTAAACTATGTTGATGCTTCCAATCTATGAACATGGAATATCTTTCCATTGCTTTGTATCTTTTTTGATTTCTTTTAATTAGGTCTTATAGTTTTTATTATATAAGTCCTTCACATGTTTTATTAAATTTATTCCTAGTATTTTATTCTTTTCGTTGCAATTGCAAAAGAAATTATTTTTCCACTTTTTTTTCTGACCTTTCGTTATTAGAGTATAGAAACACTATGGATTTTTGAACATTGATTTTGTATGCAGAGATTTTACTGTATTTGATTATTGTTTCTAGTAGTGTTCTATGGAGTCTTTAGGGTTTTCTATATAAAGAATCATGTCATCCACGAATAGTGACAGTATGACTTCTTCGTTTTCTATTTGGATGCGTTTTATATCTTTCTCTTGCCTGATTACACTTGCTTGGACCTCCAATGTTATATTGAGTAACAGTGGCGATAGTGGTCAGCTTTGCCTTGTTCCTGATCTTAGAGGGAAGGTTTTTAGCTTTCCAACATTCGGTATACTTTTGCCTGAAGGTTTCTCATATATTTATGTTGACTGAGTGTTCGTTATATATAAACTTTATTATGTTAATGTACTTTCCTTCTATACAATTTTGTTAAGTGTTTTGACCATAAATGTGTGCTGTATCTTGTTGAAGGCTTTTTCTGCCTTTTGATATGATCATAAGATTCTTATTTGTTAATTTGTTCATGTGGTGTATCACATTAGTGGACTTGCATATGAAGAAACATCCCTGTTCCTGTTAAATGAAGCCCACTTGATTGTGGTGTATAATCTTTTTAATATGTTGCTATATTCAGTTCTCTGTATCTTTTTTATTTAGGATTTTTGCTTCTGTGTTCATGAGAGATATTGGTGTGCAGTTTTTTTTTATTTTGTGTTTTCTTTACCAGGTTTTGGTATCAGAATAATATTGGCCTCATAAAATGTGTTGGGCAGTATTGCCTCCTCTTTGATTTCTTGGAAGAGTTTGAGGAGCATAGGTATTAAATCTTCTTTGAATGTTTGGTAGAATTAACTGGGGAAGCCATCTGGCCCTGGACTTTTACTTTTTGGTAGGTTTTTGACGATTGTTTCAATTTCCATACTGCTGATTGATCTTTTTAGATTTTCCAGTTCTTCTTGATTCAGTCTAGGAAGTTTATATTTATCTAAGTACCGGTCCATTTCTTCTAGGGTATTACATTTGCTGTTATATACTTTTTCATAGTATTCTTGTATGATCCTTCGTATTTCTGCAATATCTATCATAATTTCACTTTTCCATGCCTGATTTTGTTCATTTGTGTCCTTTCTCTTTTTCCTTTAGTAAGTCTAGCCAGGAGTTTGTCGATTTCATTAACTTTCTCAAAGAAGCAGCTCTTTTTTGCAATTATTTTTTCTATCGTTTTCTGTTTGTTTTCAATTTCTTTCATTTCTGCTCTAATTTTGATGATATATTTCCTTCTGCTGACTTCAGGCTTCATTTGTTCTACTTTTTCTAGTTTTTTAAGATAAAGCATTAGGTTGTTTATTTGTGCTCTTTCTTATTTTTGGAGATAGGCCTGTAATGATAGAAATGTTCTCTTATGACCACCTTTGCTGTGTCCCCAAACTTTCGATATGTTGTACTATCATTATCATTTGTTTCTATGTATCTCTTGATCTCTCTTTTTATTTCTTCTCTGACCCAGTCATTCTTCAGTAGCATGTTGTTTAATCTCCATGTGTTTGTGGTTCTTCTTATTTCTTTCTGCAGTTGATCTCTAATTTCAAAGCATTATGATCAGAAAATATGTTTGATATGATTCCAACCTTCTTATATTTGTTGAGGCTGTCTCTGTGTCCCAGTATGTGGTTGATTCTTGAGAATGATCCCTGTGCACTAAAGAAGAATGTATGCGCAACTTTTTGGGGGATGGAAGGCTCTGTAAATGTCAATTAAGTTCAGTTGGACTAATGTGTCATTTAAGGATGTTATTCCCGTATTGATTTTCTGTTTGGATGATATCTGTCCATATCCGACAGTGGGGTATTTAAGTCCACTGCTATGCTAGGGATTTGGTCTGTTTCTCCCTTTAGTTCTGTTAGTAATCGCTTTACATATTTCGGGGCTCCCTGATTAAGAACATAGATAACGTAGATATTAATAATGTTATGTGTTCTTAGTGAATAATTCCTTTTATCATTATGATGTGTCATCACAGTATCTTTCTTTACCTTTTATATTTTGAAGAGTTTTTTGTCTGATATTAGTACTGCTACTCTCGCTTTTCTCTGAATGCCATTTGCTTGAAATATCATTTTCCATCCTTTCATTTTGAGTCTTCATTTGTCTTTGCAGCTGAGATAGCATATGGTTGAGTTTTATTTTTGATCCATTCTGCAACTCCGTGTTTTTTATTGGTGAGTTCGTTCCATTTACATTTAGGGTGATTATTAAATACGAGGTCTTCTTATAGCCATATTATCTTTTGCTTTCTGCTAGCTCAGTGTTTCATTGCTTCTGTTTTCTTTATTTTGGTTGGTTTTTGTGAGTTTTCCCTTTGGTCCTTCTTGTTTTATGTTATATACTTTGGTTCTGAATCTTTGGTGTGTGGTTACTATTATGAATATCTAAAGGGTATATATATATATATATATATATATATATATACAGTTGTGCATTTTCTTCTTCTTGCGCCTTATCTCCATTCCCCTTTGCGTATCTGGATTTGAATCTCCCCCCTTTTCAGTCATTGTTATCTCAATTTTTCCTATTATGCTGAATGTTCATTACTATCTCGTTATAATGCACTTCTTATTATTTAAGCTATAATGCCCTGTTCTTAGTAAGGGTTGCATTCCTTTGCTCTTATTTCCCTGGTAGCCACTTACTCCTAATTAGGTATTTTGTTTTCTTAGTTTGTTTTAGGTGAGTTGACCCCTTTCAGTATTTCCTATACTGCAGGCCTCATAGTGAAGAATTCTCTCAATTTTTGTATGTCTGGAAAAGTCTTATTTTCTTCTTCATATCTAGAGGGCTTAGCTGGATACTTTATTCTAGGCTGCTAGTTCTTTTCACTTAATAGCTTTAATTTTTGGTTCCATTCCTTCCTGGCTTGTAATGTTGTGCTGAGAAGTCTGATGATAATCGAATGGGTTTTCCTTTATAAGTTACCGTTTTTTTCTCCCTGGCTGCCTTGAGAATTCTGACTTTGTCATTGATTTTTGATAATTTTAATACAATGTGTCTTGGTGAAGGCCTTTTTGGCTTGAGATAATTGGGTGTTCTGTTGACTTCTTGAAATCCAAGTTCCAGCTCATTCCTTAGATTTGGGAAATTCTCAACTTTTTGTCTGAAAATGCTTTCTGATCTCTCTTCCTTTTCCTTGCCTTCTTATGTTTCCTCTCCTGATGTTATCAGCTAGTTCTTGAATTTCTCCTTCATTATTTTTCATTCTTCAGTTTCTCTCTTCTTCCTTCTGATTTATTTCTAGATTCGTCTTCGATATCACTGATTCTTCCCTCCATTTGGTTGACTCTATTTCCCAAGATTGCTGTTTCATTTTCAACTCTTGCAGTGTTTTTTTTTCCTTTATCTCCAGAAGACCTTCTGTTCTTCCTGAGAATTTCAATGTCCTTGCTCTGCTCATCTAACTGTTTTTTTTTTTTTAATTTTCCCACATCTTTGATATGTCTCGTACCGGAACTCACTGAGTTTTTTCAGAAATAGCATCTCGAATTCTCTGTCATTTAAGTTGCATATTCTATGTCTGTATGCTTATTTTCTGGAGAATTTTCTCTTTCTTTCTGAGATTCCTTGTCACCTTGCTTGTTCGTGGTGCTTAATGGACTAATTCTCCACCTGGGCATTAACGGAAGTAATCTGTTGTTTTTCCAGAAAGAAGATTGATTTTATAAAGGTCTCTCTTTAGACTGTTGCAAAGAAGGCACTTTTTTTTTTTTGGTTTTCAGTAGGTGGCTTCTAAGCCTCTTGGATCCCTGCTTTATATAAAGCCTTTAAAATGCCTTTTAAAAACATTTTCTTGTAGACATTTAATCAGTCTAGTTTAATTCCCTGTCAGGGTCAGTGACAGTCTCGGCAGCATTTGCTCAGATTCCCCTAGAGCTCCGCCATGATCAGTCTTGGATGATATAGAGGAGGAGTTCTCTGGAACGGGGGTTGGTGACTGGGGCTCAGCCTTGATTTTGCAACCATGTCTGGTAATATTCAACTGTTGTTTCTTTGCAGTCCTGATTCTTGGCTTTCTGCCCTGATATGTGGACCTTTCTGCAAGCCGGTCGCCACAAACTCACAGCTTTCCCAGGCAGGGCTGTTCAGGGAAGTTGCCTCACCTCAACTGCTCCCCGTACCCCTACAGAGAACTCTGGAGGCTGCGAGAGGCAGCTTCTTTGTTTCTCCCAGTCCACCGTCTGACACAGGGGTTCTGACCTGTGGTAGCTCTTATGCGCAGATCCCATGCCCAGATCCCATACCCAGATGTGCTGGTGTGCAGTTTGGGTGTTTCTTTGTCGAGTTTTAGAAGTTCAGCTAATTATTGTTTCAAGGAAAGAGATCTAGGGATGTCTCTCACTCCACCATGTTTCTGCAAAGTCTTTGGAAAGGTCTCAATTTCTCCTTCATATTTAAAGGAGAGTTAAGCTGGGTACATTATTAGGCTGGTAGTTGCTTTCACTTAATAGTTTCAATATTTGATTCCATTCTTTTCTGGCTTGTAAGGTCTGCGCTGAGAAGTCCGACGATAATGTAATGAGTTTTCCTTTATAGGTTACCGTTTTCTTCTTCCTGGCTGCGCTGAGAATTCTGTCTTTGTCATTGATTTTTGATAATTTTAATACAATGTGTCTTGGTGAAGGCCTTTTTGGCTTGAGATAATTGGATGTTATTTTGACTTCTTGAATTCCAAGCTCCAGCTCATTCCTTACATTTAGGAAATTCTCATCCACTATTAGTCTGAAAATGCTTTCTAGTTTCTGCTCCTTTTCCTCACCTTTGTTAATGCCCATTATTCTTATGTTTCCTCTCCTGATGGGATCAGCTAGTTCTTGAATTTCTCTTTCATTATTTTTCATTCTTTGGTTTGTCTCTTCTTCCTTCTGATTTATTTCTAGATCTCTGTCTTCGATATCACTGATCCTTTCCTCCATTTGGTCGACTCCATTTCCCAAGCTTCTATTTCATGTTTTCAACCCTTGCAGTGTGTTCTTCATCTCCCAGAGATTTATTCAGTTTTATTGGAGGGTTTCCAATGTCCTTGCTCTGTTCATCTAGTTGGTTTTTCAATTCCTGAAATTGCTGATATGATTCATTTGGGATCTCATTGAGTTTTTTCAGAAGTACCATCCTGAATTCTCTGTCATTTAAGTCACATATTTCTATGTCCGTAAGCTCATTTGCTGGAGATTTTTCACTTTCTTTCTGAGATGCCTTGTCATCTTGGTAGTTCATGATGTTTAATGGACTATTTCTCCACTTGGGCATTAATGGAAGAGTATTCTACTGTTTTTCCTGAAAGGTTTATTATATAAAGGTTTTTCTTTCCCTGCTGCAAAGAAGGCTCTTTTCTTTGGTTTCCGGTAGGTGACGTCTAAGCCTCTTGGATCCTGGCTTTATATAAATTCTTAATTACGCTTTTTTTCTTATAGATGTTTAATCACACTCGCTACTCTCAGTCTCAGTCGCTGTCAGTGTTAGTGACAATTTCGTAGTTTGCTCAGATTCACCTGGGGCTCCGTGGCGTTTGGTCTCGGAGGGTATGGGTGGAGGGCCCATCTGGGTTGGAGATGGGAGCTGCAGCTCAGTCTTGGTTTTGCAACAATGGCTGGTAATAATCAACTGTTTTTCTTGTCTGTTCTGCTTTTCTGCTTTCTGCCCCGATGTTTGGGCACTGAGTCCACATGGAGCTCACATCTTTCCCCGGCGTGGTTGTTCAGGAAACCCGCCACACCTTCTCTCCTCTCCTTCCTCCTGCAGGAAGCTCCAGCTGTGAGAGGCAGCTTCTTTGTTTCTCCCAGTCCACTCCCCAATACTTAGGGTTCTGATATGTGGTAGCTCTTATGCACAGATTCCACGCTCAGACATGCTGGTGTGCATTTTGGCTATTTTTTGTTGTTGTTGCATTTTAGATTTTCAGCTTATTGTAGTTTCAAGGGGAGCGATCTGGGGATATCTCTCACTCCACAATGTTTCTGATGTTATCTTCAGTCTAGACTTTTGAGAGAACTTTAGCTCAGGGTTGGAATAAGGTGCTGGGAAGTAAAACCTTGGACAGGCAGAAGAGTCATGGAGAAGGAGTAACGAAAACAGGATTCACTTGACTTCTGACTTGGTCCTTTGGAAACAGAGAATCAGCAGGAAAAATTTTCATTTAGTCCAGACCAGTGTCTCACAGGGAAATCGGGCTCAGAGGTGGGAATAACAATGTAAACAATGTCTAACAAGCAGATAAAAGGAGATAAAAATTCATCCTCTGCTGTATATGCAACCCTGGGCTTTACAGGACGTATTTGTTATTTTCGATTCCTAAATCTGGTTGGGTACCAATGCTTCACTCCTTCCTGCTGTCCTATCTGGAGACAGTCCTTCAGTCCCCAGCATCTACTACCCAGGAAAGAATTCAGACTTCCACACGAAGTTCTTCCTCAGAGAGACCTCATCCAGGTGAGTCAGAGAGCCCAGCTGGTACTGCAGCAAAGAATCAGAGAGGAAAGAACCTGAAACCTTCTACCTGAGGGCCCCTGAGAGTCTAACCAGCCTCACCCAGAGCCCAGGGATGGCTATGTTTGTTTACTGGGTTGACTAATTAATTTCTTTAATGTGTCGAATTGGAGTTTTTTTCACTAACTTTGCTGTTTGACATTGAATTCCTTTATATACGTAGAGATGTATTTGGGGTAAAGTTTAAAGTGCATGTGCTCAATCCTATCAGTCTGTCATATTGTGTTTCTCCCATGACTTTTAAAGGTAAAACGTTCTAGATCATCTCCTATCTTGTGAATGGCATTCCTTTGCATTGAGTTACTGTTCACTTCTATTCTTTTCCTAAGCATATTGAAACCTATTATAAAGGTAGAAAGTTCTGCAGATACTACTTCCTCCACTGCTTTTCAAAAGTGTGATTTTGTATTTTTCCCTTCCATCTCTTGGCCCATTTATCTGTAATTATAGACCCATATCAATGTGATTACATTATTGTATTTTATATCTTTTCTTTTAGAAGTTAATCTTAGGTTTCTATTCAATTTCACTTACACAATTACTTGAATCCACTATAATCAACCTGGTTTTCTTTTTCCTGACATTCTTTTTCTTCTATGACTTTTCCATTCCTTACTATTTTTTCTATATACATTCCCATATTTATGGAACCACATAAGTGAGCAAAATAAGTGAGGCCTCCCTTCGTTTGGCTCTCACATTATAATGGAGAAGGCCCAGTACAATGAAATGAGTATGGTATGATGTCATATCCTCAGGGATAAATGTGTGAAGCAAGGGAATCAATAGTTGTGGCATAAACAAGATTTTATAGAGAATGTCTGCAGAGGCAAGGAGCAGAACCAGGACTAGTGTGCCCATCACATATAAGATAAAAGAAGTCGAAACTCAAAGCCCAAGAATAATAAACAAAATAATTCCACAAATAAAAAAAGAGAAGGGCCAGCCATATCCACCACTGGGACTTATAGAAAAGGGCGGCGGGGGGTGGGGGGCACGATTATTTCCTTTATATTACCGATATGGAAACTGAGGTTGAAAGATTCCAGGTATGCCATAAGGATTAATTTAGCAGGCGTAGGTTGTCCAAATCTTGCACATTCCAAAGAAAGTGTTGGCTCTTGTCTGGCTCCTGAGAAACAGCTTCTAAGCCCTTTCAATGTCCTTCCTGATAAGAGTTTCTTTGTTTATCTGGGGACCTTGGGCCACTATGAATAGATAGTCTATGCTTACAATGTGTTTTATGGTGGGACTTTGGGCCACACAGGATCAACTTAATCTCTGGAGGGGCCGGAGATTAAGTTGAACTATGCAGGCAGTCAATCATGTCTATGTGACTGGACCCCAATAAAACTCCTGGACACCAAGGCTCAGGTGAGCCTCCATAATTGGCAATACTCCATGCATGTTGTCACACATCATCGCTGGGAGAATGAAGTGCCGTCGATACAACTCCACTAGAAAAGACAGCTGGAAGCTTACTCCTGATCTCTCTGGACCCTGTCTCATGTACCTCTTCCCTTTGCTGATTGCAATCTGTACACTTTCACTGTAATGAACTGTAGCATGAATCTAACAGCTTTGCTGAGTTCCGTGAGTCCTCATTAAACCTGAGGTTGTTCTTAGGGAGCCTGACTACACCAGGGGAGTGACTGCCCAAGGTCATGGAGCTAACAATTGGTGGGGCTTGGATCCAAGTCCAGGTCAGTAAGAATAGTTAAGAAAGTGGGGGAAGGAGTGGAGGGAGATGTGGCTGACACTTAAGGGGTATAGTAACATTTGACAAAGGTAGAGGATACATAAATAAATGAATATGTCTACCAAATATTTACTGAGCAAATGTGATGTGCCAAGTGCTGGTCCAGGCACTGATGAGGGTCACTATGACATCTTAGAGTGGGAAGATGTAAGCCAAAGATAAAGAGATACACACAAGCCAAAGATAAAGAGATACACACAAGATGATTTCAGGCATGTAACCTGCTGAATATATATAACAATCTTTTTTATACTCATAATGGTACCTACACATCAAAGATTCAGAATTGAAGTATATAACACAAAACAAGAAGAACCAGAGGCAAAACCCACAAAAGCCAAACAAAATAAAGAAAACAGAAACGCAAGAACAAGGAAGCAATGGAAATACTGAGCTACCAGAAAGCAAAAGATAAAGTGGCTCTAAGAACACCTCATATTTTAATAATCACCCTAAATGTAATTGAACTGAACTCACCAATAGAAAGGTACAGAGTTGCAGAATGGATCAAAAAACAAAACCCAACCATATACTGCATCCAGGAGACACATCTCAGCTCCAAAGACAAATACAGCCTTAGAGTGAAAGGGTAGACAATGATATTTCAAGCAAATGGCATTCAGAGAAAAGTGAGAGTAGTGGTACTAATATCAGATGAAATAGACTTCAAAATAAGAAAGGTAAAGAAAGATACTGAGGGACTCTTTATAATGATAAAGAGAATCATGCACAAGGAAGACGAAATGCTTATTAATATCTATGCTCCCAATCAGGGTGCCCTAAAATATGTGAAGCAATTACTAACAAAACTAAAGAGAGAAACAGAACAAAACACTGTCATAGTAGGGAACCTAAATACCTGACTCTTGGATATGGACAGATCATCCAAACAGAATAGCAATAAGGAAATAACATCCTTAAATAACACATTAGACCAACTAGACATAATTTACATTTACAGACCCTTCTATCCCCAAAGACCTGCTTTTATATTCTTCTCTACTGCATATGGAACATTCACAAGGATTGATCACATACTGGGAGACAGAGATAGCCTCAACAAATATAAGAGGGTTGAAATCATACCAACCATATTCTCTGATCATAATGCTTTGAAACTAGAGATCAACTATAGAAGGAAATCAGGAAGGAACACAAAAACATAGAGATTAAACAAATGCAACTGAAGAATAACTGGGTCAGAGAAGAAATAGAAAGAGAGATCAAGAGATATATAAAAACAAATGATAATGATAGTACAACATATCAAAACTTTGGGGACAAGCAAAAATGGTTATAAGAAGAAAGTTCATATCGTTACAGGCCTATATCCAAAAAGAAGAGTCCATATAAACAACCTAATGGTTCACCTTAAAAAACTAGAAAAGGAAGAATAAATGAAGCCTAAGTCAGCAGAAAGAAAGAAATTATCAAAATTAGAGCAGAAATAAATGAAATTGAAAACAAAAGAAAAACAATAGAAAAAATAAATACAACAAGAAACCGGTTCTTTGAGAAGTTTAATTAAATTGACAAACCACTGGCTAGCCTCACTAAAGAAAAAAGAAAAAGGGCACAAATAAACAAAATCAGGAATGAAAGAGGGGAAATTACAACTGACATCTCAGAAATACAAAGGATCATGCAAGAATACGATGAAAAAAATATATGATAACAAATTGAATAACCTAGGAGAAATGGAACAGTACTTAGAAAAATTCAATCTTCCGAGACTGACACAAGAAGATCTGGAAAATCTAAATACACAGATCAGTGGCATAAAAATGGAAGGAATCATCAAAAACCTACCCAAAAAGTAAAAGTCCAGGACCAGATGGCTTCACCAGTGAATTCTACCAAACATTCAAGAAGTTTTAATACCTCTTCTCCTAAAACTCTTCCAAAAAATCAAAGAAGAGGCCATACTTCTCAACTCATTTTATGAGGCCAATATTACCCTGATACCAAAACCTGGTAAAGATAACACAGAAAAAGAAAACTGCAGACCAATATCTCTCATGAATACAGATGCAAAAATCCTAAATGAGATACTAGGGAACCGAGGACAGCAACATATCAAAAGATTATACACCACGATCAAGTGGGCTTCATCTCAGGGGCACAGGGATGGTCTAATATACGCAAATCGATGAATGTGATACACCATGTAAACAAATTAAAAAATAAGAATCATATGATCATATCAATAGATGCAGAAAAAGTCTTCAAATGATACAGCATCCATTTATGATCAGAACACTTAACAAAATCGGTATAGAAGGAAAGAACCTTAACATAATAAAGGCCATATATGAGAAACCTTCAGGCAAAAGTATACCGAATGTTGAAAAACTAAAAACCTTCCCTATAAGATCGAGAACAAGGCAAAGCTGACCACTATCGCCACTGTTACTCAATATAACATTGGAGGTCCGAGCAAGTGTAAACAGGCAAGAGAAAAATATAAAAGGCATCCAAATAGAAAACGAAGAAGTCATACTGTCACTATTCATGGATGACATGATTCTTTATATAGAAAACCCTAAAGACTCCATAGAACACTACTAGAAAGAATAAGCAAATACAGTAAAATCTCTGTATACAAAATCAATGTTCAAAAATCCATAGTGTTTCTATACTCTAATAATGAAAGGTCAGAAAAAGAAGTAGAAAAATAATTTCTTTTGCAATTGCAACAAAAAGAATAAAATACTTAGGAATAAATTTAATAAAACATGTGAAGGACTTATATAATAAAAACTATAAGAACTTATGAAAAGAAATCAAAAAAGATACAAAGCAATGGAAAGATATTCCATGTTCATAGATTGGAAGCAGCAATGTAGTTTAAGCGACCATATGACCTAAAGCATTATAGAAATTGAATGCAATCCCCTTCAAACTTTCATCGACATTTTTAAAGAAATAGAAAAAAATATATCAGATTTGTATGGAAGCAGAAAATACCTCAAACTGCCAAAGCCATTCTGAGAAAATAGAACAAGACTGGAGGCATCACTCTGCCTGACTTCAAATTATACTACAAAACGACAATAATCAAAACGGCATGCTATTGGAAAGAAAAACAGGCATACGGTCCAACAGAACAGAATCCAGAGTCCAGAAGGAAACCCATATTTATATGGGCAAATAATTTTCAACAAAAAAGCTAAAAATGTACAGGAGAAAGGAAAGCCTCTTCAAGATATAGTTCTGGGAAAACTGAAAAGCCACCTCCAAAAGAATGAAACTAAACTGTTTTCGATTACCACACACCAAAATTAACACAAAATGGATTAAGGACTTGAATATAAGACCTCAAACAATAAAATGCATATAAGAAATCATAGGTCCTAAACTCAAGGACCTTGGACTTAAAGTGGATTTTATGAATGTGACCTCAAAGGCAATGGAAATAAAAGCAAAAATAAATGAATGGGACTACATCAAACTAAAAAGCTTCTGCTCAGAAAAAGAAACCATCAACTAGGTAAAGAGACAACCATCTGAAAGGGAAAACATATTTGCGATCGACAACTCCGATAATGGCCTAATATCCAAAATATACGAAGAACTCATACAACTCAATAACAACAAGAAAACAAACGATCCAATCAAAAAATGGACAGAGAACTTGAACAGACACTTCTGCCTAGAGGACATACAGATGGCCAACAAATATTTGAAAAGATTCTCAACACCGTTAGTTATTAGGGAAATGCACATCAAACCACAGTGAGATACCATCTCATACCTGTTAGAATGGTATCATCAAGAGGACAAGTACTAACAAATGCTAGAGAGGATGTGGAGAAAAAGGAACTCTCATATACTGCTGGTGGGACTCCAAATTGGTACAACCACTTTGGAAAACAGAATGGAGATGCCTCAAAAAACTAAGAATCGATCTGCCATATGATCCAGCAATCCCTCTTGGGTATTTACTCCAAAGACTTGGAAATCCATATCCAAAATGATTTTTGCTCACCAATGTTCATAGCAGCATTATTCACACTGGACAGGACATGGATGCAACCGAAGTGTCCTACAATAGATGATTGGCTAAAGAAGCCGTGGTACACATATGCAATGGAATATTATCAGCCATAAGAAGAGATGATATACTGCCATTTGTGACAACATGGATGGAACTCGAGATAATCATGCTAAGTGAAATAAGCCAGACAGAAGAAGTTGAAAATCACATGATATCATTTATATGTGGAATAGAAACCTAAAAACGACAAACAGGACAAAGAAACAGAGACTCATGGTCTTGAACAATAGATACGAGAGAGGGAGGAGATACATGGGGTAAAGTGGGTCAAATATGTGGTGACAGAAAGAAATCTAACTATGGGTTGTGAACACAGTGTAAACATATATATGCCTTACTGTTAAAGTATACAGTTGAAACTTATTGGATTTCATTAACCAATGTCACCAGAAAAAATGAAATAACTAGTTAATTAATTAGAACAACAATAATACCAAAAAATAAATATAATCACAGATTATAATGTTCCTGAAAAATTCTTATTGGCTACGTCTTCATAGTCATGGTAACATCAGAATACGAAGCATTACTAAACAAATAGTCATCCTGATATGATTTCCTATAGTTTATAGTATAATAACATGTTATATAGGTCTGTAGTCTAGGAAGTATAAGGCAACAGAATTTGTCACCCCAAAATATGTCAGTTTGCCATAAAGATTATTTGATGCTGGTTAATTTTAAGAAAAAACAGACATGGGAGAAGCTCTGAAATCCAAGTACAAGTTCTACTTTGTAAGGAACATTTACATAGTAAGGAAAATCTCCAATTGTAAGGGTGTCTCACTGGCTGTACCAGGTAAATGGGGGTGTCCTTTTCTCTAGAAACTCATCAACGAAGAAGACAATGCCTTATGTCTGCATAACAGCCTTACGTCATTTACTGTTTTTTTTCTGATAACCTCCCATAACTGACTCTATCCAACCCCAGCACCTTCTACTTTCAGCTAAAGACGATAGTTAACATGGTAGCTCAGGCCACTCTGGGGAGTTACCCAGTTTTCCTGGATCTCTCCCATGTATACATGTTATTAAACTTTATCGGTTTTCTTGTATTAAACTGGCCTTGGTTACAAGGATGTGTCAGCAAAGAACCCAAAGGGTAGAAAGAAACATTTTTCTTCCCCTACAGAGCAGTGGTCTATACACATAGCCTAGGTGTGTGGTAGGCTAACCATCTAGGTTTGTGTAAGTGTGCTCTATGCTACCTAACCTACCCTGCATTTCTCAGAATTTATCCCCTTTGTTTGATGGTGCATGACTGTACACATTTCAACCAAAATTTAATTTAAACACAATTTTGGGTACAGATGACGTACAACTAGGTGCCCCTTACACGATCACAGGACCTCAGCTTTGCTACTCGCAGTGCCCTCAGACCAGTATCTGCAGCATCAGCATCTTCCTGGAGCTTGTGAGAAATGCAGAGTCCCTGGGCCCAAAAAGACCTGCTGAATTAGTATCTGCACTTGAACTACAATCCTGCATGAGTCATATGCACACTGAAGTTGGAGAAATGCTAGTCCAGACTAGCTTATCTCACCTTCAAAATCTGACATAATTATTTGTGATGGATGTTGTAGGTTTTTAGAGCCTCCCTTCAGACATTGCCTTATAACCCAGGAGCCACATCATCTCTGGCTGGGAACCACTGGCTCAGAGATTAAAAACTGAAAGCATCCTGACAGATTCCAATCAGCGCCTATTCCTTACTCTGATTATAACTTCGGGCAGATCACTAAACTTTTTGAGTCCCATTTCTGCAATGTGGGATAGAGTTCATAATAGAAAAACCCCATAGGATGGACCTTTATAAAATTGAAATTTGACAAAGCCTGAAGGTAAAAGCTCAGATAATATGACATAAAAGTATGTAAATATGTTTTTTTTTTAAATTATCAAATCTTTTATAAAGTGGGATTAAGGACAGCTCTTAACTTCTGATATAAGCATAATATTCTTCATTAATTTGGTAAAGTGTCATGAAGCCAAGCTGTGTAGTGTCCAACATTTACATGAAAGTCACAGAGTTTCCCTATTGACAAAGAGGGAAATACTTTGAAGACCCTGGGACCTAACACAGACATTATCTTCCATCTAGAATTTTGAGAGAACTTTAATGCAGGGTTGAGATGAGGACCTGGGAGGTGAGACCTCTTGCAGGTAGGAGAATAATGGAGGAGTATGAAAACAGGATTCACTTGACTCCTCACCTGGACTCTTGGGAACAGAGAATCAACAGGAAAAATTTCCAGTCCGTCCAGACCAGTGTCCCACAGGGAAATCGGGGCTCAGTGGTGGGAGTAACATTGGAAACATTGCCTAATGAACAGATAAATGAAGCAGAAATGATCACCTCTGTGCGTACTAGTCTGGGCTTTACAACACATATTTATTATTTTGGATTCCTAAGTCCGAGTGAGATCAATGCTTTACTTTGTTCTGCTGCCTTGTCTGGGGACAGAGCTTCAGTCTCCCTCGTCGATCATCCAGGGAGGCATTCAGACTTCCACACGGAGTCCTCCCTTTCAGAGACCCCATTCAGATGAGTCCAATAGACCAGCAGGTACTTCAGGGAAGGGTCAGAGAGGATGGAACCTGAGAACTTCTACCTGAGGTCTTCTGAGAGCCTAACTAGCCTCACCCAGAGCCTAGAGATGGCGATGTTTGATTGCTAGGTAGACTAATTAATTTATTTAATATATTAAATTGGAGTTCTTTTCTATCAACTTTGCTGTTTCACATTGAATTCCATCATATATAGAGAGATGAATTTGTTGGAAAGTATGAAAATTATAATTTTTTTGTTCAATTCTAAGTCTGTCATATTGTGTCCCCCCTCGCTATTTTTACACATAAAAACTTATATGTCCTCACTCATCATTTGAGCAGCATTCTTTTTCATTCATTAATGATCACATCTATACTTTCCTAAGGATATCTGAATCTACTTACGTTTATATAGGTAGAAATTTTAACAGTAAGTACTTCTTCCTCACAACTTGTCAAAAGTATATTTTTATATTTTCCTATGCAGGTCTTTCCTAATTATCTGGAATTAGATACCCATATCAATGTGATTAACTTATTGTGTTATATCTTTTCTTTTAGAATTGGTCTTACATATTAATTGAGTTGACTTAATACAGTTATTAAAATCTACTATTTTAACTTGGTCATATTTCCCCATCTCTCAACATTTGTTCTATATTAATGCACATATTATAAAAGCACATAGGCAAAATAAGGGAGGTCCTCATTCATTGGATCTCACATTACAAAGGAGAAGGCCCAGTGTAGTGAAATGAGTGCACTATGACATCATTTCCTTAGGGAATAAATGTATGAAGAAAGGGCATCAATAGTTGTAGAATAAGGAGGATTTTATAGAATATGTCTGGGGAGAACTTTTCATGTTGGATATGGAAAAGAACCAGGACTAGTGTATCCATCAGAATTGTTCAAAAGAGGTCAAAACTCATACCCCAAAATATCAAAGGAAAGAATTCCACAAAGAAAAGTGAGAGAGTGTCCAGGCTCATCCAGTACTGTGCCATATAAATACAAGTTTGGTTATGTAAACGTGGAATAAGCACAGGAATAACAATTAGATCAGGGCTGAGGTGGATGCCGTGATGAGGCCAGTGGGGCAGTAAAGGTCCTGTCAGTGTGATGTCCCTTGAGCCTTAGGGAACTGCAGCACCCACGCCGGCTGCTTCTTCTCTCTGTACCTGACTCTCTGTGAGTTCTTCATTCTTGTTGCTTTTCCCTCATTGACAAGAAGTGGTCTTTTAAAACTATTCTTATATTTATTACAGTGGATCAGGAGGTTTTTGTTTTCTCCCAAAATAAGACATTCTTTTTATGTTGTGATCCATCATGCCTGCACACAAACACAGCAATGCACACACACACCATGCACACACACACACGCACACACACACATACACACATATGGGATCGACAAAGAGAATCATGATACGATTAAGTATGTATTCTATATATCATGCACTCTCATATTTTCTCTTATGGCTTTTTGATTCTATTCTAGTTAATTCTTGCAAACTATAAATTGTTACTCTACTGCGTCCTGATATAGAATGTAGAAAACATTCCCCTGGCACGGCCCCCACAGCCACGTCAGTGTGGCCTCCTTCTCTTCCTTCTCTCATCATCAGCAATTTCTCTGAGAATGTTCTCTCATCCTTCTGTGGAGTGATTATTTATTCAGCTACTGTTTTCAACTCAGCTAAGTCTGGTGGGAAGGTGATGATTTGTTTAACATGCTACATGCCTCACTGCACTCACTGTGTAGCAGGGAGAAAAGACAGAGAAATAAATAAAAATTATACCATGGGTATCCTAATATGTAAGTAACTTGATGAGAAAGTATTATTCCTGTGATAACGTTCAGAAAAAGAAAAGACTCAACTAACGTTCACAAAAAGAAAAGAAGGAGAAGATGCAGGCAATCTGAAGAGGACTTGGTATTTGGAGAATGGAGAGGGTTTGAAAAGTTCCAAAATGTCTCGTGGGGTGACTGCAAGCAGAAGGAAGCATGAGTGTAAAGGCTCTGAGCTTTGTAGCTGTGGTGCCAGGAGAAGCTGGGAGTCAAGTTCAACGTTTGGGAGATTAGTGTGAGCATGGGCGGGCAGGGCTCTCTGTGGGTGAAAGGGGTGAAAAGGTCACAAGACATGAGCCTTGTGTTTGAAGCTACAAAATTTGACTTCTCTCTTCTTTGAGGAATCACTGGGATGGAGTTTAATTCGGGAGTCTTCTGAACAGTTTTCAATATAAAGAGATCTTCGTCGGTCAATGTGATTTCTGTCTAGAGGATTTCCAGCCCTTAGAAGATGGGAGAGGTGACAATAAAATATGGCTGTGCAATTGAGGTCCTAGAGGTGGAGAAGTAATGGAGACATAAGATGCAGAAAAAAAATAATCTGTCTCGTCTCATCATAGTGGTCATCATTTATTTGCCAACAGACAACAGATGATTAACTTTGCTAAGTTTGTTACATATATTGTTCAAACCTGACATCGTTCTAAATTGATATCACTTTCTATACTATTTGGTTTAGGATTTAGCATTTGGAATGTTCAGCTGTCTCTCATTGAAAAAACTAAGTGGTGGTAGATCTCAGAAACAAAACCGAGTTTTCAAATTTCCAAGACTTTGCACTTAATGTTATTTACTAATGTCTCATTTCAGCTGTAAAAATCTCTGCTTTTTTTCTATACATTGCATATTTCCTTTTCTAAATTGTAGGTTTATTCTTTGCAAATTTTCTAGTAATATGTTTGATCTGTGAGATATCTTGACACATAAAGAAATTTCTGTTTTCTGTTTTGAATAAATAGTTATTTGCTACCTTATTGATAATTCTGGGCATACGGCAAAACAACTGTGGTGGGCATGGTACCAACTAAGGATGCTTTCTCCTCATCACACTCTCTCAGGGACCACCGAGATTATTAGATCTGTCTCTGTCTCTGTCTCTGTCTCTGTCTCTGTCTCTTCCTCTTCTCTGTCTCTCTGTTTCTCTCTCCTCTATCTTTCATTATTTAATCCCCTCTTATTTATCTAATTTTAAAATAAGGGCGGAAAATAGTTATATGACAATGGAGTCTCAGTTTTACATGTCGATTTGAAGGCTTATCAATGGACTTCGGAACTTATTCAATAATCTGTAGGGGGATAATCTGATATTATCTTGCCTTGTATTACTTGTTTCATCATTATTGTGTCTGGGGGTGAGTATAAGATAGTATTAAGATGACCCAGGAGGTGGGTGTGAGTGTGTGTTTTTCGTGTAGCTGAGCATTTCTTGACTTCTCAGGGCAGGGGTACCTAGCTCATATTCTCTGAAATGTGTTCTTTAAAATACACATCCAGAATGTCAATCAAAAGATGGAAATAAAGAAGACATCACTCCTCACAGGATGCCTTGCAAAGATAATAAAGTTTAAGGAACAATATGTAATTGAGTGAACCCTGGGTCTTGAAGGGTCTTGAAGTTTCATCTGAAGCAGACAGGCCATCTCATTCCTCCACTCTCTGACAGCATCCTTATCATCTCCTTCTTTCTCATTCCCCTCACCACACGGCTTCCTTTTGAGCACGTTTACTTGAGGCAAGTGCCCAACTCAGGACCTTTGCACTGGCTCTTTCCCACGCAGGCTACACCCTTCCCCAAAATCTTCCTGTCTTTTCTGCATCTCCCTTAAGGTCTCTGCTCAAGTAGCACCTTGTTTCAAGTCTTTATCAATTCTATTGATAATGACACACACATCTACGAACTTGTACACATACTTTCTTTTATTCAAAGCACAGGCACCATCTAACATCGTGTATGATTTTTCACTTTCTTATATTCCTTCTCCATGTTTGGATTATAGGGACTTCTGTTTTTCAGCACCCTGTGCTCATTGTCTAGAAAATGGCCAGGACTCAGCATTTATTCCTCAGTGTGTAAAAGAATTTCTCATTAAACCAATATAAAAATGATTAATTTGGCAAATTGCTAAGAGGACGGCAGTAATTTGCAATTAGAGATGTCACATGACCTTACTCAAAGGAGATCGAATCTCTACAAAACCATATATATGTCATATATACATTTTACGGTTAAAATATATATTGTAGCATTTCACATGTTAGTAATACTGATGGATAAAAATTAATCATCTTATTTTTTTTCATTTTCAGTCATCATCTCCACCACATGGAACAAGGGAATGGTACACAAATTTTAGAATTTCTTCTCCTGGGATTTTCAGATGAACCAGAACGGCAGCCTCTCATATTTGGGCTCTTCCTCTCCATGTACCTGATCACCATCTTTGGAAACCTGCTCATCATCCTGGCTGTCAGCTCAGACTCCCACCTCCACACACCTATGTACTTCTTCCTCTCCAACCTGTCCTTGGTGGACATCTGTTTCACCTCCACCACTATCCCAAAGATGCTGGTGAACATACAAACACAGAGCCAAGTCATAACCTATAAATGCTGCATTACACAGATGTGCTTTTTTATACTCTTTGGAGCATTGGACGACTTCCTTCTGACGGTGATGGCCTATGACCGCTTTGTGGCCATCTGTCACCCCCTGCACTACACAGTCATCATGAACCTCCGATTCTGTGGATTGCTGCTTCTGGTGTCCTGGATCATGAGTGTCCTGTATTCCTTGTTACAAAGCTTGATGATGTTGCGACTATCTTTCTGTACAGTCTTGAAAATCCCCCACTTTTTCTGTGAAATCAATGAGATGATCCAACTTGCCTGTTCTGACACCTTTCTAAATAACCTGGTGATATATTTGTCAGCCGTGCTGCTGGCTGGTGTTCCTTTTGCTGGCATCCTTTACTCTTACTCTAAGATTGTTTCTTGCATACGTGGAATGTCATCAGCTCAGGGGAAGTATAAAGCATTTTCTACCTGTGTTTCTCACCTCTCTATTGTCTTCTTATTTTATTGTACAGGTGTAGGAGTGTACCTCAGCTCTGCTGCTACCCAAATCTCGCATTCAGGTGCAGTAGCTTCGGTGACGTATGCTGTGGTCACACCCATGCTGAACCCCTTCATCTACAGTCTCAGGAACAAAGACATAAAGGGGGCTCTGAAAAGATTCTGTGGGATGGCAGCTAGAAAAGGGACAACTGTTCTGGGGCTGAAGAACTTTCTGTGTTTGGAGGGCTAAAAGTCTTGGAACCAGAAAATTGTGAAAATAGAATATGCCTCCTTTATTTATTTGCTGGAATTTCCATTTAGTTTTCCACCTTCTCTATACAAATGTAAGTAATTGTTTATCATGCTTTCTGCTCTGATGTATAGATATTTTCTCTCTTTGTCCATTTTCCCAGTCTCACAAACTATTTCCCAGATTTAAACCAAGAATATTTGGAGAATTCCATTTATCGTTTGAAGACATATGGATCTTAAAAATAGTTTCTTCTGCCCTGTGCATCTTTGGTGTTGGAAGATGGCCTTGTGGTCACTATCTACTGTATTTCCTCTTTGATCTCCTGCCTCTCTATGCCGGGATGACTCCTGTAATGGATGCCGACTCCTGAAAGACAGATGTGCACACTGAGGAAGCGGTGGCAGAGGCAGCAGAGGTGATCTCTGAGACTGCTACCGCCAAACACTGGTTTCTCTGCCACTTTTGGAAGGGCAAGATCAGCCTCAAATTCCCAGAATAAGTATCATCCCAGATATGATTCAGGCTTAATTGAAGAAGTGACAGATGATTCCAGCTTTTTTGGTGATGGTGGCAGCCATATATGAAATAACACATTTTGCAGAGTTCTGGTGCAATGTGAACCTCAGTATGATTATACAGGATTTTAGACAATTTCTAAGTAGCAATCTACTGGACTAAAATAATAGAGCCAATGAGAGAGGTCACCAAACTCACACTGACTCTCGGGACCAAATCGGCCTTCAAGGTTGCCAATGATTGGGAGATATAGATTGCAAAGAAGTACTCATCCCGGTAGATCTCCAGCTATGGAAAGAATAATACAACAGTTCTTTGCTGGAGTCTTTGCAAATTCTGCAGTTCCTGGGACCCCACACCCTTTTTCCTGGAGGGGGATGCTGCACTCCAGCCCTGGGGACTATGCCTGGGAGTTCACACAGGGCTTGATGCCATCATAAGGTAGCTTTTAAGACAACTGGAAAACAAAAGGCCTCCACGAGCTGCCAAGGAGAAGATCACATCTCTTCCAACAGTGACAGTAACTCAGGAGCAAGTCGATATTTATTTAGAGTGTTCGGTATGCAAAGAAGATTACACAGTTGAAGAGGAAGTCGGCAGTTACCCTGCAGCCACATCTTTCAGAGCCGTTGTATTGTGCCATGGTTAGAACTGCATGATTCATGTTCTATATGCGGGCAGAGCTGAAATGGTGAACACACTACTTGGCAAACCCAGAGCTCTGAAGGCTCTGCAGGCAACAGATTTAGCAGTGACCGCCAACTACAGGACTGATGGACTTTCTGAAGCTAAAGACCATGTCTGAGTCAGGGCTGTGGTACTTTTCTTACCACAGCTATAAATTGCATCAAAAGAAAAAAAATAGGGGGATTTAGGAAACGTATAAGAAACCCAACCCATCATATAAATGTAGTGAGTGTTTTTCTTCTCTAAATTTAAAGTTAGCATCTGTAGATGGAATTACGTCTACAACAAAATGGCTCTGAATCCTCAATTCAGAGTGATAATTTTATAACTGTGAAACTTAATTATGTGCGTTTACCTACAGCCAGAATAGAATCAGTTCCTTAAAGCCCAGCTAGAGTCCAATCTGTCAAGTTACTCTGTGATGGATGCTTTCACAGCCTTGTCCATCCTCCATTCTATCATTAGTGCATTTTATAGTAAATACAGTGAAACCAGAGCCCTAAAAAATAAAAATAAAATAATTTCTTCTCAAATGGCCACATCATCTTTAGAATTCTCATTTGTGTTACTAAAGAGTCTTCATGAGTTGTATAACTCAAATATAGCAAACTACACTTGTTGACTATGTTCATTTACGTGATGTTTTACATAGAAAAAGTGAAACAGTTTTCCTTTGGGGTCTCTTCTATTCTATTTCACTCCCTTAACTGCTCTTAATGATAATATGGACTTTAACATTCTGCTGGTTTTAACTGGACTTCTGCTTTTATTCTCTTATTGAATTCGGTGTTCACAAAGTCTGCCATAGTACCTAGGAATAAAATTGATTATCAAATATATATCTCCAGGTAGAGTCGCAAATTTGATAAATAGATTCACGTAATATGCTCTTTAGAATTGACCTTATACATGAGGAAGCATTACTCAGTTGAGAACTATGCAAAGATTTCTTTTCCATGCTGTAATCAACTCCTGAAGTATTGAAGATGGATTCCACGTGTGAGGGTTTGTTTTCATTGAGGTGAAGAATGGTTGGTGTATTTACATTTCATTATTAAATTATCTTCCTGTTTGTCCTCCAAAATTACAATG
>NW_024341158.1:0-541 GCF_902729225.1 Pteropus medius
TTTTGAGCCAGAATCGCAGACTTCCGAGAAAAGGCTCACTTGCGGCAAATTCACAGCCCTCCCGGGGCCTTGGGGCTCTGTGGGCCATGCCCGGTAATCTGCGGGTACTGGGGTGGCGAAGTTGGAGGAGCACTCACTGACACTTTAGCTCCTAGAGGTAAAAACTACGTGTCATTCGTCTCTGCATCCTCTTGCAGGGGTCAGGGCCGCCCACGGACCGCGTACCCGGGGATGCTTTGGCCCCTCCGTCCATGGTGGCCGTCACCCGCTGGAAAGAGTTCAGTTGGGAGACACTGCAGACAGCTGTGGGTCTGAATTCGGCCTCCGTGCCTTAGGAGCTTTGCGATCAGCTCTTTCAGCCTTTCATTTCTTCATTTTCAATGCGTCCACGGTGACCATTACGACCATCCGAGGCTGAAAGGTGAGGGAGAGGGAGGTGTCTGCTTCCGTCCTGAAGTCTGATTTCCACTGCGGAAAGCGGGAAGGAGCCGAGGCCTGAGGAAGGAGCCCCGGGGCCTCCGGGATGAAAAGAGATCATGCT
>NW_024341159.1:0-598 GCF_902729225.1 Pteropus medius
TTATATAGAGTCAAGTATTATAATCTTCATAGCAAGAGAGAGAAGGACTTTACCACTTGGTCTCCCTTTCTGCCTGTGCCCTACAGAGAGTCTGTAGTCTGTGAAGCCCACATCCCTTTAGAGTTTTCTTTAGGCAGAAACAACCTAAATGTGGGCAACTAGTCAGAATGCCCAGAGGTCATTAAATGTAACCAGAATGTAGGGGCCAGCGAGATCTGTCTACCTCTGACTCAAAAAGCCCAAGAGTGCACTGAACCATGCTAGGGGAAGAACATTGGACTAGACAGGAAAGATCTCACTTAAACTAAGCATCAGTTCCCTCATTAGTAAAATGGGGGTGAAATTACCTACCTCAAATGAGCATTGTTTAGAGGATTAAATGAGATAATAAAAATTAAATGAGATAATATAAATGGGATAATAAAAATTCAAAGGACTTAGCACAGTGCTGGCAAGCTCTCAATAAACATTAACTTTAATTACTATAATAAATGACAAAACAATCTATATATCATTAAACATTTTAGAAATGTGAGAGACTGACCTTCACAATCTGAAAGCTTTCCTGATCCAGCCTGAGATCAAAGGAAGAACACCT
>NW_024341160.1:0-462 GCF_902729225.1 Pteropus medius
AAGGAAAAGAGAAAAAGAGAGAGAGAAGAAGGAGGAACAGGGAGAGGATGATGACAAGAAAAGGAGGAGGAGAAAGGGAAGGAAAGGGAAGAGGAGAGAAGAAAAGGGAAGGGAAGGGAATGGAAGGGAAGAGAAGAGCCTATAGGAGCTGGGAGAAAAAGGTGAGGACAGGAAACTAACTCAGGGTTGCAGTAGCTGGAAGATTGAGCCTTGACATAAAACACATTAAAATTAAACAATAAGGAGATAAAAATGAGAGAAAAAATTAAGAGACATGGAAAATAGATCTTGAAATTCCAATATTAGTTGTAAACTCTAATAGCAGTTCCGGAAAGAGAGTATAGGGATATTGGAAATACACGAAAAAATTACTAAAGAAATTTCTCAAGTGAAAGACAAATTTGAGGCTTCAGATTAAAAAGGTTACTAATGCTGAATAGTACTAACAACCAAATCCTTAAA
>NW_024341161.1:0-318 GCF_902729225.1 Pteropus medius
TGAATCTTCCATGGAACAGGAACTAAATAAAATCTTTGCCTACTGGAGCATAGAAAGAAGTAGAAGGCATACTCCCCAGGTCTCTGAATGGAAAACAAAACAAAACAAAAAACATGTTTATGTTTCTATAAGAAACTAAAATTCAAAGCTTGTTCCATGCAGGGTATGATATACAAATTTAACTCTCTTCATGGCACAGATATCTCTAAGTAGACACTGATTTTATATATATATATATACACATATATATATATATATAAATATATATATATACACATATATATATGTGTATATATATATATACATATATATATATGT
>NW_024341162.1:0-398 GCF_902729225.1 Pteropus medius
GCCCCGCCCCTGTCCCCTCCCCTGTCCCCGCCCCGCCTTGACTGGCAGTCGGCCTCGGCGACACCCGCCAGAGCCGCAGCGGGGGCGGGGGCGGGGGCGGGAGCGGCAGCCATGGCCGCGGCCGGCGTGGACAAGCGCTCGCCTCAGCTGCCCGCCACCCAGTCGGGAGGCGTCACCCCCACGCGCCGCCGCGCTGGCGAGAGAGCGGGCCCCTCGCCGGGCAGGAGCTACCCGCGCTCCGAGGTCCCGAACGCGGCGCGCAGGGCTTCGGGGGGCCGGGAGAGCGCGCGCCCGCCTCGCGCCTTCATCCCGGGCCTTGGCCGGGCGCCGGCCGTGCCGAAGGTCTGGGTGGGCGCTCTCGCATCCTAGGACTGCCCAAGCCCCGGGCCACCCGCCTC
>NW_024341163.1:0-823 GCF_902729225.1 Pteropus medius
TATGGTTCGGGTAAGAGGTTAGAGTTAGGATAAGTTTTATGGTTAAGTTTAGGGTTAGGTATATGTTCGGGTGAGGTTTAGGGTTAGGTTTAGGTTTAGGATTAGGTTTAGGTTAGGGCTAGGGTTTGTGTTAAGTTTAAGTTAGAGTTAGGGTTATCGTTATGGTTCGTTTTAGATTTAGTTTAATATTAGCTTTGTAGTTAGTCTTAGGGTTAGCTGTAGGTTAGGGTTAGGATTAGTGTTAGAGTTAGTGTAATAGTTAGGGTTAGCCTTAGGGTAATCAGTTAGTTTTAGAGTTTTCGTTAGTCTAACATTTAGTGTTAGGTTTAGAATTTGGCTTAGGAAAAACTTTAGTGTTAGGGTTATAATGAGGGTTAGGGTAAGTGGTAGGGTTTGCTTTAGAATTATGTTTAGCATTAGCTTGATATTTAGGGTTAGGATCAGGGTTCAAGTTAATGTTAGAGTTAGAGGTAGTGTTAGGTTTCAGGTTAGATTTAGGATTAGGTTAGGTTTAGGGTTGCCGTTAGGGCTCGGGTAAGGTTTAGTTTAGGGGTATGTTTATGGTTACTTTTAGAATTAGAGTTATGTTTATGTCAAGGTGACGGTCAGGGTTAGAAATAGTGTTAGGTTTAGGGTAATCTCTAATTTTAGGGTTAGGATCAGGGTTCGGGTTAATATTAGGGTTAGGATTAGAGTTAGGGTTAGTTTTAGAGTTAAAGTTAGATTTAGGGTTAGTTTTAGGATAAGGGGTTAGGTCTAGTGTTATTGTTAGTTTAAAATTTAGGGTTAGTGTTAGGATTAGGGTAAGGATTACTTTTAGATT
>NW_024341164.1:0-443 GCF_902729225.1 Pteropus medius
ACGTGGCAGGCACTCGGTCGGTGGGGGCACCGCCAGCGTGGGTTCAGCCGGCCCTGGGGCACAGGGCCCACGACACTTGCTCAGGTATCTGGGCCACATTCCGGCCATGTCTGGCAGGCCTGCTGACCACTAGCCGTCCACAAGGCCGCTCCCATCCAGAAATGACCACCCCATCCGGGAATGGGAATGCCCTGCGCTGGGACCAGGGCCGCGGGAATCAGAGGCCTAGGAGTTCACTGCTTTTTCTATGTTTCCCCCTTACCGTACATGCGCACACACAAGCACACGTGCACACACACGTGCCCACGCACACACACGCACACGTGCACACACACGTGCCCACGCACACACGTGCCCACGCACACACGTGCCCACGCACACACACCACTTGCACATGCACACGCGTGTGCACGTGCGTGCATGCACGTGCACACACGCCACGC
>NW_024341165.1:0-1891 GCF_902729225.1 Pteropus medius
GTGCTGGGGTACAGAAGTTGCAGAAGCACTCACTGACACTTTGAGCCCCTAGAGGTACAAACGGCGTCTCATTCCTCTCTGTATCCTCCGGGTGCAGAGCTCAAGGCCACCCACAGACAGCATACCCAGGGATGGTTTGGCCCCTCCGTCCCTGGCGGCCGTCACCCGCTGGAAAGAGCTCAGTTGGAGGACACTGCAGACAGCGGTGGGTCTGATTTCGGCCTCCGTGCCGTATGAGCTTTGCGATCACCCCTTTGAGCCTTTCATTTCTTCATTTGGAATGCGTACACGGGGACCATTACGACCATCCCAGGCAGAAAGGTGAGGGAGAGGGAGGTGTCTGCTTCCGTCCTGAAGTCTGATTTCCAATGCGGAAAGCAGGAAGGAGCAGAGGCCTTAGGAAGGAACCCCGGGGCCTCTGGGATGAAAAGAGATCATGCTGAATTGTGGCTCTGGAACGCCCGGTGTCCACACTCCGGGGAGGTGGAGGTGCTGGGAGCGGCCTGTCTTCTCTGGTAGACCAGGGTCCACACAGGTTTCCTTAGAAAATCCACCATATACATATATATGCATATAGATGAACATATATATGCATATATATGTATATGGTAGATCTGGCAAAAAGCTCTCTAGTGACGTCCATTTTGAGCCGGAACTGCAGACTTCCGAGATACGGCTCACTTGCGGCAAATTCAAGGCCCTCCCGGCGCCTCGGGGCTCTGAGGGCGATGCTCGCTCGTCTGCGGCTACTGGGGTACAGAAGTTGCAGAAGCACTCACTGACACTTTGAGCCCCTAGAGGTACAAACGGCGTCTCATTCCTCTCTGTCTCCTCAGGGTGCAGAGCTCAAGGCCACCCACAGACAGCGTACCAGGGATGCTTTGGCGCCTCCGTCCCTGGCGGCCGTCACCCGCTTGAAAGAGGTAAGTTGGGGGACACTGCAGACAGCGGTGGGTCTGATTTCGGGCTCCGTGCCTTATGAGCTTTACGTCTTGCTGAGCCTTTCATTTCTTCATTTTGAATGCGTCCACGGGGACCATTACGACCATCCCTGGCAGAAAGGTGAGGGAGAGGGAGGTGTCTGCTTCCGTCCTGAAGTCTGATTTCCAATGCGGAAAACAGGAAGGAGCAGAGGCCTTAGGAAGGAGCCCCGGGGCCTCTGGGATGAAAAGAGATCCTGCTGAATTGTGGCTCTGGAACGCCCGGTGTCCACACTCCGGGGAGGTGGAGGTGCTGGGAGCGGCCTGTCTTCTCTGGTAGACCAGGGTCCACACAGGTTTCCTTCGAAAATCCACCATATACATATATATGCATATAGATGAAGATATATATGCATATATATGTATATGGTAGATCTGGCAAAAAGCTCTCTCCTGACGTCCATTTTGAGCTGGAACTGCAGACTTCCGAGATACGGCTCACTTGCGGCAATTTCAAGGCCCTCCCGGCGCCTCGGAGCTCTGAGTGCGATGCTCCCTCGTCTGCGGCTACCGGGGTACAGAAGTTGCAGAAGCACTCACTGACACTTTGAGCCCCTAGAGGTACAAACGGCGTCTCGTTCCTCTCTGTATCCTCAGGGTGCAGAGCGCAAGGCCACCCACAGACAGCGTACCCAGGGATGGTTTGGCCCCTCCGTCCCTGGCGGCCGTCACCCGCTGGAAAGAGCTCAGTTGGAGGACACTGCAGACAGCGGTGGGTCTGATTTCGGCCCCCGTGCCTTATGAGCTTTGCGATCACCCCTTTGAGCCTTTCATTTCTTCATTTGGAATGCGTACACGGGGACCATTACGACGATCCCAGGCAGAAAGGCGAGGGCGAGGGAGGTGTCTGCTTCCGTCCTGAAGTCTGAATTCCCATGCGGAAAGCAGGAAGGAGCAGAGGTTTTAGGAAG
>NW_024341166.1:0-627 GCF_902729225.1 Pteropus medius
AAAAAAAATCTTAAAATACATTTGGGAGATGATTGGGAAAACTTAATTTTTTAGAGTATCCATAATAGTGGTAAAATTTTCCAAAGAAAATTTTAGATTCAAACTTCAATTTAATTGTTTACTAATAGGGAAAAAAAGTGAAAATTGTTTAAATATTCTGCTTAGCTTGTATCTGTTTTACTCTTAGAAACCATTTCTCAGAGCAACCCTCAGCCTGTCTTGCTCAACTTATCCCACCCAAGTGGTAAGTTCTTCAGAGCTTACTGAGGCTAGAGTCAGTCAGTGTCTCTCACTAATTGCAGTGGGGTAGGGGAGAGCAGAATGGAGATCAGTCTAATTGAGAGTGGGGCATAAAGGCTAGAATAAGGAAGAACTAAATGACCAGATGTGCAATAAAAATCATCAAGCCAAGCCCCAAAGGAACACAACAATGATTTAATTCCCATCAGTGCAATACAAGGAACCATGGTCCCCTAACAAGCCATGAGTGCATTGTTAGAGCTAGCTGAGTCTACAAGTACTGATAATAACACATCGAGTTAAAAATAAATAAATAAACTCATAGTTCATAATGATAACGAAGCAAGGGAGAGAGTGATTTTTTTTGTTTGCGTTGGGAGTTGGGGG
>NW_024341167.1:0-15103 GCF_902729225.1 Pteropus medius
GAATCCTCTGAGCTTCCTGGAGTTTTATGTCCTTTTCCTTCATCAGGTTACAGAAGTTTTCCATCATTATTTCTTCAAACAGCTGTTCGACATCTTGATTTCCTTCATTTATGCCGATCAGACGAATATTTGGAGCCTTAACAGTGTCCCATATCTTCCTTAAATCATCTTTACAGTCTTGGCCTCTTTTTTTTTTTTTTTGCCATTCTGTTTGAGTGTCCTGACTGGCTTTCTTGTCCTCTAGATAGGGCATGTGATCTTCTTCTTTATTCACTTTGTTTATTCCTTTGTTTATTCCATTTAATATACTTCTCATCTCAAATAATGTGCTCTCCATTTCAGATTGGCTCCCTCTTTTAATCTCTATCTCCATTTTCATCTCTTTGTTGGAGTTCTCCACTTTTTCCAAAAGTTCATTGAGCATCTTTATAACCAGTGCTTTGAACTCTGCTTCTGTTAGATTACTTGACTCCATTATATCTGGAGCTCTATTCTGTTCTCTCATATGGTTGCTGCTTCTTTGTCTTCCCATTTTACCTGCCTTTCTGTGTCTGTTTCTATGTACTAAGCAAAGCTCCTAAGTCTTCTGGTGTGGATTTGTGAAGTAGGTGTCCAGTGGCACAGTCCTGAGAGGGGTTCAGCTGCAGGCCAAATTTAGCCCAAGCCTCTACCCCTCCAGGGCCACCTGTTAAGATTCAGCGAGCAATCCACAGATGCTGTGCTTATAGCTGCCTCAAAAGGCCACACCAGAAACTGAGGCCAGCTGCCTCCAGTGTGAGGCGCTGCTCAGCAAGGCGCATCTGACTTGCTGAGGATATACCTGGATGTGGCTTGGGTGGGCCCCAGGTTGGGGGAGGCAGAGTTTCAGGGAATCCTCTGGGCAGAGTGATCTCTGTTATCTAGTTTGATGACTTCATGGCTATAGCGGCCCTGTGTCCTGTGCACTAAGAGTGGGGAGGTCTCAACAGGAAACAGTAGATACACTGGCACTTCTGTACCGAGCGAGTCTCACCTTGACCCTCACTCCGACAATCTCTCCCTGTAAGTCCCTCGTGCCTCCTGCGTGCAGCATATTGGGCACTGGTGCTCAGAGCAAGCAGGTCCGTCACCATGAAAATCGGCTTATGGATGTGGCCCCTTTAAGAGGCTTCTGCTGCTGCCGCTACTGCTGCCGCTGCCTCAGCCTCAGTCTCACTCATCTGCTGGGGACCGGGTCGCCCTGCATCCTCGCCCCATCCTACCTTCTGTCATTGCAGGGTGCCTTCTTGGATTTCTCCTTAGTTATATAGCTTGTTCATCTACATCCCAGGTGATTTTTCTTTGCTGCTGCTCCTTGTTTACATCACAACTTTGATTTGGTCGCCAGAGGGATGAACAGAGCCTCTATCATCTACACCAATTTTTTCTCCTCTGCCTTTGGAATTTTGATAGAGATTCCATCAAAGCTGTAGAACACTTCGGTTAGCATGGGCATTTAAACAATATTAAGTCCTCCAATTCATGAGTCAGGATTGTCTTTTTATTTATATCTATACTTCCTTTGACTTTAATTTTTTTTCTTGTCTTATTACTCTGGCTAGGACTTCAAGTACTTTGTTGAATACTAGGGTTGTGAATGTGCAT
This sequence comes from Pteropus medius, assembly GCF_902729225.1. Lineage (NCBI taxonomy): Eukaryota > Metazoa > Chordata > Mammalia > Chiroptera > Pteropodidae > Pteropus > Pteropus medius. Next base: position 1,624 of record NW_024341167.1, read on the forward strand.
CCTCGCCTTTTTTCTTTTTTTAGAGCTAAAGGTTTCAGATGTTCACCATTGAGTATGACTAGTTGTGTTCTTTTCAAATATGGCTTTTATTATGTCAAGGAGGTTACTATTAATAGTTTTATAAAAGGTTGAATTTAACTAAATGCTTAATTAATTAATTAACTGCTCTGCATTAGTTGAGATCATATGCTTTTTCTTTGTGTTTATTCTCTTAATGTGGGTTATTTGATCGATTTTTTTATGTTGAAACATTCTTGCCTTACAGGAATAAATTCTACTTGGTCATAATACGTAGCTTAATGCGCTGTTGAATTTGTTTTAATAGTTTATTTTACATCAATACTGATGAGGGATATCAGTCTGTAGTTTTATTTTTTTTCTTGTGCTTTTCTTTATTTTGCTATCAAAATCATGTAGACTCCATAAAATGAGTTTTCAAGTGTTTAGCCTTAAATTTTTTGAAGATGTTTAGCAGGATGATTGTTATTTTCTGTCAGTGTTTGCTGGAATTTTGCCGTCGAGTCATCTGTTCTGGTTTTTTGTTGTTGTCGTTGCATGTTTTTGATTAGTCCTTGAATTTCTCTAGTAATCATTTTGTTACATTTTTAACTTTTTCATGATTGGTTGGTTCATGTATGTTTTTAGGAATTTATCCTTTGTCTTCTAGATTATGTAATTTTTTCATATGATATACTTTATATTACTCTCTTACAATCCTTTAAAAAATTTCTATGACATCAGTTGCAGTATCCTTGTTTCATTTATAATTTGAGTTATTTGAATCTTCTTTTTTTTTTAACTGTAGGTAGAGGTTTATAAATTTGTTAATGTGCTCAAAAACACCCAGCTCTCAGTTTGTTGATGTTTATATTGATTTTCTAGTCTCTTTTATACTCCTCTGCTCTAATCTTACTCTTCTACTAAAATATGGTTTAGTTAATCTTTTTTTGAGGCATAAAATTGATTTCTGATATGGGATCATTTCTTTTTTTATGTAAATACTTACCCACTTAGCACCCCTTAGTACTGCTATCACTACATCCTGTAAATTTTAGTCTGTTGTATTTTATTATTTTTTTTAATCCAGATTTTTAAACAAATTCTCCTGTGACTTCTTTGAACTATTGGTTCTTTAAGAATGACTTGTTTACTTTCAACACTTTGTGGATTTTTCTGTTTCTTTCTGCTATTGGTTTTTAGTGTCATTTTCTTGTCAGTAGAGAAGATACTTTTTTATGATATTGCAGTTTGTAATAATTTTTTAAATATTTGTTTTGTGGCTAACATGTAAGTCATGTTAGCCACAATGTTTTATGTGCGCTTGAGAAAAATGTGTTTTCTGCTGGTGTTGAGTGGAGTGGTCTGCATATGTCTCTTAAGATCCATCACTCAATGGGGTTATTAACCATTCTCTTTTCTTATGGATCCTGTATTTGGTTACTGTATCCATCACTAAAACTGAAAGAATGAGGTCTTATATGATTATTTCTACCTTCATTTCTGTCAACATTTACCTTATGTATTTGTTAGCTCCAACGTTATATGCATGTATATTTATAATTGTAACTTCCTGGTGAATGTGTTGTGGGATTCTCACATGGAGAGATAGGACATAGGCTATAAGCAGAAAGCAGCATTTATTGATGCTGGCATTGGCTCAGTGGATTCTTATCCAAAGGCTGACCCTGACTGTAACATAACGGGCAGTTTTATACAGTCTTATCATTCCTACACAGCTACATATATAAGGAAGAACATTGATTGGTTGGCACGCTATGAGAAAACTGATGTTAGCCAGAGAGTCCTTGGGTGGGTGGGTGGGGCAATCAGGAATGAACTCGTTCGAGCAGGAAATGGCCAGGCAGGGTCAGGCTGCCACATTCCCCACTTTGATGCTTGGACCCAGGACTGGGTTAGAGAGCATCATTTCCTTCTAATTTTTGGTTTAGAGGCTGGTACTTCCACAGCATGAGGACTTTTGCTGCAGTATTATTGGCCCAATACCAGGAAGGAGTCTTGGATCACCAGTTTAGCTCTGTGTGATTTAAAAATAGCATTCTTTTACATGGAGTTTCTCCAACCTACCGAGTGTATCCTGGACTTATCCGGCCAAGACAGTCTTCTCTTACCACTTCTGAGGTCGACCCTCTTTGTGGTGAGCCACCATATGAGGAGGTAGAAGGCGTCTAGGCTACGTCCTTTCCAAGGCCAATGTTCACTCATGAGTGCTCCTCCACAAACCCAGCACTTAATGACTCTAAGTTCATGGGCTATCCTCTCAGCTAGGTCAACGAACAGGTTCTTCCCTAGGTTTTGGTCCAAGGCGGCCTTTAGCTGATCATACATTTGTGGGCTTTGTGGCCTAGAAGACAGTGTAGGCTTAGGTGTGTTTGAATTACGCAATCATTGGACAATTTCTCTGACTGCTGAGCCCTCTGCATGGTTATGGACCTTTCCCCCACTTGAAGTCCATCACCAACCGCCCAAGTTTTCTCTAATTTTTCAGACTTTTGGCGGAATTGGTCACTCTCAGATTTAACCTTTATGTACCCCTTATAATATAAGAATCCCCAATGAGTGCAGAGTGGCATTTAGTGCATACCCTTTGAGTAGGCTTGTTACAGAAGTGAAGCCGGTGGCAATGTTAGACCCTATTCTGTAGCTCTGCATGCAATGGGTACAAGGGGAAGAAGAATTGAGGAGACTGGTGCCATACACATGGTGCAGTAGGAGGAGAAGGAAAAGAGTCTTTAGGGGTGCCATCCTGACAAGATGTCGTCCTCAGGCTTCTGCTGGACATAGATTGGTCAGCTTCTGGTGTGTCCAAAGTGGAGCCTACATCTTACTCTTGGTCTGTCGGTGCAGTCAGTGTTTTCTTCCAGAGGGTTGCCTTGAGGGGCTCAGAAGAGTCTGGAACACATTTCCACTCTGCAGCTGCAGGTTTAAGTCTGCTGTGATGTATCTGGGCTTTATTTAAGCAAACTTAACTGCAGTGGGGATAGACAAAATGACAGTAAAGGGGCCTCTCCACAAGGGTTTTAGGCACTGAATATTCTACTCTCTTACCCAGATATAGTCTCCTGGCTTAAAGGAATGAACTTCAGTGGTTATACTGACAGAGAGCCTTTCCCTAATCCATTGGTTGAGTCTGGAATTGGTCCCTAGGGCCCGAGGCTGTTGTCTCAGAGTCAATTCACCAATTTCTTTGAGGTCTCCTCGTAGTCCTTTGATGAGTGGTGGTGGTCACCCATACAAGATCTCAAAGGGGGAGAACCCAGTCTTCTTGGTTGGGGTTGACCTAGTTCTTAATAGTGCCATGGGGAGGACTTCATCCCAATGTAGATGTGTCTCCTGACATAGTTTTTCCAACTGAGTCTTAGGGGTCCTGTTCTTGCATTCCACCTGTCCTGAACTTTGTGGTCGATAGACAGTATGCAATTTCTTTTAAATATTTAATTTCTTGGCTAGTAGCTGCGCTATTTCTGCTACAAAAGCTAGCCTGTTATCTGAGCCAATGGTAAGTGGTAGGCCAAACCATGGAACAATTTCTCAGAGGAGCAGTCTAGCTACTTCTTGGGCCTTCTTGATCTGGATGGGATAAGCCTCTACCCAATTGGAATAGGTGCATACAAAGACCAAGAGATACTCGAGGCCCCGTGATAAAGGCATTTCAGTGAAGTCTACTTCAAGTTCCTCAAAGGGGGTGCCACCAACACTTTTGACCCCCAGTGGGGCACACGGCCCTTGACTAGGGTTGTTGCAGGAACAGACTTTGCACCATTCATACACTGCTTGGGAGATGCTAGAGAGCTGGTGGACATAGAAGTACTGGCCCAGAGTGATTTCTAGGGCAGTGAGACCAGGGTGAGTCCTTTGCTGAAACTGCTTGATAAAAGTTGGGGCTAGGCTTCCAAGGACTGGAATTCACTCATCTTTGAACTTCCACCATCCGCTGGGGAGAAGGCTCCCCTCTTCAGTCTTAAACCAGGCTCTTTTTCTTTTTTTAATGCCTACAGCACCTGGTATTCCTAGGTGATCTCCCATGCAAGTGCTCACCAGGCCTGACCCTGCTTAGCTTCTAGATCAGATGAGATTGGGCATGTTTGGGGTGGCATGGCTATAGACCAGGCTTCTTCTTGAGACGAGTACTTGGGGTCTCATTTGGCTAAAGGAGTGAGAAACAGGGAAGCAGTTAGAACTGTAGGGCTGGGCATTTCCTTAGCTGCTGCCAGTTTGGCAACATGGTCTGCCCTGCGGTTGCCTGGGCCATTATGGTGTCCCCTTTTTGATATTCTCTGCAGTGCATGACTGCTACTTTCTTGGGGGCCCACACAGTATCTAAGAGTTCTAGAATTTCCTTTCCATTTTTTATGTCTTTCCCCCCTGAATTGATTAGACCCTTCTATTTGTACAGGGCTCCATGTACATGGAGGGTGATGAAGGCATACTTAGAGTCAGTGTATATGTTAGCACACACTTCTGCTGCCAGCTGAAGGGCGTGGGTTAAGGCGATGAGCTCTGCCTTCTATGCTGAGGTTCCCCTAGGCAGAGGTTTTGCCTCAATGGTGGAATGTAGGGTCACCACAGCATATGCTGCTAGGCATTTTCCTCTCCTCACAAAGCTGCTACTATCAGTGTAATATTCTACATCAGGGTCCTTGAGGGACTGGTTTGTCAAGTTGGGTTGGCTGGAAAACACTTCATTCATGACTTCAATGCAATCATGGTCTGGCTGGCCAAGCCCAACAGGTAGCAAGGTGACTGGGTTCAAGGTTTGTACTACTTCTAGGTGGATGCATGGATTCTCACATGGCATTCCTTGGTATCTCACCATCCAGGCATTAGTTAGCCAATATTGTCCCTTCTACTCCAGTAATGTTATTACTGAATGTGGTACTTAAACCATCAGTTCTTGCTCCATAGTCAAGTCAGTTTGTTGGCCTCTGATACACGGAAGACCATGGCTATGAGTGCTCACAAGCATGGTGGCCAGCCCTGGGTGACAGTGTAAAGCTCTTTGGAGAGATAAATCATGCGACAGTGCCAGGATCCTAGCAATTGGGTTAATATCCCTACTGTGACACCTGTGCACTCGTGTACGTACAGAAAGGAAGATTTGATAAAATCTGGGAGTCCTAGTCTGAGGTGTTAGTGAGAGCTCATTTGATTTCTTCAAAAGCTTTCTGTTGTGTAGATTTCCAGAGTAGGGGCTCCCATTCTCCCCTCTTTGTGGCTTTGTAGAGGGAGTTGGCCAGGATAGAGAAATTAGGTATCCAGATTCTGCAGAAGCCAGCTGCTCCAAAGAATTCTCAGACTTGTCGTCGGGTATTAGGGACAGGAATTGAGCAGACCATTTGTTTCCTTTTTGGGCCGAGTTGGCGCTGTCCCTGTGACAGGTAGAAGCTGAGGTATTTGACTTTTTCTCGGCAGATTTGAGCCTTCCTTTTAGAGACCTTGTAACCCCCTTCCCAGAGGAGATTGAGGAGTAGAAGTGTTCTTTCCATGCATTCCTCATAAGTCTTTCTTGCTAAGAGGAGGTCACCTACATACCAGAGTTACGTACAGCTGTGTTGTTCTGCTGGGAAGGCCTGTAAATCCAAGGCTAGAGCTGTCTCAAAAATGGTTGGGGAGTTTTTGAACCTCTGAGGCAGTCGCATCCATGTCAACTGGCCCTTGTCTCCACTTTTAGGGCTTTCCCATGAGAAGGCAAAGATTGCTTGATTCTGAAGAGCCAGATGAATGCAAAAGAAGGCATCCTTGAGGTCCAGACAGGTAAAATAAGTTGCTTCAGCGGGGATGAGGCCTAGGAGGGTATATGGGTTGGGGACATCAGGGTGAAGTGTGACAGTCACGTAGTTGACTGCTTATAAATCTTGGACCAGCTGGTATTCACTGGTCCCTGGCTTCTGAACCAGCAGGAGAGGCATATTCCAGGGTGATTGTCAGGGACAAAGAATTACATACTTCAGAAGTCTCTCTAAATGGTTTTGGATCCCCACTTGTGCCTCATAGGAGATGAAATACTGTTTTTGGCTGGCTGGCTCAACTCCTGGTTTTAACTCTACCACTACTGGAGGAATGTGTTGGGCCAGTCCTGGAGGGATGTCTTCAGCGTACCCTCTGGGCACTTTGAAGGAGAACTTGGGTCTCTGTTGGGACCCTTCTATGAGACTATAGCAGTGCCACTCTTTTCTTCGGGGAACCGTGAGTGACATAATCCTTGCTTCTGGCCTCTTCAAGGTTAAAGCTGCTTGGCTATGTGTGTCAAAAGTAATTTGAGCCTGTAGTTTTCCTAAAAGATCTTGTCCTATCAGTGCCACAAGGCAGTTAGACAGATATTGAAATTCGTGGATGGCTTTTCATCCTCCTAGGTTGCACCGGTGGGGCTGCAAGAAGGGGTGACGAACTCATCCCCTAGTTGCTTCCATAATAGGAGCTTGTCTTTGAGAAAAGGGGCCCACAGGCCGAGTTACAACTGAATGTTCAGCTCCGGTGTCAAACATAAAGTCAATAGGTTGGCCCCCGACTATCATTTGACCTTAGACTCCTGGGGGCCTAGAATGGAGCCTGATCTGGCCTAGTGCTGGCAACATAGGCTTTTTTTCTTTCAACTGCCCTTAGGAGGGTGCCAAGGCTCGGGCTAGGAGGATCCTACAGTTCTCCTCTAGGCAGACTCTCAACCAAGGGGGTCAGGTGTGAACTATCGCCTCCCAAGAATCCATACAAGGGAACTGGTCTGGGTGGCCAGGTTGACCAGTAATGATTTGAGAGACATTTGTAATGATTTCCTTATCAAGAGCTCCCTCTGCTGGCCACCCAGTGCCAAAAGAGGGCCAGTCGATCTCACAAAAGGTGTGGAGTTTCTGTGGGGTGAGTTTAACTCCATAATTTCCTGAATAACCCTTTTTGAAATTTTTAAGCATACACCCTAAAGGTGTCTGTTCACTCTGTTGTCCACCCATCCTTCCACCCGTGGTTGATGACGTGCATGCACTCAGAGATTCGCTTCGCCCATCTCCAGCTGCTCCCTTTGCGGGGATCTTTCAGGCACCTCTTAGCGGTATAAATCCCCGTCTGAGATCACTGGAGTAGACTCCTCACGGAGATCCAGTGACACCACCCTAAGCCCTATGAGGTTCACCACAGAACCGCAAATAGGGGCTCAACTCTCACTTTGTAGCAAGGACACATCTCAGTCACATGCAAACACACCAAACACACTCCCCACTCCGCCCTATTACCTGAGAGGTCACAGTTTCCTCTAACAAATGTAGAGTAATCGGTTGACCTTGGAAGTTGATCAGACTCCCCTTATACCCTCTAGCGGACAGGTTGTTACTGGGACCCGGGTCCTTACTATTCAGTTGGGCGGTGCTCCTGGGTTGGTTCCTGTGCCTCTCCTGGTTCCATTGTGCTTCTGGGGCGACCGCTCAATGTCACTGGAAGAGACGTTTCTCCCCTTATGGGCAAGTAGCCCGTTGGTGCACCAAGTGAAGTCCGTGTCTCCCCGTGTCCTGGTTTCTGGACCAGGGAGGAGAAAAACTGCCATCTCCAAATCCCGGACGAGCCACCAGAAATGTTGCAGGATTCTTGAACGGAGAGAAGGGACACCGAGAATATAAAGCAGAAAGCAGAATTTATTGATGCTGGCACCGGCTCAGCAGATTCTTATCCAAAGGCTGAGCCCCAATTGTAACATAATAGGCAGTTTTATACAGTCTTATCATTCCTACACAGCTACAAACATAAGGAGAACATTGATTGGTTGGCAAGCTATGAGAAAATTGATGTCAGCCAGAGAATCATTGAGATGTGAGAGAGGGGCAATCAGGAATGAACTCGATCAAGTAGAAAATGGCCAGGCAGGGTCAGGCTGCCACAAATGGACTCTTTTTCTGTTACAATGTTCTTTGCCTGTTGTCAGTTTTTGTCTTATAGTCTTTTGTCTCACTGAATATAGAAATGTTCCTGATTAATGACAGGTTTTTCTCCAGTTTCATTTTTGTTCTGATTTTTAAGTATCCAAATTTTTTTCAAGTTTTCAATAATGCAATGATTTTAAAAATTTTAATCATTTAATGTGTAACACTAACAATTCTTAAAATCTTAAATCATTGTTTTATTAGTGTAATAAACCAATACACTCTTTGGCTTTTTTAATGCCTGCTTATCTAAATGTAAGTGCATGAATGGTATTTATATGTTTCAATAGGTATTTTATAGAAATTGGAGTTAAAGGCATCCATATTTTCTTCAGTTTGTATGTTTTTTTACTTGTTTCCTTTACTATATAATCTCAAAATATGAAAATAAGTACCACTGATACATTTTTTGACCCAAGATACTTAAATTCACATGAATTAGTGCATAAAATCATCCAAAATATGTTAAGAAACAATTCCTGTCATTTCAGGAAGTTGGTTTGTTTATATGTGTTCATGAGAGCATGGACATGTAGGTTTATGGTTTTTATAAAAGACATCATTTCATAAATAAATTTTATGTTTTTAGCAGTTGAAATGATATCATAAACATATTCCATGGGCTTAATTTTCTTCTACACTCTCATGTTAATGATTTATCTAGAAGTAAAATTAGTAACATATTATGTGCATATGTGTGCACATGCAGATTTAATGACCTTTTAGGCAGCTTAATGTCCTTAACCTTGAATTTATTTCAAGTTCTCTCAGAGAATGCTTTGTGCACTTCTGAGGTTCTATCTGTTACATAACTGTTTGATTCTTTAGGTTCAAGTATAAACCCCAACACCTGAGCTGAGATGTTTGATGGCTAAAATCTTAGATTTTGACTGGAGGCGAGTTTCTTAGAGCATTTATGACACATTTTCTCTTCTGTAAGATGGGAACAGTTTTGTCTGTATTGAGCTATTACGTCGATGATGCGTTAAAATTTGTAAAGCATTTAAACTAATACACCTAAGACATGTTCAAAAACTCTTACTCGTGGTGGTTGTTATCGTAGTCATAATTTAAGGATCTGAATTTTTTAAAAAACATTGTGGAATTTGTCACGTCTAAAGACACTGCTCATGCTGTTGCTCATCTAGACACTGAATATCACTCCCTGTGTATAACATAACATATAACCCTTTTGTGTAGATAGCCCAATGGTGAATTTTAATTGTAATTGCATGTATTGTCTGCAAAAATGAAAGGCCCTCCCATATTTACAGGCTATCATAACCTTTTACTGGAAAGTCATATAAACCAACATTACAGACACATAACTTGATCAAAAATACTTGGCATGTATCTATCAGAATACTCCAGCTAAATCAATTTTATATCTCTCCCCTCTTTTCATTCTGTGTGAAGGTAAGAACTGTCACCATTTCCGCTTGCTGAAATGTGTTTCCTTTCAGAGACAGTTGACACTCAATGATACATTCATAGAATTCTCTCAGAAGGAGTGGGAATACCTGGCACCAGCTCAGTAGGCCTTGTACAGGGAAATGATGAGCTTCCGGAACCTGCTCTTCCTGGGTGAAGATGACTTCCTTCCAGAAGTCAGGATCTGCCCTGCGTGTCTCTTCCTATTCCCCTGGGTGCTTACTGAGAGCCCCTGCCTTGTGTGAGTGAGATTGAAGCTCTGTTTACTTGGACATAAAAGCCTTTATAAGGCAGCATCAGGACTTTAACCTTGCCCTTTCTTCAGATGCTCTTCCCACTTTGTGATACATCAGGGTTTGTTCAGATCTTAAGTGTTTATGAAGCCTTTAAAATATTTAATTGTTTTGTTTTCTATCCCCACATATTAATTCAGTAGTTTTTGGAAGAGAGCTCGCTATCTGCATATGACTCTGGTCCCTATGCACAGAAGGAGGCGAGGAGTCAATGGATTCAGGAACTATGTTTCTGGAGCCATCTGTACTATTCTCATTCATCAGTTGAACAGAGATCGGGAATTCTGGACGAATTACAAATCTTCATGCTCCTTTCTTCTCATGTGCAGGAATTTCTGTTTTAGATCTGTATTTTGTCTCCATTTTGGACCAAAGGAAAGTGCCCTGGACTCTGGATAATGAGTTAAAAATGGCACAAAAAACAAATCAGTGAGAATGTATTGAAGGTGTGAACACAGGTATAAGAGCTCAGGAAGGGAGTGAGGAGACCACGGCTTTCATAGTGTTTGGAAACTCGCTCCAAGCAAGAAATTTCTGTAGGCAAACAGAATTTTATTTCTGGGGAACAGTTAGAAGAAAATTTTCTTCTTTCCAAATTACTACTCTGTCCTTCAAGTTGTAAAATTTATTTTTTCGCCCTTGCTGGAGCCGCAATTCCAACATAGATGAAGGCAGAGTCTTTATCATGATCACGACACTCTGTTCTGTTGCCCCCATTATGTCTTTGGTTCCTTGTGTTCAGAAGCATGGGGTTGGCTGTGCCAGACAGTCTCTGTCCCCCTTGTCTCTCCTTCTGGACTGGGTTCCATCAGATGCTTGGTTCTCAGTCTGTACAGAGCAGAGCTGAGGCCTTGCAGTCCTGCCTCCTGGACCCGTTTTGGTCCCTTCGCCCTTTCTCCTGGTGGGAAGGCCTGATCAGAAGAGGGGCCACACTGGTTTCACACCTATTCCTTCTGTCACCCCAGGAACTGCATGAGACTCTCTCCTTCCCTTTCTACCTGTTCTAGACCCTCAGCCATTTCTTCTGTTCTGCTTTTGCTACACAATTCAGAGGTGTGTATCACAGGGACGTGAGTAGAATCTTGTATACCTGATACTTAGTTAATCTTTAGGGACAGTGGACAGAAAGAGCATCTCTTTGGTCCCTGGTCCTACATGGGGAGCTCATTTCAATTTCCCAGGCTCGTAGCATGGTGTCTTTGGTGGCATGCATAGTTGCCTCACGATCTCTTCGTGATCTCTGCACCACGCTACCTCATTTGGGAATATAGACTCTTCCAGATTTCATATTTTCTGTAGTTTGCATTGTTTGCTTCTGAAACTTGCCCATGAACTACTATGGTCTGTTAGTTCACCATCTTTTGCTGGTGTCATCCACCTTTAGGGGATGGACAACTCCTGGTGGGCTCTTCTATGGAGTGAGTGTCCTTGGTCACACAAAATTCTTGTTAGATAATACTTTAATGTGTTGTAATATTATCCCACTGTGCATAGAAGCAGTACTTGGAGCTGCTTTAGTACTCTGGCAGTTTGGTACTTCAGTAGAGTGGTCAGCGCATTCCAGAACACTGACATAGAAAATGTCATAATAGCTGTACTGATGTTTTCAATTTTCAAAGTGTTTTCAATTTTCTTTCTGGTTTGCAGAGTGTCAGTATGCATCTCTCTGGAACACTGTGATCTCGTGGATCACGTGCACACAGGTACTAAACAGGGTAGACTTTCTCCTAGGAGAACATTGTCCAAGTTCATAGCTTTCTACCCTTGAAGATCCTGACTAAACTGTAGTTCATGCCATGGTTCTCATCCCCTGTGTGTGCCATTGTGCATGCTGCCTCAGCAGGTACAATTTTGAAGTGTCTTGTTGAGGGAGATTGTGGAGTTGAATGGTACCTCAGTGAAGTCTGCCATCTTTGTTTTTGTTTAAGCCACTGCTCCTTTCGTCTTGCACATTCCCATGTTACAAACGAACTTGGGTTTTATACTTATTTAGTCATCAGTTTTTTATTTTTGATGATACTCTTAGTTTTTATTTGCAGCATATGGGAGGATGAAATTAGAGAACGGACAATGTTTGATATATATGATGGTATTTCCTTCTTTACTGTGGTGGGTATGGCTCATCAGCCATTTTTTTTTCTATATCCTAAACTGTTCCAGACTATTTTGAAAATGTAGTTTTAATTATTTCTTTTACTTCTTTTTACCAGATTCATTACTTCATATTAAGTTACTCTTTTGTCAAATGAGTTAATTGCAAGTTTTAAGTTGGAATTTTCAGTGCCTTGAGACTATACGTATATGTATATATTTATGTCAGTTTTTAATTTCAGACATAGCAATTGATTTGTCATAGTATATAAGATTCATTTTTTTCCCCTATGGAATGTTTTTTATTTTCTACCCATAATTTGTTTAATTTTGTATAAGTTTCACTGTGTTTTTACCATTTGGTTTAAGTGTTTTTTTTCTAATGATTATTCACCCTGGCTGGAATCATCGTGTCTATGTTGGTACACTGAATTAGTACTTAAATATTTTATTGTATTTTCAGGAGTCTTAGCTGATTTCTTGCACTCAGTAAACTTCTTCACTCTTCTTTATTGCAACTGTCATTTCTCCAAAATTTTTACAGTTCTGGAAAATTGCATTCTTGAGAGAACATATGAAGACTTTTTTTTTGTCTTTCATTTCATCCAAACTCCATATAGTGTGTACCTGGTCCCTGTTGTTCCCCACTGTAGGTTCTGTTCTGTTGTTCTTGGCTCTTATTTACTGTGTTTGTTGCTGTCCACCTATCTGCACATTGACCTCTTCTGTAGTGGTTTTACTTCCAGAAGATGTTTCTGCACATAACTGCTGCTACTTAAGAGGGCCCTTGAATATGAGTCTTTCTGTGTTGTGGGTTATTTACTTTTCTGCAGAAGATACTTATATTTTCCTGATGATATTTATGGAGTTAAACTTATGAATTTTGGATTTTTGCCCTTTAAGTCTCATTGATTCATAATAACAATTATATGTTTACTTATACATATAGTGGGAGCTCCCCTGACCTCATGTTTCTCTTTTTTTTGTCATATAACTTTTTTTGTCATATAACTTATTTTTTTGTCATATAACTTATCATTCTTGCTTAGCAGAGCTAATCTGTACCATATTTAGTCGTAGTTGTTACTGTTTGAATACAGATTTAACTGATTACCATGATTATTTAAAGTCATTTGTTTTTCTGTTTTCCTTTTCCCCCAACTCCTGACAAACAGCATTCTTTTTTCTATGTCTAGTTGACTATTTTGGTACTTCTCACAAATAGAATCATACTGTTTGGGTTATGTCTGGCTGGTTTTTGTTTGTTTTGTTTTGTTTGTTTGTTTGTTTTTTGTTTAGCATAATGTCCTCAAGGGATATCCATGGTGTAGCAAATGACAGGATAAGTGTCTTATTTTGCATGCTGAATCATATCCCATTTTGTGTATTTACCATGTTTTGTTTTTACAATCATCTCTCAGTGGGCATTTGGGTTGTTTCTACCTCTGGGCTATTGTGAATAATGCTTCTGTGAACATGGGGATGCAAACATTTCTTCAAGATCCTGCTTTCCACTTTTTTGTATGTGTTCCCACAAGTGGAGTTGCTGAGTCACATGGTGTGTCTGTCTGTCCTCACTCCTATAACGAAAAACTCAAGTGGGAGGCCTATTAACAGCAGGAAAATATTTCTCCCAGTTCCGGGGCTTAAAGTCCGAGGTCAGGCCCAGGATGGTCAGGTTGGGAGGAGGATTCTCTTCCTGGTTGCAGGTGGCTGGCTCTTCCTTGTCCCTTCACAGGCAGA
>NW_024341168.1:0-1805 GCF_902729225.1 Pteropus medius
TTTGGTCTGGGAAGCTCTTTATCTGTCTCAACTGTAAATGATAGGTTTACTAGCTAAATTATTCTTGGTTGTATATCCTGGGTCTTCATTCTGCTGAATATTTTTTGCTAAGCCCTTCTGTCTTGCATAGTTTCTTTTGAGAATCAGCTGCCAGTCTTATGGGTGTTCCTTTATAAATAATTATCTTTTTTCTCTTGCTGCTGTGCACCATATTTTCATTTATTTTTCCTTCGATGTTACTTAATAGAAAATTGAAAATTTTTTTTATTAGGGTCATTAAATATCATTCATTAGTCTTGTTTAGGACCTAATTAAACCTGTAGGGAACCAGATGTAATCTTCCAGGTGTTCTCTCCTAGTGTAATCAGACAGGGAGAGTTCAGTTCCACAAGGAACTAAGTTGTGACAACACATGTAAAATATTGTCTTCCCTGGAAGCTCATTAGAGACTCGACACAGAGAGATTTCAGGGGGCAGATCACACAGGCACCCTCTGCCAAGCACAACAGAAACTTAGACTTTCAGAACACAAACAAGAGTTTGGGATGTGTTCCTTGCATACACATTTTAGGCACACTGAGCTACAACCTATTGGATTTGTAGGGCCCTTTATATCCTAGTTCCCAAATACCAACAAAGGACAGACAGGTGAGGAGCCACCCCTAAAAGTCAGCAGTCTCAGGCCTACTAATGTACTAGGCAATAATACAGATGAGCAAGTGCTACAGATCCACCATAGAAAGAGTGATTAAAGCTGACCCAAGCAGCTCATATTACTCTGTGTACTCACCAAGTAGTGGGGATTTCCTATTCTGTTTCTTAACTGAATGAGTAGATTCTACCATCAGAATTACCGCATGGGAGCATTTTCTCTATCCTCTGCATGTAGACATCAGTGGGTTAGTGATCTTTTTCAGAGACCAGTGTTTAGGGGAATTATGTGGCTGAGGGATTCCTATGCTTAGAAGTTGGGCTGTCATGTTCCTGTGCACCACATGAGGGCAGGGAAATGAGAAAAGTGAGAGGACAGCCTCTAGAGTGGTTGGTTGAGAATCACTACCTCCTGAAATTGGAGAACAGTTTTATGTCCTGTTAAAGGAAAGCACTGCTAAGCCCTTTGTTTTAGATTAATGGACATACTGTGGACTCCAGTTAACTCCCTTGAAAATTGCAACTCTGTCCAGTCCCTCACGGTCAGCAGGGCCCAGGATATACTGTTACAGTCTTGCAGAAAGAGCTCTTCCATCTCCCTATATGTGTACATATATGTTTAAAATTGGTGAGAAGCAGCCCCTAGCCCCGTGAGTATAGGGATTTTGTGAAGGTCTAAATCGTCATGCCTTATTTCTCATGTCTGAGCTCTAACTTCTGAATAACTTCCCAGCCCCATGAAATGGGACAAAGATGAAAAGGAATAACGATCTCTGACAAATACTTTTACAGACAAGTTAAAATTAAAATTTTCATTCAGCCAGCAGTATGGCTACTTGTAATGTCTTGGCGTACTTAAGGACTGTACGGCCAGTTTGTCCTAGTCATAAGTTGGATTTCCACAGGTCTCCTGGCCTCTCATGTTTGGGAATTGGAATAGAATAAGAAGTTTGCAGTTCTTCATTGAGTTTTTATTCATTATAACCTCATGCATTGTGGAGTGCTTTATGATATATGATGGGTAATAAGGAAGGAGATGAAAGATTTTCTCGCAAGGAATTAATGGTCTTAAAAATATTTCTTTCATTTCTGTAGCAGTTCTCTCATTTTTCCAACGTGCTCTGGACTCTACCATTAGAGAACAATAAGGCTTA
>NW_024341169.1:0-378 GCF_902729225.1 Pteropus medius
TTATTATTATTATTATTATTATTATTATTATTATTATTATTATATTAAAAGTTCCCCCCCCACACACACACACAGGGGAAGTGACCTGAATGCAACAGTTTGCTGGAGCTGCCATACCTAGGAAGTCCTGGAAGGAGGCTTGACCTCACAGAGGAAAGGGCTTGGGACCGGCTGTCAGGAGAGCTGGGTTCCATCTCCCTCTCCACATCCTCACTGCCCTGGGACCTTTAGCAATGAAAAGAATCTCTTTGAGAATGGAACGGGACCCCATCCCCCACATGCTAAAAAATTTATGATGGTCAAAGTAATTAATTTATAGAAATGGATGCGAAATCTAAGAAATTGTTAAAATGTGATATGTGACTTTTCCATCCATAG
>NW_024341170.1:0-792 GCF_902729225.1 Pteropus medius
TCACTGTTTCGTAAACTTTATACACCGCGGGCACGTCTTGCCCGGCCGCCTGCGTTCGGGGATTAAAATGACTTCTGAAGATTTATTTGCAGGCTCTGGGACGTGGGCCGACCGGCTGCGAAAACTAAAGGAGGGATCTGTGGAAACTCCCTGTTGAATGCACACGAGGACCGCTCGCCCCTCCAGGGCCCCGACCGCACTCAGGCCCGGGGCCCCCGCCCGCTGCACCCCCAGACGCATGCAGACTCGCCCGCCTGCTACGCGAGTGCTACGCGAGGCGCCGCGGCCGGCGACACCTCACGGACGACAATCTGCCGGGCACACGCCCTACGCCCCCGCGCCTGGCAGCCCCTCGTTGGGCGCGGAGCGGGCGTTTGAGAAGTGCGCGCGGGTTCTGTTTGCGTTTAGGTCTCCGAGGCCTCTTCTGGGTGCTCGGCGCGTCTCTAGCGACAGCACCTTCCATTTTAACGCTGCCCCGCCCGGCGATTGGCTTTATGGGGACACGACAGTAATGACCGTCGGGGGCCAGCACCGGACAGTGAGCGATTCAGTGCCAAACGGACACACAGAGGGGAAGGTGGGCCGCCACGGGGCGCCGGCCAGATTCCCTCTGGTTCTATAACGCCCCCCGGATCCCGGGCAGGCCAGGGCCCCTCGGACCCCCAGGCCGAGTAGTCACGGCGACTGGAACCCGGGCGGGTAGGCTGCCCAGGGCACGATTCGGAGCAAGTCCCCGCCCCTCTCTGGGCCCGTACAATTCGGGGGCTGAACTTGACCTCAGAGGTCCTTCTG
>NW_024341171.1:0-442 GCF_902729225.1 Pteropus medius
TGCTTGGGAGCTCAGGATTTCATAAAGTGGCTTTAAAATCAAGTAAGTTTAGGCAGCAGCATGTTTTGGCCTTTACCCCCTTTCGGTCACTTGTTTTTGTGACAGTCACTGTTGGAATTCCGCTTTTCCTAGATAGAGGTCACTGGTGAGTGGCACTGTATTTGCTGGTGCTGTCTCAGGTACCACCCATTGTCAGGCAGGGGGCGCTGTGCTGTGGCTTTGGGGCACAAAGGGGACCCTGGCGCATATCCTGCGCTGCAAGGCCTCTCAGCCCCGCTCAGCCCCGCTCAGTCCCGGAGGGCAGACGTCAGCCGTGGGGCTGTAGCCGCAACCCCGGGGCTGTAGCCGCGACCCGGGGACCGTAACCGAGACCCCCGGGCAGTAACCCGGACCCCGGGACTGTAACCGCGACTCCGGAGCGGTAACCGGACCCCGGAGCGGT
>NW_024341172.1:0-9007 GCF_902729225.1 Pteropus medius
CCCTGGGCTCCTTCCTAAGGCCTCGGCTCCTTCCCGCTTCCCGCAGTGGAAATCAGACTTCAGGACGGAAGCAGACACCTCCCTCTCCCTCACCTTTCTGCCTGGGATGGTCGTAATGGTCCCCGTGACGCATTCAAAATGAAGAAATGAAAGGCTCAAAGAGCTGATCGCAAAGCTCCTAAGGCACGGAGGCCGAATTCAGACCCACAGCTGTCTGCAGTGTCTCCCAGCTGAACTCTTTCCAGCGGGTGACGGCCGCCATGGACGGAGGGGCCAAAGCATCCCTGGCTACGCTGTCTGTGGGTGGCCCTGAACCCTGCAAGAGGATACAGAGACGAATGAGACGTAGTTTGTACCTCTAGAGCTCAAAGTGTCAGTGAGTGCTCCTCCAACTTCGGTACCCCAGGACCCGCAGATGACCGAGCATCGCCCACAGAGCCCCAAGGCCCCGGGAGGGCTGTGCATTTGCCGCAAGTCAGCCTTTTCTAGGAAGTCTGCGATTCTGCTCGAAATGGACGTCACCAGAGAGCTTTTTGCCAAAGCTACCATATACATATATATGCATATATATGTTCATCTATATGCATATATATGTATATGGTGATTTTCGAAGGAAACCTGCCTGGACCCCTGCTCTACCACAGAAGACAGGCCGCTCCTCGCACCTCCACCTCCCCGCAGTGTGGACACCGGGCGTTCCAGAGCCACAAATCAGCATGATCTCTTTTCATCCCAGAGGCCCCGGGGCTCCTTCCCAAGGCCTCGGCTCCTTCCCGCTTTCCGCAGTGGAAATCAGACTTCAGGACGGAAGCAGACACCTCCCTCGCCCTCACCTTTCTGCCTGGGATGGTCGTGATGGTCCCCGTGGACGCATTCAAAATGAAGAAATGAAAGGCTCAGAGAGCTGATCGCAAAGCTCCTAAGGCACGGAGGCCGAATTCAGACCCACAGTTGCTCATGTGTCTCCAGCTGACCCTTTTCCAAAGCGGTGACGGCCCCATGGACGGAGGGGCCAGCATCCCTGGCCACGTTGTCTGTGGGTGGCCGTGAACCCTGCAAGAGGATACAGAGACGAATGAGACGTACTTTTGTAAATTTAGAGCTCAAAGTGTCACTGAGTGCTCCTCCAACTTGCCACCCCAGTACCAAGAGATGACCGAGCATCGCCCACAGAGCCCAAAGGCCCCGGGAGGGCTGTGCATTTGCCGCAAGTGAGCCTTTTCTCGGAAGTCTGCGATTCTGGCTCAAAATGGACGTCACCAGAGAGCTTTTTGTCAAAGCTACCATATACATATATATGCATATATATGTTCATCTATATGCATATATATGTATATGGTGGATTTTCGAAGGAAACCTGCGTGGACCCCTGGTCTACCACAGAAGACAGGCCGCTCCTAGCACCTCCACCTCCCCGCAGTGTGGACACCGGGCGTTCCAGAGCCACAATTCAGCATGATCTCTTCATCCCAGAGGCCCCGGGGCTCCTTCCTAAGGCCTCGGCTCCTTCCCGCTTTCCGCAGTGGAAATCAGACTTCAGGACGGAAGCAGACACCTCCCTCACCCTCACCTTTCTGCCTGGGATGCTCGTGATGGTCCCCGTGGACGCATTCAAAATGAAGAAATGAAAGGCTCAGAGAGCTGATCGCAAAGCTCCTAAGGCACTGAGGCCGAATTCAGACCCACAGCTGTCTGCAGTGTCTCCCAGCTGACCTCTTTCCAGCGGGTGACGGCCCCCATGGACGGAGAGGCCAAAGCATCCCTGGCTACGCTGTCTGTGGGTGGCCGTGAACCCTGCAAGA
This sequence comes from Pteropus medius, assembly GCF_902729225.1. NCBI lineage: Eukaryota > Metazoa > Chordata > Mammalia > Chiroptera > Pteropodidae > Pteropus > Pteropus medius. The sequence continues at coordinate 1,803 of NW_024341172.1, forward strand.
GGATACAGAGACGAATGAGACGTAGTTTGTACCTCTAGGAGCTCAAAGTGTCAGTGAGTGCTCCTCCAACTTCGCTACCCCAGTACCCGCAGATGACCGAGCATCGCCCACAGAGCCCCAAGGCCCCGGGAGGGTTGTGCATTTGCCGCAAGTGAGCCTTTTCTCGGAAGTCTGCGATTCTGGCTCAAAATGGACGCCACCAGAGAGCTTTTTGCCAAAGCTACCATATACATATATATGCATATATATGTTCATCTATATGCATATATATGTATATGGTGGATTTTCGAAGGAAACCTGCCTTGACCCCTGCTCTACCACAGAAGACAGGCCGCTCCTCGCACCTCCACCTCCCCGCAGTGTGGACACCGGGCGTTCCAGAGCCACAATCCAGCATGATCTCTTTTCATCCCAGAGGCCCCGGGGCTCCTTCCTAAGGCCTCGGCTCCTTCCCGCTTTCCGCAGTGGAAATCAGACTTCAGGACGGAAGCAGACACCTCCCTCTCCCTCACCTTTCTGCCTGGGATGGTCGTAATGGTCCCCGTGGACGCATTCAAAATGAAGAAATGAAAGGCTCAAAGAGCTGATCGCAAAGCTCCTAAGGCACGGATGCCGAATTCAGACCCACAGCTGTCTGCAGTGTCTCCCAACTGAACTCTTTCCAGCGGGTGACGGCCGCCATGGACGCAGGGGCCAAAGCATCCCTGGGTACGCTGTCTGTGGGTGGCCCTGAACCCTGCAAGAGCATACAGAGATGAATGAGACGTAGTTTCTACCTCTAGGAGCTCAAAGTGTCAGTGAGTGCTCCTCCAACTTCGGTACCCCAGTCTCCGCAGAAGACCGAGCATCGCCCACAGAGCCCCAAGGCCCTGGGAGGGCTGTGCATTTGCCGCAAGTGAGCCTTTTCTAGGAAGTCTGCGATTCTGGCTCAAAATGGACGTCACCAGAGAGCTTTTTGCCAAAGCTACCATATACATATATATGCATATATATGTTCATCTATATGCATATATATGCATATGGTGGATTTTCGAAGGAAACCTGCGTGGACCCCTGGTCTACCACAGAAGACAGGCCGCTCCTAGCACCTCCACCTCCCCGCAGTGGGGACACCGGGCGTTCCAGAGCCACAATTCAGCATGATCTCTTTTCATCCCAGAGGCCCCGGGGCTCCTTCCTAAGGCCCGGCTCCTTCCCGCTTTCCGCAGTGGAAATCAGACTTCAGGACGGAAGCAGACACCTCCCTCGCCCTCACCTTTCTGCCTGGGATGGTCGTGATGGTCCCCGTAGACGCATTCAAAATGAAGAAATGAAAGGCTCAGAGAGCTGATCACAAAGCTCCTAAGGCACGGAGGCCGAATTCAGACCCACAGCTGTCTGCAGTGTCTCCCAGCTGACCTCTTTCCAGCTGGTGACGGCCCCCATGGACGGAGGGGCCAAAGCATCCCTGGCTACGCTGTCTGTGGGTGGCCGTGAACCCTGCAAGAGGATACAGAGACGAATGAGACGTAGTTTGGACCTCTAGGAGCTCAAAGTGTCAGTGAGTGCTCCCTCCAACTTCAAGCTACCCCAGTACCCGCAGAGAGATGAAAGAGCATCACCACAGAGCCCCAAGGCCCCGGGAGAGCTGTGCATTTGCCGCAAGTGAGCCTTTTCTCGGAAGTCTGCGATTCTGGCTCGAAATGGACGTCACCAGAGAGCTTTTTGAAAAGCTACCATATACATATATATGCATATATATGTTCATCTATATGCATATATATGTATATGGTGGATTTTCGAAGGAAACCTGCCTGGACCCCTGCTCTACCACAGAAGACAGGCCGCTCCTCGCACCTCCACCTCCCAGCAGTGTGGACACTGGGCGTTCCAGAGCCACAACAGCATGATCTCTTTTCATCCCAGAGGCCCCGGGGCTCCTTCCTAAGGCCTCGGCTCTTTCCCGCTTTCCGCAGTGGAAATCAGACTTCAGGACGGAAGCAGACACCTCCCTCCCCTCACCTTTCTGCCTGGGATGGTCGTGATGGTCCCCGTGGACGCATTCAAAATGAAGAAATGAAAGGCTCAGAGAGCTGATCGCAAAGCTCCTAAGGCACGGAGGCCGAATTCAGACCCACAGCTGTCTGCAGTGTCTCCCACCTGACCTCTTTCCAGCGGGTGACGGCCCCCATGCACGGAGGGGCCAAAGCATCCCTGGCTACGCTGTCTGTGGGTGGCCGTGAACCCTGCAAGAGGATACAGAGACGAATGAGACGTAGTTTGTACCTCTAGGAGCTCAAAGTGTCACTGAGTGCTCCTCCAACTTCGCTACCCCAGTACCCGCAGATGACCGAACATCGCACACAGAGCCCCAAGGCCCCGGGAGGGCTGTTCATTTGCCGCAAGTGAGCCTTTTCTCGGAAGTCTGCGATTCTGGCTCCAAATGGACGTCACCAGAGAGCTTTTTGCCAAAGCTACCATATACATATATATGCATATATATGTTCATCTATATGCATATATATGTATATGGTGGATTTTCGAAGGAAACCTGCGTGGACCCCTGCCCTACCACAGGAGACAGGCCGCTCCTCGCACCTCCACCTCCCCGCAGTGTGGACACCGGGCGTTCCAGAGCCACAATTCAGCATGATCTCTTTTCATCCCAGAGGCCCCGGGGCTCCTTCCTAAGGCCTCGCTCCTTCCCGCTTTCCGCAGTGGAAATCAGACTTCAGGACGGAAGCAGACACCTCCCTCGCCCTCACCTTTCTGCCTGGGATGGTCGTGATGGTCCCCGTGGACGCATTCAAAATGAAGAAATGAAAGTCTCAGAGAGCTGATCGCAAAGCTCCTAAGGCACGGAGGCCGAATTCAGACCCACAGCTGTCTGCAGTGTCTCCCAGCTGACCTCTTTCCAGCGGGTGACGGCCCCCATGGACTGAGGGGCCAAAGTATCCCTGGCTACGCTGTCTGTGGGTGGCCGTGAACCCTGCAAGAGGATACAGAGACGAATGAGACGTACTTTGTACCTCTAGGAGCTCAAAGTGTCAGTGAGTGCTCCTCCAACTTCGCTACCCCAGTACCCGCAGATGACCGAGCATCGCCCACAGAGCCCCAAGGCCCCGGGAGGGCTGTGCATTTGCCGCTAGTGAGCCTTTTCTCGGAAGTCTGAGATTCTGGCTCGAAATGGACGTCACCAGAGAGCTTTTTGCCAAAGCTACCATATACATATATATGCATATATATGTTCATCTATATGCATATATATGTATATGGTGGATTTTTGAAGGAAACCTGCCTGGACACCTGCTCTACCACAGAAGACAGGCCCCTCCTCGCACCTCCACCTCCCCGCAGTGTGGACACCGGGCGTTCCAGAGCCACAATTCAGCATGATCTCTTTTCATCCCAGAGGCCCCGGGGCTCTTCCTAAGGCCTCGGCTCCTTACCGCTTTCTGCAGTGGAAATCAGACTTCAGGACGGAAGCGGACACCTCCCTCGCCCTCACCTTTCTGCCTGGGATGGTCGTGAGGGTCCCCGTGGACGCATTCAAAATGAAGAAATGAAAGGCTCAGAGAGCTGATCGCAAAGCTCCTAAGGCACGGAGGCCGAATTCAGACTCACAGCTGTCTGCAGTGTCTCCCAACTGAACTCTTTCCAGCGGGTGACGGCCGCCATGGACGCAGGGGCCAAAGCATCCCTGGGTACGCTGTCTGTGGGTGGCCCTGAACCCTGCAAGAGCATACGGAGACGAATGAGACGTAGTTTGTACTCTAGGAGCTCAAAGTGTCAGTGAGTGCTCCTCCAACGTCGGTACCCCAGTCCCCGCAGATGACCGAGCATCGCCCACAGCGCCCAAGAAGGCCCGAGCTTTCCTGTGCATTGGCCTCAAGTGAGCTGGCTACTGGAAATTCATGCGATCTGGCTCAAAATGCACGTCTGTAGAGTGCTTGCCAGAGCTCCCCTAGATATACCCATATTCATATCTTTATCTGTATCTATAGATATCTCTCATATCTATTCATCTATCCATCTATCTATTTCCAATCCATTCATCTATCTATCTATCTAATTCATCTATCTATCTATCTATGTATCTATGGATTTCTCTCTCTCTTTCTATATATATATTTATATATATGGTGATTTTGTAACAAAGGCTGTGTTTTCCTTAGACATTTGAGATCAGACAGGCCGCTCCTCGCACCTCCACCTCCCCGCAGTGTGGACACCGGCGTTCCAGAGCCACAATTCAGCATGATCTCTTTTCATCCCAGAGGCCCCGGGGCTCCTTCCTAAGGCCTCGGCTCCTTCCCGCTTTCCGCAGTGGAAATCAGACTTCAGGACGGAAGCAGACACCTCCCTCGCCCTCAACTTTCTGCCTGGGATGGTCGCGATGGTCCCCGTGGACCCATTCAAAATGAAGAAATGAAAGGCTCAGAGAGCTGATCGCAAAGCTCCTAAGGCACGGAGGCCGAATTCAGACCCACAGCTGTCTGCAGTGTCTCCCAGCTGACCTCTTTCCAGCGGGTGACGGCCCCCATGGACGGAGGGGCCAGCATCCCTGGCTACGCTGTCTGTGGGTGGCCGTGAACCCTGCAAGAGGATACAGAGACGAATGAGACGTAGTTTGTACCTCTAGGAGCTCAAAGTGTCAGTGAGTGCTCTCCAACTTCGCTACCCCAGTACCCGCAGATGACCGAGCATCGCCCACAGAGCCCCAAGGCCCCGGGAGGGCTGCATTTGCCGCAAGTGAGCCTTTTCTCGGAAGTCTGCGATTCTGGCTCGAAATGGACGTCACCAGAGAGCTTTTTGCCAAAGCTACCATATACATATATATGCATATATATGTTCATCTATATGCATATATATGTATATGGTGGATTTTCAAGGAAACCTGCCTGGACCCTGCTCTACCACGGGAGACAGGCCCAGCTCCTCACACCTCCACCTCCCCGCAGTGTGGACACCGGGCGTTCCAGAGCCACAATTCAGCATGATCTCTTTTTTCATCCCAGAGGCCCCGGGGCTCCTTCCTAAGCCCTCGGCTCCTTCCCGCTTTCCGCAGTGGAAATCAGACTTCAGGACGGAAGCAGACACCTCCCTCGCCCTCACCTTTCTGCCTGGGATGGTCGTGATGGTCCCCGTGGACGCATTCAAAATGAAGAAATGAAGGCTCAGAGAGCTGATCGCAAAGCTCCTAAGGCACGGAGGCCGAATTCAGACCCACAGCTGTCTGCAGTGTCTCCCAGCTGACCTCTTTCCAGCCGGTGACGGCCCCCATGGACGGAGGGGCCAAAGCATCCCTGGCTACGCTGTCTGTGGGTGGCCGTGAACCCTGCAAGAGGATACAGAGACGAATGAGACGTAGTTTGTACCTCTAGGAGCTCAAAGTGTCAGTGAGTGCTCCTCAAACTTCGCTACCCCAGTCCCCGCAGATGACCGAGCATCGCCCACAGAGCCCCAAGGCCCCGGGAGGGCTGTGCATTTGCCGCAAGTGAGCCTTTCTCGGAAGTCTGCGATTCTGGCTCAAAATGGACGTCACCAGAGAGCTTTTTGCCAAAGCTACCATATACATATATATGCATATATATGTTCATCTATATGCATATATATGTATATGGTGGATTTTCGAAGGAAACCTGCCTGGACACCTGCTCTACCACAGAAGACAGGCCGCTCCTCGCACCTCGACCTCCCAGCAGTGTGGACACCGGGCGTTCCAGAGCCACAATTCAGCATGATCTCTTTTCATCCCAGAGGCCCCGGGGCTCCTTCCTAAGGCCTCGGCTCCTTCCCGCTTTCCTAGTGGAAATCAGACTTCCAGGACGGAAGCAGACACCTCCCTCGCCCTCACCTTTCTGCCTGGGATGGTCGTCATGGTCCCCGTGGACGCATTCAAAATGAAGAAATGAAAGGCTCAGAGAGCTGATCGCAAAGCTCCTAAGGCACGGAGGCCGAATTCAGACCCACAGCTGTCTGCGGTGTCTCCCAGCTGACCTCTTTCCAGCGGGTGACGGCCCCCATGGACGGAGGGGCCAAAGCATCCCTGGCTACGCTGTCTGTGGGTGGCCGTGAACCCTGCAAGAGGATACAGAGACGAATGAGACGTAGTTTGTACCTCTAGGAGCTCAAAGTGTCAGTGAGTGCTCCTCCAACTTCGCTACCCAGTACCCGCAGATGACCGAGCATCGCCCACAGAGCCCCAAGGCCCCGGGAGGGCTGTGCATTTGCCGCAGTGAGCCTTTTCTCGGAAGTCTGCGATTCTCGCTCGAAATGGACGTCACCAGAGAGCTTTTTGCCAAAGCTACCATATACATATATATGCATATATATGTTCATCTATATGCATATATATGTATATGGTGGATTTTTCGAAGGAAACCTGCCTGGACCCCTGCTCTACCACAGAAGACAGGCCGCTCCTCGCACCTCCACCTCCCCGCAGTGTGGACACCGGGCGTTCCAGAGCCACAATTCAGCATGATCTCTTTTCATCCCAGAGGCCCCTGGGCTCCTTCCTAAGGCCTCGGCTCCTTCCCGCTTTCCGCAGTGGAAATCAGACTTCAGGACGGAAGCAGACACCTCCCTCGCCCTCACCTTTCTGCCTGGGATGGTCGCGATGGTCCCTGTGGACGCATTCAAAATGAAGAAATGAAAGGCTCAGAGAGCTGATCGCAAAGCTCCTAAGGCACGGAGGCCGAATTCAGACCCACAGCTGTCTGCGGTGTCTCCCAGCTGACCTCTTTCCAGCGGGTGACGGCCCCCATGGACGGAGGGCCAAAAGCATCCCTGGCTACGCTGTCTGTGGGTGGCCGTGAACCCTGCAAGAGGATACAGAGACGAATGAGACGTAGTTTGTACCTCTAGGAGCTCAAAGTGTCAGTGAGTGCTCCTCCAACTTCGCTACCCCAGTACCCGCAGATGACCGAGCATCGCCCACAGAGCCCCAAGGCACCTGGAGGGCTGTGCATTTGCCGCAAGTGAGCCTTTTCTCGGAAGTCTGCGATTCTGGCTCGAAATGGACGTCACCAGAGAGCTTTTTGCCAAAGCTACCATATACATATATATGCATATATATGTTCATCTATGCATATATATGTATATGGTGGATTTTCGAAGGAAACCTGCGTGGACCCCTGCTCTACCACAGAAGACAGGCCGCTCCTCGCACCTCCACCTCCCCGCAGTGTGGACACCGGGCGCTCCAGAGCCACAATTCAGCA
>NW_024341173.1:0-487 GCF_902729225.1 Pteropus medius
TAAGGTGAAGTTAGGATTAGAGTTAGGTTTAAGGTTGGGTTAGCATTATTTTATTGTTATGGTTCGGTTTAGATTTAGTTTAGCGTTAGGTTTATTGTTAGTTTAGGATTAGGTTAGCGTTATGTTTCCGTTATTGTTCTGGTTAGATGTAGTTTAATGGTAGATTTATGGTTAGGTTTAGGGTTAGGTTTGTGTAAAATTTTAGGTCACGGTTAGTATTAGGGTTAGGATTAGCTTTACTTCCAAGGTAGGAACAGATTTAGGTGTAGTTTTAGGGTTACCGTTAGGGTTAGGATTAGGATTAGGAGTAGGATTAGGGTAAGAGTTTAGAGTTAGGATTAGTGTTAGATTTCGGTTTTGAATAAGGTTAGGTTAGAAGTAGGGTTACAGTTAGGGTCATGTAAGGTTTAGCTTAGGGTTAGGTTAGGTTTAGAGTTAGGGTTAAGGTTAGAGGATAGAGTTAGGATTAGCTTTAGGGTTAGGGTTA
>NW_024341174.1:0-302 GCF_902729225.1 Pteropus medius
AAAGAATTATCTGGCCCAAAATGTCAGTAGAGCCCAGGCTGAGAAGCCTTGCCGTTGAAGAGTCATTGATGAAACGATCACACGAATAAAGGTTTATTTACTCACCCAAATAAGGGCAATGAAGATGAAGATAGGGCGACACTGGGTGGGCACCACGGGAGACCTCCACCGGCCCGGCTAGAGTGGCTGGGGTTCCTCCGGTGGGGAGCGGAAGGTCGGGCGTGAAGTAATCACCACAGAGGGGTCAGATGTGAGAAGCATTTCGGGTGGCGACCACGGTGAGTCTGAAGCTTTAGAGAATG
>NW_024341175.1:0-463 GCF_902729225.1 Pteropus medius
ATTTCCACTTCCACCCATCTCTTCTAATCTCTTAAGACTTGAGTGTTTAGTTCCCTTTTATTCTTGACCATTATTTAAAGTGCTGGGCTAAAAAGTTACTAATCTTGAGTTCTGGTTCTAAATTTACTACCAAGTTTCTGAATAAGGCAATTGCCCTCTCCAGGATTCAATTTTTCTCATTTATAAAATTAATGTAAATGGGTAGAGGAAAAAGTTTGACTCTAAAGAGACATTTTTCCAGTCAATTGGTCACATGTGAATAGGGACTGTGTATTTGATGATATTAAGGAATCATTATTAATTTTGTTAAGTGTGATAATGGTATTAAGGTTTCGTAGACAAAGTTCTTATCTGATAGTGAAAAATTAATTAAATATTTTAGTAGTAATTATAAATGAAATACATACTCTCTGCTACTATCTGAACTTAAAGAGACCCAAACAGTTTAATGTTAAGGAATAAG
>NW_024341176.1:0-590 GCF_902729225.1 Pteropus medius
TCTGGCAAAATCATTTCATATTATTTTATGCTTGGAGTACAGAATAATGAATTTTTCTTAAAATAAGTAAAAGAAGCATATTTCCCAAAAGAAATACTTGGTGTAATTTGCTTAGGAGCATATGTGACCTTCTGCTCAACAGTCCACATATTTCGTGAGGTCCATTAAGCTCATTTCCTTCTATATTTAACATTTTATTATTTATAATTAAATATTTTTTCATGAAAACAATCCAATATATGCAAGTAATAAGGATGCTAAGACCAAATGTGCTGCATCATCTGTACTTTATCTGTAGCAAAAGTTAAATTTGATCATTTCAACCCTATTCGACCTAAGAGCTATCATCTGCTTTACCAGGTTTTGAAAAATGATTATCCCTAAAATTTTTATGAAATGTATTTTTGTCTTTATAATACAATGCTTAAGTTTATATGAAGGAAAATGTCCATCTCAAAACCTGAGAATTTTCGTTTAAAAAAAAAAACCTTCTGAGTAATTCTTATTAATCTCCCTTGGAATATTTTGGTCTTGATGAGATCTGCTATTATTAATGTCTTTTTCTTAAGATATATATAAATAACTTCAGT
>NW_024341177.1:0-363 GCF_902729225.1 Pteropus medius
GAGTTCAGTTGGGAGACACTGCAGACAGCTGTGGGTCTGAATTCGGCCTCCGTGCCTTAGGAGCTTTGCGATCAGCTCTTTGAGCCTTTCATTTCTTCATTTTGAATGCGTCCACGGGGACCATAACGACCATCCCTGGCTACAAGGTGAGGGAGAGGGAGGTGTCTGCTTCCGTCCTGAAGTCTGATTTCCACTGCGGAAAGCGGGAAGGAGCCGAGGCCTGAGGAAGGAGCCCCGGGGCCTCCGGAATAAAAAGAGATCCTGCTGAATTGTGGCTCTGGAACGCCCGGTGTCCACACTGCGGGGAGGTGGAGGTACTAGCAGCGGCCTGTCTTCTGTGGTAGACCAGGGGTCCACGCAGGT
>NW_024341178.1:0-767 GCF_902729225.1 Pteropus medius
AAAAAATCGTAGTATAACCACATTGGAAAGTGGACGGGCAATTCAATTTGGTAAGGGAAGAGTACAGAAATAAAACTAAATTCTCATGTTGCATGGCAGGAAGTCAAAAGATTATATTTAAACCTTAAAAACTAACAGCATGAAAAGAAAAGCATCTGTGGAAAGAAGGCAGTAAATAGTCACAGAAGCAGCTAAAAGTGTTAGAAGCGGTTGCTTCTGGCAAGCAGGAACGGGGAGCGAGGAGGAGTGGGGAGGGTGCAGATTTTTTTCATTTTAAGCCTTGGAGAGAACGATATGATTTTTAAATGCGTGTTCCTATGTTCCCGCAACACAAATAAAGAAGAACAAGTCCCACCACCGCCAGTGTAAGGCATGCCCACCTCTTTGAGAGCCCGAGCAGGTGCGCTGGGGGCCGCCCCTGCCTGCCGGGCAGTGTGGCAGCCCTTCTTCCGTCCCCGCCAGGGTGGAGGACGGCAATGGCAGGCTCCTGGAGTCAGAGAGGAAGCTGCAGGAGGAGCGGCTGCGCGCCGTGGTGCTAGAGCAACATCTGGAGAAGATGCGCCTGGAGCCGGGGAGGACGCCGGCCTCTCAGAGGGCAGCTTCCAGGAGCAAAGCAGGTAAAGGCTGGACCAGGGGCCCCGGTGGCTGCTGCGGGGAGGGGCCTTGTGGCTCGTGGAGGCGCCGATCGGCAGTACCCCTTCCGCCTTGAGAGGGAAAGGTGGGAAGCAGAGGCCTCCTTCCAGGTGGGGCTCTGCCGGCCCCTGCTG
>NW_024341179.1:0-16094 GCF_902729225.1 Pteropus medius
TAGAGTCAGCGTTCATTAGAGGGTCGCAACTCCCATAGACACGGTTGGCTCTCGCTCCAAAAGCCCGACTCCCCGGGACCTTTGGGAGCCCCGATCATATAAGGAAAGCAGCAGTCACAGAAACTAGGGGAGTGGGCATGGCCAAGGCCATCTAGCTTGTCCTTTCAGCCCAGGCTAGTTTCCTAGGCCACCTGGAGTGCAGGCGAGAGAAACTGGGTGTCCGGGCGTGGAATCGGCGGCTGCGTCATCCCGTGACCTTGCTCCTTGGCAAAACTAGCTCATCAGGGGAGTAACTGACGGCCCCAGCAAGGGGAGCAAATTCTGCTGCTTAATTACAGGAGCAGATAGCAGTTTAGAGAATGACAGACCAACCGCCTTCGCAAGCGGAGCAGGCAGATAATGTCCGTGGGAATGTCCGAGAAGCATACAGTGCCCATGGGAACAGCGGAAACGTCCTTGGGAGCAGGCATTGCCCACAGAGTCCTTTGTTCATTGCGTTCCTTGGGGCAGATGAGCAGGAGGCCCTTCCTATCTTCTGAGTACCTGGAGGGGCTATGCTTGAGTCGACACTGTATTCGACCCCGACATAACTCCTTTATTTCACATTCTTTGTGTCAGTCTTCCGGACAGGGGTTCTTTGTATCAGGGCCTTCTTCGGGGACACTGGGATAAGGGGGACACATTCGCCCATAGAATGATCATAGAGGACTCGCAGTCATACAAAGGAAGGTGCCGAGGTGTCCCCTAAGTCCTACGGAACAAGCAAAGAAGGGGAGAGGCGTTGGGGCTCCAGGGGAGAGCACTCAGGTGTAACTCGCCTGAGCCAGGGCTGTTTGCGGCTTTGGGATGCACTGCAAAGGAGATAACTGCACAGCCTCAGGACAGCCCCGACTCCCTGCTGCTACTCAGGGTCCTCAGTAAAACTAAACCTTCGGAATACACGGCTTCCAAAAGCTCAGTCTGCCGAACAGACAGCATGAGAAAGGGGGTTTCTCCTCTGACCCTCCCCTATGGTCTCGGGTGCTGCAGATGACCGTCTAGCATCTGTCCTGAGACAGCTGCATTCTCTGCCAGGGCCGTGAGGACCTTCGGAGTGAGGACTGAGGGGTCCACCCCAGGCCAAGGTCTAATTCAGCCTCCCATTTCATGTCAGGTCAAAGACAGCAGCCCCTACGTGGGGCCTGCCTCCAGCTGGAGCCTGGCACGGTAGGTCTCCCAAGTGGCCTTGTCAGAACAGAAGCGTCATGGTGCCTTCCTCTGCACAAAGACTTTTGGCATCACCCAGAGGGAAAGAAGCACCCCAACGCTAGGGCTCGGCCAGGAAGACCACATGGCGCCAGCCCCGTGGACTCACAGCTCCGCCCACCCCAGGCCTACTTGCAGTTGGGCAGGTGGTCTGTCTCCTTGGGCCTCTGTGACTCAGCTCAAGAGGCCCAGGAGCCACCTGCCACCTACCTGCATCCATGCGGCCTGGCACACAGTTGGTGCTCAAGGAGCACTCCTGAAATGAGGGCAGGAGTCAGACCATCCCGAGACCCTTGAGTAAGCATTTCTCCCTACCCTGTGGTCTTTCCTTTAGAAGGTTCTAGTAGCTGCAGACATTATCTGTGGGCACTCACACTCCCCTGTGCCTACCAGAATCTTCCGGGTCATTGAAGCACTGATGCTGTTCCTGGCTGTCAAAGGACGGCACTGAGTGACATCACAAGGCCTGGGGATCACTAGGGTCGATCTGGGAAAAGACACAGCCAGGCTGCCTAACGTTTTAGGGTCTTACGCAAACATCCAGGAGCAGCTTCCTACTCAATATGCAGGCAAAATCACCTCCTCGGGGACATAATCCCTCTTCTGGCTGCTCTCCGGAGGAAATGCAAAAGAGGTAGTTGAAATATCATAGGGAAAATGAGGTTTGGGCTTGGCAATGAGTAAGTCGAGGCGTTTCACACCCTGAAAGAGGTTGCGTGAGCAAGGATGGCTCCGAAATAACCACGTGGAGGGCAGACCCTCCCATTCCAAGCCATGCCGGGGAGAATTCGGAATGTGGCCCCAGCCCCCCAGGAAACATGCACGTGGGAGGCCACAGGCCGGGCCCGGTGCAGGGTGCTTCCCTTGGTATTCAGTACACCACGGGGGCAACAGTTCCCTGCCAGAGCTCTGAAGTGTGGAGTTCCAAATGAGTATTGGGACTGGAGGAGGTCTGGGCGCCTCCCGCAGGGCCAACTCCCACAGCCCAATGTATTCTCCCTGCCCCAGTGCAGGAGGCCTGAGCCTCACCCCAGTCAGGGAGAGAACAACTTAGACCATGTTTGCGCAATCCTGCCGTGTGAGACGGACCATCCCCTATAACACATTCGCGGCACGAAAGATAAACCGCAGCAGTCAGTGTACACCGGGATCGGAATGCGTACGCTGCTTCAGCATCTTCACCCTCTGGGGAAGGTACGTCTCAGACACGCGGCGGCACTGGCCATGCCGTCTCAGCACTCAATTTGGGCATGCATTTTGCACACAGGTCACGTCCCGTATACACGCGCCACCTCTCCGAACTTGAACTATTACTGTGCCCGTGTTGCAGGTTAAGAAATCGAGGCGTGGAGAGTTCACGTGATTTGCTCGGCTTTGGAGCAGCGGAAGTCTCCGCCAAACGGAGCTGCATGTGGTCAGCGCCCTGGCCCTGCACCGGTCTGGGCGTCTCCCCCACAATCAAAGCGGTTCCAGCTGTCTTCCGTGGTGACCAAATGCCTGACGCCTCAGGCCCCATGATTCACGGACCGCAGGAAGCCACGCGGCAAGGTCAGCAAGTGTCTGACACTCGACCCGACCCTACCACTTGGCCTCCGAAAGCACCGTCAGGTCCCCTTCTGTCCTGAGCTGAAGACCAGTTCCCTGGAGAAGAAGACGTGTTTCGACAGGACTGTGTGAGGGTAGAGAAGGTTCCGCTAGGATGTGGCTGATGGAGGTGTGGATCTCAGAAGCCTGCTCTAGTTTCTGGCATGGGCCTAATGCTCCCATTTACCTCTCCAGTCTGGTCCCTTCCCCCTCCCCGCCAGCTGGTTGGATGGCCCGACGTTGTCCTGTGGCTCAAGCTGCTAGGCAGGCAGAACGTCAGGCACAGGCCCGCCAGCAGTTCACAGCACAGTGCCTCCGGGCCCGTGACTCTCATGCGTCCACACTGGGTGAGGGTCTGTGGGGCCCTTTTGGACAGAACGTCTGTCTCCGTGCAGGGCAAACATGGCTTTGCCTCTGATTCTGCCTTGTGGACGTTCCTTGGCATCACACCCTGCATACTGCATACTGACTCTGCCTTGTGGACATGCCTTGGCATCACAGCCCAGCCCGATTCCTGTGCCCACCCACAGCTCGGGGACCAAGGACGGGGGAGATCCGGGACCAATTCCTTGCTCCCGGTGCTCCCAGGACAGCTGCCAGGGGATTTTTCCACACAGGAGGGCAAGCGACAATCAGGCAGAAGGTCAGCTCCTTGCCAAGGAGGCTGGAGCTCAGGGCGAGCTCTTAACCCCGCTGTGCAATGGGACTTTTCTGGGGAGTACGGCCATGCCTGAGTCCCAACGCACCAGCCACTTAGGGAAGAGTGCCTGTCCAGTGACTCATTCCCTCAAGGAAGGGGACCTCGATTTCTCAGGAAATCCTTGCGATGATGGGGATAAAACACCTTGTTCTCGGTGTTCGAACGTACTGGGAAAAACCTGCGGGATGCTAGCTCCCTGTTACAGGCGGACATTTCTCCATGATCCAAAGGCACTTCTCAGAGCGATTCCATTTCAGACACTCCTCTCAAACCCAAGATACACACCATCTGTCCAGTCTGGCAGACGCCACCTCCCAGTTTCATTATAAACAACCCCCCATGAGAAAAGCACGCCATCCCAAAAGCCCCAAACTGCCCTGGCTCGGCCCATTTACACTGGAGTGCTCGCCCCTGGAGGCCTACCACATCTCCCCTTCTTTGGCTTGTTCTAGAGGACTTAGGGGGCACCTCGGCACCTTCCTTATAACGCTGCAGGCCCTACACAATCGCTCTGTGCGGGGGTCTCTCCTGCTTATCCTAGTCTCCCCACCACCGGCACAGGGCCTTCCAGAGGACAGGGGCTCAGTGAAAGTCTGGGGAATAAATGAACCTCTGAGCCCGCGTCTTCTCTGTTCCCGTGAAATGCCTCCCACTTTCTGGAACGAACCAAGCAGATCCAGCTATATACAATTGTTTCACAGAATGGCGGACGAGAAAAGAGAAGATGCAGGAATTAACAAGGTTTTACTTTTATTTCTGTATTTCTTGACCACCTTCGATTTACTGCTGAGTTCACATTTCCATAGATATCCTGTTCCAATGTCATGTGAACTAGTTCAGGATCACAAACTAGAATGGAAGGTGCCCCTATTTGTGTTACACAATAGCAAAACTCTCACTCTTGAACAGGTTAGTGAAAATACATGTATGGTCAACGTCATGCACAAACTTAGATGCTATTCATTTTAAACCTTATATTAAAAGAAATAAAATTTGAAAAATTCTTATATTTAAGAGAGATGAATTTCTAAATTATAATGGGACCCTAAGATAATACTACAAATTTTCCCCTAATTTGCGCTGGCCCCAGAGGCTCTCTCCTCAAACACAGACTGAAAAATAGGCCTCGCTTCATGCCCAGCAGGAGAAGATGACGGACGTGGGCCTGAAAGGTGCCTGTCTGCAAGTGGGGCTCAGGCCTCTTCTTCCTGATCACTCAAAGCCTCTTCAGACAGATTTGAGAAGAATCTGGGATTCTTACTTTTGAGATTGAGCAAATACTCTAGGACCTTCATTTTGCTGGTTTCAGCATGGGCCCTGGGACCCCACAGGAACTCGTAGCGAGCAGGATCGCTGTTGGCAACCTGCCGGTACACCACATACTGTTCCCGCACCCAAACACTGGTGATGAGCTCCCTGGGCTCCCCATAGATGCAATGCTCCCTTCCATCATACAGCCCCATGACATTCAGGGCTTTCCAGACTTCCTCCTCAGGGGCACAGTCACCCTCCAGGAGGATCAAGCACAGGATCGTGACCAGGAGGCCCGTCTTGGGCATGCTGTGCCTACCGCTCACCATTCCATCGTAGGTGAGGCCCAGCGTGGTGACCAGGAAATAAACGTTGTTGCTGGGGTCGACTTCTTTCACCTCAATGCCAAAGAGCACCTGCAGGCACTGCGAGGCTCGGCTGAAGATCTCAGGGAAGTGGTCCTGGTGCTCCTTGATGACACAACTCAGCATTTCTGACTTGGTGGCCGGCTCCTTTGTGCGATACTTTAGGAGAAGGAACACCACCAGGTCGACCATCTTCAAACGCAGTGCCTCTTTCTGTGAGGACTCGGGATCTTCGGGGTCCTCCTTGGTGCTCCTCCCCACCTCATCTTCGTTACTGGGGCACTCTTTCTTGGGCTGGCTCAACGGAACGGCCTCCCTGGCAGTGGGGGAAGGACAGGCACCCTCTAGGCTCTGGGGAGGACTAGATGCCACCCCAGCAGCAACTTCCTCTGGGCTGTCTAACAGGACAGAGGAAGAGGAAGATAAGGAGGAAGAAAGGGATACAGCCTCCTCCTCTTCCTCAATCCCAAGCACTTGCTCTTCTAGCAAGCCCTGTCTCTGTCTTGGATCCACATAATCTTCCCCCTGCTTGGAGAGCTCATTCATCTGACTGAGAGGCATGGTGACTGTTGATGAGACAGCGACAGAGGAGTGTGGGCGGACGGTGGTCGGTGGGGACCCACGCCTGGGGGAGAAACAGAGTGTGAGCGACCTCACCTGAGAAATGCACCTCAGGGCTCTGAGGAAGCCGACTTACAGGTCTCCTCTTTAGGGTGCTCTCGGGCCTCACAGCACTCTCCTGTTTGGGCGTCCCGTCCGCTAAGAACCTGAAGCAACAGGTGAGACGGCTCCTCAGGGTGCAGCTGGCACGGTCTATGCTCGTGGGCTGACAGTATGGTGGGTAGATTTGGAGACTGTGGGGTCTCCTTTCCTGGGCTGTGGGGGACCCACTGGGTACACATTCAGGGTGGGCACCTCACCTTACTTCCTGGCACGGCCTGGCCTGCCTCTGCTCTGCGACATCAGGACACGGACCTCCGACCAAGGCCTGCACCTACTGGATCCAGCAGCCCCTGCAAGACAAAACCAAGGGGGACGTTAACGTGCAGATGTCCAGCAAAGCCTGGGGCCCCAGTGCTGTCAGGAGAGGGTTCCAGACTCTGGGAGATACCCTCTCTTCCGGGAAGGCGGTCCTCTCCTTGCTCGTTCAGGGTGCCCATGTTTCCCCCACCAGGGCCTGGCCTCCTGCCCCTGCTGGCCTGAGGCAAAACATTGAGAACTGGTACACGCATCTCTGAGACGCAACGGAAGGAAGTGCGGGACCTCACATCTGACGGCACGTGCCCAGAGCCTCCCAGGGGGCAATCAGGGGTCAGTGAAATGTTAGATCCACTGATCCTGGGACATGGTCCCATCGTATGTCTCCTTGCAGGTCCTAGACAACACCTTCCTTTACTGAGCCCACTCTACTTAAAACAAGGCCTCCTCTCCATTAGACACCGGAAGAGGAAGTGATCGGAGCCGATCCAAACACTCTTCCCAGTTGCCCCACAGCTCACAGAGCAGGCAGGCCAGGCCTGGGCTCCCAAGTGTTCCGGTTCCCCTCAGTCCTCACCTGGATTCCTGCCAGGGCCTGAGATCCCGCCCATGCCGACCTGAGTCCAGGCCTCAGACCAGGGCCCTCCCCTCCCTGACACCACCTTTTCGGACTGAAGAAGTGCTCGGCTTCGCAGCACTGACCAGGGATTCCAGGGCTGAGGGTCAGAGCAAGGCAGACTTCTGTGGGGACCCTCGTTGTTCTGGGGTGAACTCACTCTCCCTCAGGGTCATCACCTTGATTCTTAGCAGGATCTGGTCCTCCTCTCGCTGTGGACCGGATGTCGCTTCTGGGGATGGGCTGATGTCCTCACAGACCAAGGTCCTCACCGCCCTGAGAGCTCTGAGACAAAAATGAGATGAGGCCGCAACTGTTCCCCCGTCCACTGCCCCAGGGTCACCCAGGACCAACAGCGGGCTGGCCCATCTTTTCTGGGGCAGAGGCCCTTTACATTGTCCAGCAGAGTCTTGTCTCTATTTCTCCCTGGTTCTGGGCTGACTCTCTACTGACCCGATTTCACCCTATGTTACTGTCCTTAATGACAAAACCTCACAGGAAGCGTGTCACAAACGCAAAGCATGTCACATCCAGTTACCCCTGTCTGGGGCCTCCCGGATGAGGATGGGGATGCCTAGGTGCTGTGGAGTCTCATTCTTTCTCAGAGAGTGGGTAACTACAGTTCTCCCCAAATAAATGTTCTCACCCTTCTAATCCTGGCAAAACCTCGACTCCTCTATTCATGACTGGAAATCATCCCTTCCGAACTAGGCCCACACATTTCTGAAGACCCTGGGAACGTGAGGGGGAACCACCTCCGCACACCCATGTCATGGGGCTCCTAGGTCTGCCAGCAGCACAGAGTGGGTTTCGGTGGGTCCCCTTGGTCTGGGGTCATGGTAAAATTGGTCCACCCCTAGCTACCCCTGTTACTCACGGAGGGCCTGGGCCCTTTCCCTTCTGCTGCCCTGAGGATGCGGAGGGGAGGCCAAGGCACCATGTCACTTAGATCCCCATGCAATGAGGAAGCGGGGGAGGAGTCTCCTTCAGACTTCCTGCCAGGACTCCCACAGTGGACTACAGGGGTTTTCTGGTATATATTGCGGGGAGCGTTTCTGCCTAGTGTGGAACCCCCAGTCTTACTTCAGTGTACTCACCTTGAAGCCTCTAAGGCCTTGGACTCGGCACCCCACACACCAAGACCCTCATCTCACTGAGACCTGTGAGGTGGATTTCAAGACACATCATTTCTTCTCCCGTGCCCCTAACAACCCAGCTATGTCATTGGGACCTGAGCCCACTGCTCCATTGTTGTCTGGGAGGGTGGGGCCCTCAAGCCTGCCTCAAAGCCCACACTGTGTTTACTGGCAGGGCCTGGGACCCCTCTCCTTGTTGACCTGTGTCCAGCTCCATCAGGCCAATGCTCTCACCTCCCTTCCCCTCAGGCAGAAGCATAAAAACAACCAAAGACACCCCCTTGTGATGAGGTTCCTCTGTGCTGATGGCAGGGACAGGGCACAGTGGGGCCTCTTTAATGTGTGCAGGGGGCCTCCTCCACCCTTCCCCAGTCCTCACCTTGGATCTTGGCAAGTCTGGACCCACTTCCTCTGCCTACCTGGAGGCCGATCCCTCAGACCTCTGGTGCCAGCGTCCCTTCTCCTCCCTTAGGGTCCTCCCCTTGACTCCCAGCTGGACCTTGGCCCACTCCTTTGTCCCCTTGAGACCCTCCTCCTCATACCAAGTCCCCGGTCTTTCCCAGACACCGAGTTGGAAACCAGGACACGCTTCACGTGCTCATGCCACCCTGACTAACTGTCCTTAATGAGAAAACCTCACAGGATGCGTGTCACAAAGGCAAAGCGACATGAGGACACGGACCTCAGACCGAGGCCCGCACCTACTGGATCCAGCAGCCCCTGCAAGACAAAACCAAGGGGGACCTTAACATGCAGATGTCCAGCAAAGCCTGGGGCCCCAGCGCTGTCAGGAGAGGGTTCCAGACTCTGGGAGATACCCTCTCTTCCGCGAAGGCGGTCCTCTCCTTGCTCGTTCAGGATGCCCATGTTTCCCCAACCAGGCCTGGCCTCCTGTCCCCTGCTGGCCTGAGGCATAACACTGAGCACTGATCCATGCACCCCTGAGACGGAACGGAAGGAAATGTGGGGCCTCACAGCTGAATGCATGTGCCCAGAGCCTCCCAGGGGGTCAACGAGGGGTCACCGAAGTGTCAGGTCCACTTATCCTGGGACGCGTTCCCATCATACGTCTCCTTGCAGGTCCTAGACAACACCTTCCTTTACTGAGCCCACTCTACTTAAAACAAGGCCTCCTCTCCATTAGACACCGGAAGAGGAAGTGATCGGAGCCGATCCAAACACACTTCCCAGTTGCCCCACAGCTCACAGAGCAGGCAGGCCAGGCCTGGGCTCCCAAGTGTTCCGGTTCCCCTCAGTCCTCACCTGGATTCCTGCCAGGGCCTGAGATCCCGCCCATGCCGACCTGAGTCCAGGCCTCAGAACAGGGCCCTCCCCTCCCTGACACCACCTTTTCGGACTGAAGAAGTGCTCGGCTTCGTAGCACTGCCCAGGGTTTCCAGGGCTGAGGGTCAGAGCAAGGCAGACTTCTGTGGGGACCCTCGTTGTTCTGGGGTGAACTCACTCTCCCTCAGGGTCATCACCTTGATTCTTGGGATCTGGTCCTCCTCTGGCAGCTGTGGACGGATGTAAGCTCGAGGATGGAGGGCTGATGTCCTCGCAGACCGAGGTCCTCACCGTCCTGAGAGCTCTGAGACAAAATGAGATGAGGCCGCAACTGCTCCCCCTTCCACTGCCCCAGGGTCACACAGGACCAACAGCGGGCTGGCCCATCTTTTCTGGGGCAGAGGCCCTTTACGTTGTCCACCAGAGACTTGTCTCTATTCCTGCCTGGTCCTGGACTGACCCCCTACTGATCTGGTTTCACCCTGACTAACTGTCCTTAATGAGAAAACCTCACAGGAAGCGTGTCACAAAGGCCAAGCATGTCACATCCAGTTACCCCTGTCTGGGGCCTCCCGCATGGGGATGGGGATGCCTAGGTGCTGTGGGGTCTCATTCTTTCTCAGAGAGCGGGTAGCTACAGTTCTCCCCAAATACATGTTCTCACCCTTCTAATCCTGGCAAAACCTCGACTCCTCTATTCATAACTTGAACTCATCCGTTCTGACCAAGGCCCTCACCTTCCTGAAGACCCTGGGAACGTCAGGGGGAACCACCTCCGCACACCCATGTCAGGGGGCTCCTAGGCCTGCCGGCAGCACAGAGTGGGTTTCGGTGGGTCCCCTTGGTCTGGGGTCGTCGTGGTAAAATTGGTCCACCCCAAGCTACCCCTGTCACTCACAGAGGGCCTGGGCCCTTTCCCTTCTGCTGCCCTGAGGATGCAGAGGGGAGGCCAAGGCACCATGTCTCTTAGCTATCCACGCAATGAGGAAGCGGGGGAGGAGTCTCCTTCAGACCTCCTGCCAGGACTTCCACAGCGGACTGCAGGGGTTTTCTGGTATATATTGCGGGGAGCGTTTCTGCCTAGTGTGGAACCCCCAGTCTTACCTCAGTGTACTCGCCGTGAAGCCTCTAAGGCCTTGGACTCGGCACCCCACACACCAAGGCCCTCATCTCACTGAGTCCTGCGAGGTGGACTTCAAGACACATCATTTCTTCTCCCGTGCCCCTAACAACCCAGCTATGTCACTGGGACCTGAGCCCACTGCTCCATTGCTGTCTGGGGGGGTGGGGCCCTCAGGCCTGCCTCAAAGCCCACACCGTGTTTACTGGCAGGCCTGGGACCCCTCCCCTTGTTGCCCTGCGTCCAGCTCCATCAGGCCAATGCCCTCACCTCCCTTAGCCACTCCTCGGGTAGAAACATAAAAACAACCAAAGCCACAGCCTTGCCATGAGGCACCGCTGTGCTGATGGCAGGGACAGGGCACAGTGGGGCCTCTTTAATGTGTGCAGGGGGCCTCCTCCACCCTTCCCCAGTCCTCACCTTGGATCTTGGCAAGTCTGGACCCACTTCCTCTGCCTACCTGGAGGCCGCATCCCTCAGACCTCTGGTGCCAGCGTCCCTTCTCCTCCCTTAGGGTCCTCCCCTTGACTCCCAGCTGGACCTTGGCCCACTCCTTTGTCCCCTTGAGACCCTCCTCCTCATACCAAGTCCCCGTCTTTCCCAGACACCGAGTTGGAAACCAGGACACGCTTCACGTGCTCATGCCACCCTGACTAACTGTCCTTAATGAGAAAACCTCGCAGGATGCGTGTCACAAAGGCAAAGCGACATGAGGACACGGACCTCAGACCGAGGCCTGCACCTACTGGATCCAGCAGCCCCTGCAAGACAAAACCAAGGGGGACCTTAACATGCAGATGTCCAGCAAAGCCTGGGGCCCCAGCGCTGTCAGGAGAGGGTTCCAGACTCTGGGAGATACCCTCTCTTCCGCGAAGGCGGTCCTCTCCTTGCTCGTTCAGGATGCCCATGTTTCCCCAACCAGGCCTGGCCTCCTGTCCCCTGCTGGCCTGAGGCATAACACTGAGCACTGATCCATGCACCCCTGAGACGGAACGGAAGGAAATGTGGGGCCTCACAGCTGAATGCGTGTGCCCAGAGCCTCCCAGGGGGTCAACGAGTGGTCACCGAAGTGTCAGGTCCACTTATCCTGGGACACGTTCCCATCATACGTCTCCTTGCAGGTCCTAGACAACACCTTCCTTTACTGAGCCCACTCTACTTAAAACAAGGCCTCCTCTCCATTAGACACCGGAAGAGGAAGTGATCGGAGCCGATCCAAACACTCTTCCCAGTTTGCCCACAGCTCACAGAGCAGGCAGGCCAGGCCTGGGCTCCCAAGTGTTCCGGTTCCCCTCAGTCCTCACCTGGATTCCTGCCAGGGCCTGAGATCCCGCCCATGCCGACCTGAGTCCAGGCCTCAGACCAGGGGCCCTCCCCTCCCTGACACCACCTTTTCGGACTGAAGAAGTGCTCGGCTTCGCAGCACTGACCAGGGATTCCAGGGCTGAGGGTCAGAGCAAGGCAGACTTCTGTGGGGACCCTCGTTGTTCTGGGGTGAACTCACTCTCCCTCAGGGTCATCACCTTGATTCTTAGCAGGATCTGGTCCTCCTCTCGCTGTGGACCGGATATCGCTTCCGGGGATGGGCTGATGTCCTCACAGACCAAGGTCCTCACCGCCCTGAGAGCTCTGAGACAAAAATGAGATGAGGCCGCAACTGTTCCCCCGTCCACTGCCCCAGGGTCACCCAGGACCAACAGCGGGCTGGCCCATCTTTTCTGGGGCAGAGGCCCTTTACGTTGTCCACCAGAGACTTGTCTCTATTCCTGCCTGGTCCTGGACTGACCCCCTACTGATCTGGTTTCACCCTGACTAACTGTCCTTAATGAGAAAACCTCACAGGAAGCGTGTCACAAAGGCCAAGCATGTCACATCCAGTTACCCCTGTCTGGGGCCTCCCGCATGGGGATGGGGATGCCTAGGTGCTGTGGGGTCTCATTCTTTCTCAGAGAGCGGGTAGCTACAGTTCTCCCCAAATACATGTTCTCACCCTTCTAATCCTGGCAAAACCTCGACTCCTCTATTCATAACTTGAACTCATCCGTTCTGACCAAGGCCCTCACCTTCCTGAAGACCCTGGGAACGTCAGGGGGAACCACCTCCGCACACCCATGTCAGGGGGCTCCTAGGCCTGCCGGCAGCACAGAGTGGGTTTCGGTGGGTCCCCTTGGTCTGGGGTCGTCGTGGTAAAATTGGTCCACCCCAAGCTACCCCTGTCACTCACAGAGGGCCTGGGCCCTTTCCCTTCTGCTGCCCTGAGGATGCAGAGGGGAGGCCAAGGCACCATGTCTCTTAGCTATCCACGCAATGAGGAAGCGGGGGAGGAGTCTCCTTCAGACCTCCTGCCAGGACTTCCACAGCGGACTGCAGGGGTTTTCTGGTATATATTGCGGGGAGCGTTTCTGCCTAGTGTGGAACCCCCAGTCTTACCTCAGTGTACTCGCCGTGAAGCCTCTAAGGCCTTGGACTCGGCACCCCACACACCAAGGCCCTCATCTCACTGAGTCCTGCGAGGTGGACTTCAAGACACATCATTTCTTCTCCCGTGCCCCTAACAACCCAGCTATGTCACTGGGACCTGAGCCCACTGCTCCATTGCTGTCTGGGTGGGTGGGGCCCTCAGGCCTGCCTCAAAGCCCACACCGTGTTTACTGGCAGGCCTGGGACCCCTCCCCTTGTTGCCCTGCGTCCAGCTCCATCAGGCCAATGCCCTCACCTCCCTTAGCCCCTCCTCGGGTAGAAACATAAAAACAACCAAAGCCACAGCCTTGCCATGAGGCACCCCTGTGCTGATGGCAGGGACAGGGCACAGTGGGGCCTCTTTAATGTGTGCAGGGGGCCTCCTCCACCCTTCCCCAGTCCTCACCTTGGATCTTGGCAAGTCTGGACCCACTTCCTCTGCCTACCTGGAGGCCGATCCCTCAGACCTCTGGTGCCAGCGTCCCTTCTCCTCCCTTAGGGTCCTCCCCTTGACTCCCAGCTGGACCTTGGCCCACTCCTTTGTCCCCTTGAGACCCTCCTCCTCATACCAAGTCCCCGGTCTTTCCCAGACACCGAGTTGGAAACCAGGACACGCTTCACGTGCTCATGCCACCCTGACTAACTGTCCTTAATGAGAAAACCTCACAGGATGCGTGTCACAAAGGCAAAGCGACATGAGGACACGGACCTCAGACCGAGGCCTGCACCTACTGGATCCAGCAGCCCCTGCAAGACAAAACCAAGGGGGACCTTAACATGCAGATGTCCAGCAAAGCCTGGGGCCCCAGCGCTGTCAGGAGAGGGTTCCAGACTCTGGGAGATACCCTCTCTTCCGCGAAGGCGGTCCTCTCCTTGCTCGTTCAGGATGCCCATGTTTCCCCAACCAGGCCTGGCCTCCTGTCCCCTGCTGGCCTGAGGCATAACACTGAGCACTGATCCATGCACCCCTGAGACGGAACGGAAGGAAATGTGGGGCCTCACAGCTGAATGCATGTGCCCAGAGCCTCCCAGGGGGTCAACGAGGGGTCACCGAAGTGTCAGGTCCACTTATCCTGGGACACGTTCCCATCATACGTCTCCTTGCAGGTCCTAGACAACACCTTCCTTTACTGAGCCCACTCTACTTAAAACAAGGCCTCCTCTCCATTAGACACCGGAAGAGGAAGTGATCGGAGCCGATCCAAACACTCTTCCCAGTTGCCCCACAGCTCACAGAGCAGGCAGGCCAGGCCTGGGCTCCCAAGTGTTCCGGTTCCCCTCAGTCCTCACCTGGATTCCTGCCAGGGCCTGAGATCCCGCCCATGCCGACCTGAGTCCAGGCCTCAGACCAGGGCCCTCCCCTCCCTGACACCACCTTTTCGGACTGAAGAAGTGCTCGGCTTCGCAGCACTGACCAGGGATTCCAGGGCTGAGGGTCAGAGCAAGGCAGACTTCTGTGGGGACCTCGTTGTTCTGGGGTGAACTCACTCTCCCTCAGCGTCATCACCTTGATTCTTAGCAGGATCTGGTCCTCTTCTCGCTGTGGACCAGATGTCGCTTCTGGGGATGGGCTGATGTCCTCACAGGCCAAGGTCCTCACCGCCCTGAGAGCTCTGAGACAAAATGAGATGAGGCCGCAACTGTTCCCCCGTCCACTGCCCCAGGGTCACCCAGGACCAACAGCGGGCTGGCCCATCTTTTCTGGGGCAGAGGCCCTTTACGTTGTCCACCAGAGACTTGTCTCTATTCCTGCCTGGTCCTGGACTGACCCCCTACTGATCTGGTTTCACCCTGACTAACTGTCCTTAATGAGAAAACCTCACAGGAAGCGTGTCACAAAGGCCAAGCATGTCACATCCAGTTACCCCTGTCTGGGGCCTCCCGCATGGGGATGGGGATGCCTAGGTGCTGTGGGGTCTCATTCTTTCTCAGAGAGCGGGTAGCTACAGTTCTCCCCAAATAAATGTTCTCACCCTTCTAATCCTGGCAAAACCTCGACTCCTCTATTCATAACTTGAACTCATCCGTTCTGACCAAGGCCCTCACCTTCCTGAAGACCCTGGGAACGTCAGGGGGAACCACCTCCGCACACCCATGTCAGGGGGCTCCTAGGCCTGCCGGCAGCACAGTGTGGGTTTCGGTGGGTCCCCTTGGTCTGGGGTCGTGGTAAAATTGGTCCACCCCAAGCTACCCCTGTCACTCACAGAGGGCCTGGGCCCTTTCCCTTCTGCTGCCCTGAGGATGCAGAGGGGAGGCCAAGGCACCATGTCTCTTAGCTATCCACGCAATGAGGAAGCGGGGGAGGAGTCTCCTTCAGACCTCCTGCCAGGACTTCCACAGCGGACTGCAGGGGTTTTCTGGTATATATTGCGGGGAGCGTTTCTGCCTAGTGTGGAACCCCCAGTCTTACCTCAGTGTACTCGCCGTGAAGCCTCTAAGGCCTTGGACTCGGCACCCCACACACCAAGGCCCTCATCTCACTGAGTCCTGCGAGGTGGACTTCAAGACACATCATTTCTTCTCCCGTGCCCCTAACAACCCAGCTATGTCACTGGGACCTGAGCCCACTGCTCCATTGCTGTCTGGGTGGGTGGGGCCCTCAGGCCTGCCTCAAAGCCCACACCGTGTTTACTGGCAGGCCTGGGACCCCTCCCCTTGTTGCCCTGCGTCCAGCTCCATCAGGCCAATGCCCTCACCTCCCTTAGCCACTCCTCGGGTAGAAACATAAAAACAACCAAAGCCACAGCCTTGCCATGAGGCACCGCTGTGCTGATGGCAGGGACAGGGCACAGTGGGGCCTCTTTAATGTGTGCAGGGGGCCTCCTCCACCCTTCCCCAGTCCTCACCTTGGATCTTGAGTCTGGACCCTTCCTCTGCCTACCTGGAGGCCAGTCCCCTCAGACCTCTGGTGCCAGCAGTCCCTTCTCCTCCTTAGGAATTCCTCCCCTTGACTCCCAGCTGGACCTTGGCCTCCTTTGTCCCCTGAGACCCTCCTCCTCATACCCAAGTCCCGGGTCTTTCCCAGGAGCCACCGGTTGAAGCCAGGACCGCGCTTCCGCACGTGCTCATGCCACCCTGATAACTGTCCTTAATATAGAGAAAACCTCACAGGATCGTGTCACAAAGGCAAGCGACATGAGGACACGGACCTCCAGACCCGAGGCCTGCACCTACTGGGTCAGCAGCCCTGCAGGGCAAAACCAGGGGGACCTTAACATGCAGATGTCCAGCAACGCCTGGGGCCCCAGCGCTGTCAGGAGAGGGTTCCAGACTCTGGGAGATACCCTCTCTTCCGCGAAGGCGGTCCTCTCCTTGCTCGTTCAGGATGCCCATGTTTCCCCAACCAGGCCTGGCC
>NW_024341180.1:0-480 GCF_902729225.1 Pteropus medius
TATATGCTATAAAGAGTTCTCAAAGGGAATCCTTTTTTTCATAGGTTTTAGACAAGATCATAAGAATGCTTCTTACTCTCTTATTCCTGGATATACTTATATATTTTGCAACATGTTCTCCAAATATATTTTCTGATATGTATGCTATATATCCTTTCTTTCTTCCTTTTGTGAATAGGCGAAAATTATGTTTTAACTAAGCGTTCACTAAGCATTCAAATATATTCACGAAAGACAGTATATATATATATATATGGACTTTATATATATATATATATATAAAGTCCATATATATATAAAGTCCATATATATTTATCTATACATATATACATATATATGTATGTGTGTGTATATAAATATATATATATATATATATAAGTCTGTTGTAACACAAGGTAATAATAACTTCTAGACTAGTTTATGATGAATGTCCCTTATGTGCCTGCAATCCAAGAGAAAAAATGTGTTATGACCAGAGTT
>NW_024341181.1:0-633 GCF_902729225.1 Pteropus medius
AGGCGGCTTTACGAAATCTAAGAAAAAGAGAGCTGAACGAGAGCATGTAAGCAATATGTGTATACAAATATCAAATCATTACATTGTGTACTTGAAACGAATACAATGTTATATATCAATTATAGCTCAAAAGAAAAAAAGGAATAGAGTGGTGAACTCCACACCCCTGGTTAAAATTCAGAGCGCCTAGGGAGGGTGACATGTGAAGTCTTCAGGCCCTTTAATTTATACCTTCAGGTGAATACATTGAGCAGTAATACTTCCCCTTCCTGAGAAAACATGGTTACAGAGGCTTCCATACTGCATAGCATGTGACCCGGTCCACATCTGATTGACCAGAAATTGGTGCCAAAGTGGAAACAGCCACCTATATGTTAGCCAGTGGCACTTGAGGTGGCAGGGAATGGGGACACCGGCCACTTGGGCCACTCTGCATTCATAGTGACAACTGACCTGACAGTCAGCTTCTCACTCCTGAGGAGCTACATTGTCAGCCATTCCTAGAAGCAGGTCATAGGCATAGAAGCCAAGAGGGAGAGGTGAAAGCAAGAGGAGCTGGGTCGCCATGGGGACATGAGCCGCATGGCTACTGAGGCCGCTTCCAGAGCTTTCCTGCCACCCTGGTGAAAACCC
>NW_024341182.1:0-395 GCF_902729225.1 Pteropus medius
GCACTGCACCTACCAGCTCTCTTCAATTATATCACTAAATATTAACCATACTCTTACAATTCATGTATCCTATTTGTGCCTGAATCCAGACTGCTGTACTGTATTAGCACAAGCGCATCAGCCTGTATAATAGCTTAGGGCCTACAGACTTTGGTTCACTTAAATGACACTCCAAGGACCAAAAGAAGACCTGGTAGCATTTGTTCGTGGAGCATTTGGCCTCATGGGGAACTCCTCCAAGAATCATATGATCGAGATGCCCATTGACAACAACTCCCAGCTCATAAATCCAGGGACCCAGTGCATCAAAATATGACCCCATTCCCCAAAAGTTAGATTTGCAAATAACGAAAGCCTGCTATACAATGGCGAGCCTGTGGCAGAAACATTATAAA
>NW_024341183.1:0-419 GCF_902729225.1 Pteropus medius
TGGGGCTCAGGCCTGCCTGAGGGTTCTAAACTACGGGGGCTTTGAAGATAGACTCGGGGCATGCTCCCCTTAGAGTGTGAGGTCCTTCGGGGGTGGGGGGAGGCAGCACTCCAGAACAGAGAGCCTGGGGGCCTCCTGGAAACATCTGCTAGAAGGTCCCTCAGCATTCTCCATGCCCATGGGAGTCACCTCAGTGGGCATCACGTGACCCAGCCAGGACTGCCCACCTCCTGAAGAAAGAGATTGTGTTGGTTCCTGGAATGTTTGGGGGAGAGACTAGGAATCAAATCCCTAAACCCTAAAGTAGTTTAAACTCAAGCGACACAATACCCCCCTCAGCCTTTATACCCGGTCCAGGGCAAAGGTAGTAGCCTCGACACAGCATCCTCGACACAGCCAGGACTGCAGGTCGCCTTGGC
>NW_024341184.1:0-885 GCF_902729225.1 Pteropus medius
ACTACATACTTTATGGGTGTTATCTTTTATGAATCCCTTGCACAATAGCACCTTCTTCCTTGATGCTCTCTCTACATTGGGTAAATGTTTCTATTTAATCCCAGTTTTCCTTCTACTTCTCTGCTGATTCTTTGTCAGTTTTCTTTGCAGATTTCCTGTTCTCTGAACATTCTTTAAACAGTGATGCCCATTTTAATTCCCTTCACATCATCAAATGTTGCCAATTATCAGTAAGAGTCCGTTCTCCCTCTATCAAAGTGTTGTAGTGCCTAAAATTCCACCATTAGACATTCATTTCTTTATAGTCTCCTTGTATAATATAACGGACTATGTGAGGGATACCTTACTAAACTATCAATGTGTTAAAGTACACCTGCTATTCAGAGCCATTCTCCTCTGTAAAAGGTGGGGCAGCAACTAATGACTCTCTGATTCAAAGCAACTAAGCAAGGAGGGGAAGAGAAGACCGAAAGGATGGCAGGGAACACCTAAAATGAGCTTTGTTTCCTTTACAGTTTTGCTTAAGGTTACTGCTCTTTACCAAAAGTCTCTCCAAAGTTTTTCTCTTTATTGATGATAGAACTTTGCAAAGTGAGCAAGAAGTTCTACCTACTATTGCTGCTAATTATCCAACAGTCCCTGAACCTTTTTCTCAGATGTCTATACTACTTCCTCAGTTTTTCTCATATATGTAAAATTATTCAGTAAGATTAGTGACTTACTCTGATTTCAGCAGTAGAGCAAATATTAGTCAGTCCAATTGCTTAGAGCAATACAGGATCTGAATAGCAATAGAGATTCACCCTAATAATTTAAGGAATACTTTCTTGAGATAAATCAACAAATCCCTAATTGGATTACAGTGATCAGACCTACCCATGAGAG
>NW_024341185.1:0-617 GCF_902729225.1 Pteropus medius
CTCTTTTTTTGCCATTACCCTGTTCTTCCACTTGCTGCTTGCTCTTGCCTCTGGCAGAAACCAGCAAAGAAAATAGATAGTTGGCAAGGCTGAGAAGCTGCCAGCCTTCACGAGATTGAAGATAGTTAAACTCCTCCCCATTAATCTCGGCGTTTCCCAATGGTGAGAACCTAATTTCTGTAGTTGGTGGAATGATCTGGAGAATGAGGAAACTGTCCCAGTGAATGCAAGAAGAAAGCAAGGGAGTGTGTAGGAAGGCTTGTGCTGCCAACAATGGCTCATGTAAGTCCTTCATGACTGAAGGGTCTAGGCCTGGGGCTGACTGGTTATTATTCATTTATTCAAAACTTACCATAGGCAATGAAGGAAGGGGGGATTTTTAACCTTCTATCAGTTACCAACACAAACTACACATGGTTTGATAAGCAAAAAATAAAATTTCATTTGGGAGAACCACTTAGCTGTGTGTATGTATATATATACATACACACCCCTTTCCCATCTGTACTATCTCCGTGCAAGCTGTGTACCTTCTATCAAGGTTGATCCATCAGCCTGAGCTTACACCCCAGTTTCCTTTGTCTTTCCTCAAATTGTTTCAATTCTTGTTTCAGTTA
>NW_024341186.1:0-13175 GCF_902729225.1 Pteropus medius
CACGTCCCACTGTTCTCTTGACGTCCGCTCGCCAGGCCTGGGGGACTCGGCCACGTATCTCTGTGCCAGCAGCAGAGACGCAGAGCTGGAGCGCTGCCTCCCCTCTGCTCAGAAACCTCTGCTCCCCACACCCCGCGCCTTCCCCAGGCCTCCCTCCCCTCCTGCAGCAAGGGCAGGAAGTGGCTTTATGGCCGTCGTCTCCTCTGCAGACAGAGGCTGGGCCCAAACCTACACGAGCCACTGACAGTTATGCCAAGAGTGGAAAAGACGTTACCTACTTAGCCACCATTCCGTTTGTGGTATTTTCCCAGGATTACTTTAATCACCCACTCTGTTTTCTTCAGCCGAATACAGGAATTTTTTCATTGTATTTATTTATTTTTTTAGTGTTTGGTCTAAGTTGGAGACTTAGCAACATATTAAAGGCAGATCCAGACAGGAGGTAGCCCTGCTCCCATGAATCCCTGCCCCGAGGAGGGAACCTGCCCTACAGATGTGTTGAAGCCGTCTCACAGTTCTTTATCGAGTAGGGAAAATGAGATCTGCTAAAAACTTGCGTCAGATTTGAAGACAAGTGTACTGCCTGGAGCATGCATGCTTTCCCAGCATACTGAACTATTTTGCTCGATATCAATCTGTGAACCATTGAAATGGCCCAGATAGGACCTATATCAAAACTGAGATGTGGTACTTTGAAAGATAAGTTAAAATTACCAGGGTTCGCTCTACAATTTTAATATTAATAAAAAATATCAAGTATCATGACTTATTTGAAACAAGAGAAATGTCTGGAATCTATTACAACTTCTACAACCCAATACGTATTTTATGACTTTTACGAGATTCAAATTTTTATGATGACCAATTGAATAAACAGATGCATGAATGAATAGCGTTCAACAATGTGAGAAGGATTTGGCATCTACTAGCTATGAGACGCCTGATTCAGAGGATGAGAATGTGTCCTTATTTTAATTTTGAGGACCATGTAGAGATATTCCTACTAAAACACAGTGCATTACATCAGCACGTACAGCCACCAACAAACGTCAAAGTTCTGTTTTCCCCTCTCTCTTTGGCTGACCAAACGTCCACACCCCTTTTCCCGTAACCGATTAAGGCTTGCCTCTCGAGGTTTAGTCACCTGCCTAGATTGAAATTTGTTCTTCTGTAAAATGAGATGTTCGGGCTGCGTTTCTCTGGGGACCTCTTCTCACATTTAATGGTTTCATGATACGGTCTCAAAAATTCCTGCATCTTGAGAGATATGACCACAGGATTCAACCAGGGGGTAGATTACAGCTTGTTTAGATCACGTGCATTCTCCGCATCCTTTTGAAGAAATGAACAGCGCAGACTCATCTCGTTCCAGGCTTAGATGCAACGGGACCCTGGACGGCTTCGGAGACGTGATGCGGGAGGAGGAGGTGGACAGGGACGTGGTTCGCGGTTGCTAAGCAGAGCGGCAGAGGATCCCCTTGTTCTCTGTGGGGCATGGAGGTCACTAATAATGTGAAGACACGTTTAGGAAAGGAGAGAATTAAAATCTCACCTGATGCAGAAAAAATGGAAAACAAACACGAGTTCATGGCGTTGGATGCCCCGGGAGTTCGGGGAGAGTGGGGAGCAGGAATAGAATTTCATTAATGGGGGTGAGAACACTTAGCGTGAGATCCAACCTCGTCGCGAAACCTTCAGTGTAGCATGATGTATAAATACAACGCTTTATTCTTCAGCTTTAAAAGAGAGAGACATTCCACAACACGTGACAACATGACGGGACAGAGGGTGACTCTGGGATGCGATCCAATGTCTGGTCCCATATTGGTTTGCTGGTACCGACAGGATCGAGGCAGAAAATGGAGTTTCTGATTTCGTTGCGATACCAGAACCCTGGGGCTGAGTCGGGGATGCCCGAGGCGCGATTCTCAGCCCCCAAACCTAATGGAACCCGTTCCACCCTGGAGATCCAGCCCACAGCGCTGGGGGACTCGGCTCTCTCTCTGTGTCACAGTGAGGCCCAGCCAGTTCCCTCCAGGGTGCAAACCCGCTGGCTTCTGTCCTCCCCAAACTCCAGGAGACCTTTGAAAAGACCCCCCAACTTGTCTTCCTGCCTCACAAGAAAGAACCAGGTTTTTCTCGCGTGTCCAGCCGCTAGCAGGAGAGAGCGAGACTGTATACTGTCTCTTCCACGATCGCAATGGGCATGCTTCAAGGTTTCTGAAATTCCTACAAAATAATGCAGAATCAGGCAGTCAATGGTGTCCAAGTTTATAAATACAGCTCCTCCTTCTCCCCCCGTCAAAAAAATTTCGAGGAAGGAGACCAGATATGTGAGGTTGATATTATGTTACCAAAACATTAAGAAATTCGTACCAATTTTGCCTCCAACACAACTCCCCTGCAAACTCTTCCCCCATCAGTGTTCCCCGATAGGCGAGTTCTTTCTGAAACAGCAAAATGGTGCCCGCCACAGGTTCATCAGAGTCCTCTTCCCACACATGCGCCCCGCATAAGACTGACCGTCCCACAAGGGCAGCAGTGAAATAGGAATACACGAGTGGCCCCCAGGGATCGCTGTGGAAGATTCACTACGACCACCTGGAAATGAGTGAGCACCGGTGTCCGTGTAGATGACCCAAATCCAGAGAGCTTGGGGTTGGACGAGACATTACAGATCAATCCCGTATGCTTCAACACTGCGGCCACACACTTAAAATGTGGCTGTGTCCAAGAAAATGGTACATACTTCCCGCAATGTCTCCCGCAGCCGCCAGATGGCAGTCAAGGACAGCGTCAGAGAGCCCAGGGTGTAAGGCCATCAAAGGCTTTGGTATACCATGCCTGGTACACCCGGTTCAGGCCTGTCGTCCTGGCGTAATTATTATTAATAGCACTGCTTTTCACATATTAAAGGGGCCCAGTTTGGACAATAATCTACGCAGCCATTTCAGGTCATGACACAAACTATGGATCGCATCTCTGTTAAAAGTCATTGTTTATTAATATTCAGTTCAAGGAAATTGTATTCAGACATTTGTGAAAACGAAAAGGCAGACTTTATTCAGGGACATGTACAGCAATGGGGTTTTGCAATAGGGACATTAGAATGGGCTCAGCTCCGAATACAAATGGAAACGGGAATTTGTAGCCATGGATGGGGAGGGACAGGGCTCGGGGGGTGGAGAACTAGTCGGAGGAAACAGCTGGGCGAGGAGGGATTCTGGCTCATCTGAGCTGGGAAGATCCTTGCCGAAGGCACGCCAGGGAGACCCTGCGGGATGCTGGGGGCGAGGGATGCCCACAGACCAGGGTACTCAGATACTGAGGGTGAGGGGTCTGGCTAGCTGACTTAGCGGGATTCTTGCTAACACTGCGGCTCTTGAGGACTCCCCGGGAAAGAGGCCGAGTTGTAAAGACTCGATTCTTGAGATATAACATGAACAGAATCTTAACATTTACCTGTTAAAGGTGAGGGATATTAAATGGATGAAGGCAACCCCAAGATGTCAAGAATGACCAGACGATCAACCAAGAGATAATTCAGCAGAGATATTCAGTTCCGGTCATTTTGAAACTGGAGCACATTTGAGCTATCCACATGGATATCCTTATAACTAGAATAAGCTCCTCTTTCTCTCTCTCCATAACCAGGGGCCTCACCCACTGGGCCCCACAGGAAGGCCCGCCCCCCAGGAGGCAGCTGTGAGCTCGGCCCCCCGGGTTAAGCAGGAAGCACCCTTCCTTGCCCTGCTCACGGGATCCCCGCACGTCCAGCTCTGCCATGGGCACCAGACTCGTCTGCTGGGGGATCATCTGGCTCCTGGGGACAGGTGAGTTGTCGGCCGGTGGATCAGCATCACTGGGCTTTGTCTGTGGCTCCTTAGCTATGTCTCGAACAGGCCCTGGGCCTCCACGTTGCCCAAAGATTTGCTCAAAGGTATTGGCATTTCCGTAAAACAAATAATGGCCCTGTGGAATAAAAAGCAAAATGTGTGAGAATTTTTAAATGAGCGCAGGAGACTTCACAGCTACTTGAGCCGGCCTCGGGTCGCCTCGTTGTGAGCCACAGACTTCCTCGACCGTTACCAGTCTGTCTCACGCCCGTCTCCTCTCCTCTGAGGTCCCTCGAGTGCCAGCGTCACCCAGGACCCAAGACACCTGGTCACGGGGAGCGGACAGGAGGCAACACTGAGATGCAGCCCAGAGGAAGGCCACACCTATGTTTACTGGTATCGGCAGCTCCCGGGGGAAGAGCTGAAATTCATGATTTACCTCCGGAAAGAAGAAATCATGGACGAGTCAGGAATGCCGAAGGAACGCTTTTCTGCCAAATTTCCCAAAGAGGGGCCGAATGTCTTTAAGATCCAGCTGGCGGAGCCGGGAGACTCTGCCGTGTACTTCTGTGCCAGCTCCTTGTCCACACCAGTGCAGAGTCACATCCTCCCAGTGCACAAACGTCCCCCGGGCCCGCCCTGGAGACAGCTGGGGACACGTGTCTGCTCAGTGAACAGAGCAGCTAGGAGGCGTTTAGTGGGGTGAGGACGGAAATACGGGACGACCGTACAAACAGCATGGGACATCCCAACCCGTGCTCACGAACTAAGACCCTGTCACCGAGAAAGGTTACGTATCTATTGATTGATATTTCTTTTTCCTGTACTTTATACTGTACTTCAAGTTCTCTATTGCGTTCTTTAAATATAGAATTTTATTTAAAGAGCAAGACAATCAAGCGAGAAAAATATCATTTCATTTTCAACATGAGAACATATGGTTCCAAGTGTTCATTTTATTCCCTCAAACTCAGAGAGAGAGAGGGAGAGAGAGAGATAGAATATAAAACCAGGCCTGGGTGGCTTAAAAGATTATGCTTTCTATGCCATGCTGTGCTGCCTCTTATTCTTTCTGGAATAATCCTGGTTTGGTGCCTAGTGCCTGAGCAGGTATGGACGGATGCCGGGATGAAAAACCCCTGCTGTGCGATGTCCCAGAGATGGTGAAAATAGAGTTGGATGAATCTGTCTGGAATTCAGGAGACAAATCTGGCCCCAAACACTGCTCATAGAAACATGTCACCCCAGCTTTGTGTTACATCAGGAGACATTTTTTATACTCATCATTCGACCAACGTGAGCCCCTACACAACAGTGTTCCTCTTCAATGGCCGAGATGAAACACTTTCAGAAAATCAAAAGGCAGAATGCGAAGTCACTTCCAGTACATATGCTCCGACGAAGTTCGTCCACACCAGACTGGGCGCAAACCATGACGACCTGCTGTGTTTGCTGCCTTCAGGTTTTCTGAGAATGTCTCCTGTGCTCAGGTCCCTCGTCACCTGCCAAGGAGGAGGGGATGGGTGCAGAAGAACCACTCGGAGGACAGAAGAGGGGCCTGAGGGGGAGCTGGAGAGACCCCAGGAGAAGAGACCTCTGAGTCGGACCCAAGCGGGAAGAGGAGGAAGGGGGGGTCCAAATGTGCCCCCATTTAAAGGGCCAGGCACGAGATTTAACAACGGTCTTCTGAATACAGAGCTTGGAGGGAGAAAGACACGACAGAAGGAAGAACGTGCTCTGGCCACTGGGCAGTGAAAGAAGAAAGACGGGAAAGGGGAAAGTTACAGTCCTGGGAATCACGAAAGAAGACGACTCACGACACCGACCGGGAACACACACCAGCCGACTCCAGTGTCCAGACTTCGCTGAACAATACAAAAAAAAAGAAAATGCCATTGAGCCGGGTGTATCGTAAAACACCCCGACATGATGAAAATGAACTTGAGAATAGAAAAACCCTTGAAAAGAGAAAAACCCACCTCGCGCCCTCCCTTCCCTAAAAACAACCCTGAGTCAGAAGAAAACCTAAGTCTGCGCCCTGAACAGAATGAAATCCGCTCAGGCGAGCACGGAAGGAACCAACCGGAACCACAAGGTCAAATATTACGAACAGAAATAACAAAAACGGGGAGAAATGAAAACAAAAAAAAAAACAAAAAGACACTGAGCGAACTCAGAAAAGTAATGAAGGTACGAAACAAACTCATCTGAGGAATGAAGAACAAATGAAAAGACGCCCAAAGACAACGCCAGTGGCATTGAGGTCGGGCCCTGGAGAAGGACGGGGCAGCGCCTCAGACGGTGACAACCACGGAGGAGTCGACCAGCCGGGGACACGTGCGGGGGCAGCGGGGCCTCGGCCTGAGTGCGGGATGGGGCTCGGAGGAGCCGCACCTGTGGCAGGGCTGGGATTCAAACAAACGCCCCCTTCTGTGACAGGAGTGTCTCAGCGCCCTCCAGGGGTCAAGGGCACCATGAGGAGGACGGTAGAAGCCAGCGGGCCAATCGGAGTGAGGCTCGGGCCTGGAGAGGTGGTGCCGCCGGCCCACTAGGCCCCATGGGAGGCAGAGAGGGGAGCAAAGCGGGGCCGAGTGACTCGAGTTCGCCTCTGTCTCCCCCTCTGCCGCATCACGGAGCCCGTCTGCAACATCTTCGGGATCCCTTCTCGCTCTCCATTCTGGCCTCCGATTCCACACACAGAGCAAGGGGAGCCCCAGATCCTCCCAGGAGGTGCTTGGAGCTGCGAGGAGACCCCCAACCCACTATGGGCAACCAGGTGCTCTGCTGTGTGGCCCTCTGTCTCCTGGGAGCAGGTGAGTCTTGGGTTCAGGGAGCAAATTGTGTCCCGATGGTGACAGGCTCCAGATGGAAGCCTTTCTCCCTGGACGGCAGCGTCAGGCCCCGTGTTGGGCTGTATTCCCAGAGCCTTCCTCTTCCTTCTGTAGGCACCATGGGTGGTCGAGTCACTCAGACCCCAAAATACCTGTTCGTAGAGGAAGGACAAGAAGCGACACTGAAATGTGAACAGGATTTTCACCATGACGCCATGTACTGGTACCGACAGGACCCGGGGCAAGGCCTGAGACTCATCTACTACTCAATACGTGAAGGAGAATTTCAGAAAGGAGACCTCAGTGACGGCTACACAGCCTCGCGGGAGAAGAAGGCATCCTTTCCCCTCACGGTGACATCGGCCCGACAGAACCAGTCAGCTCTGCACCTCTGCGCCAGCAGTGTAGACACAGTGAGGCACAGCCACCTCCTCTCTGCACATGAATGTGTCCCAAGCCCTGCTTCCCCGCCAGGTGGCAGGGCCTTCCTGTCCTCAGTACCCGGCCTTCCTGCTTCCTCCGACCTGCACCCGCCCCCCAGGCAGCTGGGGCCCTCACCGGGCTGCGTGGAAACCGCACAACACGTCAGCAACACCCTAGGCTAGTGTGAAAAGTGACATAGATCTCTATCCTTACATCTGTCATGGATCAGCTACCACAGGGCTCCCTGGGTGCGGGGTGGGTGGAGAGGAGGGGGCTCGTGCAGAGGTTCTTGACTGGGGCTCTGATCTCAGTCCAGGGCTGTGTCATCTGCACCACAGAGGTAGAGGCCGCTGTCTGCAGGCTGAGCACTCGCCACCGTCAGGTTGGAGTACTTTAGGTCTGGATGACCGATGGGAAACTTGGTCGCCGTGAAACCTTGTTCGTATTTGACGCTGGAGTCCAGGATAGAAGTCGCCAGCAGTGTGAGGCCCTGTTGCGGGAACTGACGATACCAATACACATTTGTGGCCTGAAGGTCCACAGCATGGCAGTCGATGACCACAGAGCCTCCGCTCCTGCAGATGGCCGTGCTGGGCTGTTGAGTGACGAGCGCACCAAGCCCGGGGCCTGCGGAAACAGAGGGCAGGGAGGTGAGGGCCCCGCGGGCCCCGTCACACATGACCACAGACACACAGCTCACAGCCTCGGCCCCTCTCCTTTCTCCCAGCTCCCAGTCCTGGCTGCTCTGTGCCTCTTCCTGTCGGACTCCCTAGGACCAGACGCCCCCACCTCCTCTGGCTCGGGACATCTCCCCTCACCGTTCCCTCCACAGGGCATGGGTGTCCCCTCTCATTGCGATCGGCATAAAACAGTCCACACTCTCTGGCCACCAGTCACTCGTGACAACCCGCGTGCACACGCGCCCAGGACACTCAGACTATAAGCTCCTACTGGGCCCCAGAAGCAGAAGCAGCAGCAGCATCTCCAGGTCGTGGCCTCACACCACAGGGCTCTCAAGGGAGGTATGACCTGCTCTTCACTCTGCCTGTCTCCACCCTGGGAGGATGGATGGAGGTTTACATAACCCCGACGATGCTCTCCTCTGCCCCCTGCTGTAGTCCTGTGCCAATGACACAGGATCCATCAATCTCCCTCACTGGGAAAAGAACCACACATTGCTGAAAGGGGCCCTGGAAATGATCTTGCACTTAATACTGAGTTAATTTTCTCTGGAGTAGATTAGTAAGAAAGGTGAGATGAAGACTTGATGCATGAAATCTGTTCGTACTATAGCGACATAGATTGTTAGCATAGTCAGTATAATTAGTGCACACTAAATTTAACTGTGTGCACGACACTGACCTGTTTAAAGCGCATCATCATGTGTGCTCCTGTGGCTGTATTTTTTCATAGTTGGGGTGGACCGCATTAGAATGTGGCCACCTCCCTCTACATCTGAACATTTTCTGCAAAGAATAGGTTTATGGCATTCACGGGATGGACGTGGCTGAAGCCATTGGCATAGGAGGAAATCTTCCTACTCCTTTTGGGGACTTCCAGCCATCAGGTATATGTACCTGTGGTGTTTCCATATTGTATCTGCTTAACTAAGGAGGAGACACATTTCCCAGGACCCTCTTCTTCGTGTCGTCCCTGATGAGAGTGGCCTCAGGATGGACACTGGCAAATGACACAGCTGTCGTCATGCTCTGAAGTCATCCTTGGCCCAAGGTGGTCAGGAACAGGGTCAGGAGTCCCAGCGTTTCGCGTTATTCAAAGACGGCGCCCAGATCGGCCTCACTCCCCAGTATTCTGACGCCTGTGAGCCCCTCCCCTGGCGTCTGGGCTGCCAGAATGTGGTAGAAGTGACGATGTACGATTTTCCAAGCTGGGTTCCAAGGGGTCTCATGGATCCCACCTGGGCCTCTCGAATGCCTGCTCTCAGGAAACACTTAGGAATATTTCAACTTTTTCTAGTTACACCCAAGATAACCAAAAACAAAGTGAGCCTGTCTGTCTCTTCCTGTCTTCCCTTTAAGCTTCGTCGTCTCATTGGACAGATTTCCTCACCCCATTGTCACCTCTGGAGTCCGGCTTACACCCAGAAGAAAAGAGCTCTAGGTGCCAAAAAGCTCAGGACATGGTGGACCCGGAGGTGTCTGTGAGCCCGGTCTGGACAGGACCGTGAATGTAAAGCATCTTAGATCCAGAGAACTCCCGACGTTCTTTGTTGTCTGTTTTGTTTTAAATCAGAGAACGTCAGCTCCGCAGAGCACATTCGCGTGTTCTCCATCCGTGCAGAGGCCAGTGTCTCTCTCCCATCCCAGTGTCTCAGCACGTTGGTCTTCGTGTGAGTGAAGCTGCCTCAGAAGACACAAGAGAAGAGAGCCCGAGCTCACCCAGCATTCGGGAGGGGATCCCGATGCGACGAGGGAGCCAGGGCTTGCAGCTCGTGGTCGGGACAGACGCCACTTTCCAGAAATGGCTCGTCCCAGGGGACACAAGGCCACGCAGGAGAACGGACTGCGGCTCTTAAACGCTTTCAAGAATATTGGAAAATCCATTCAATCCCGTACTTTTAGTTGTATGTAGTGGGAGGGTTCGCCTGAATACTATAGACTGTGATTTATTTCTAGAAATAGAATTACGTGATCAACTCAAACCTTATAAACAAATGGGGTTCCAAGAGTTAATCACACCCGCCTTCTAATTTCAGATAAGTGTCGGGACCAGACAGGGAAGAACTATGCAGAGACCATAAAGTTCACTTGCAAAACAATACTGACCACACGTCTGCTGGCAAGTTGTGCAAATATTTCCCTCCGTGGAGCCGGACTCTCTCTAGTAAGTGCCAGAGTGTCTTGTAGCTACTTCTGTGCAGATCCACGGAAGACCCACCAGAACGAGAGGCTCCATCTGCTCGGTGACCTCGCTCCCTTCTTCTTCCAGATTTTCTCCTATTGCCGTGTTCTGGGTGGGGGTTGATCGCTTTATTCCTGATATGATCTCAACAGCCTCCCCACATCGCCCCCTACGCCTGTATCACGGTCAGTGCGTGTCCCCCTGGTGCCACCCTACTCATCCACTGAGCTTCGTCCCACGTGCTGCCTTCTCTCTGAAGCCCTTCCCGATGTCACCAGACAGAACTGGCCGTGTTACTCCCGCTGCCACCTCTGACTAGAGCACACATCATGTGATATTGGATTATAGTGTTTGTCTCCTACACATTTCTTTCCCCAGTGGGCTTTTATTATATTTCTGAAGGAAGAAACCATTTTCTGTTAACTTTTGTTTCCCAGTGTTTGAAAACCAGAAAAAAAAATAAAGCTGGATTGTAAAATCAAACTCTCTCGTCCTGAAGTTGATAGACAGATAGGATAGATAGAGGATAGATGATAGATGTATAGATAGATAGATAGATAGATAGATACATAGATACATAGATAGATACATAGATACATAGATAGATAGATAGATGACAGATGATAGACTCCCCGCTCACCCCCTGCTTCGGGAAATGCTCATTGTGTCTGTCGTTCTCAGGACGCCCGAGCCTCTCGTTCTCACTCGTCGTTCCAGGTTTCGGTTTCAATTCTCTTGCTCTTTGTAATCCTTGGAATTTTGCTTACTTGTTGCAAGACAAACAGTGCGATGAATTTTATCTCTTCAGACGTTCGCTGTTTCACATAGAGGGGCAGCCAGAGTGTCTCCTGCTGTCCTGTGTGTCCGTCATAATAATTTTAATAGGAACAGTGCTAGCCTTTCCACGAGGGTTAATTTTAGGTTCTTGTCTAGGAATGAAATATCTCCACCGGCCGTGGGTTGGAGGCCCCTCCTACGTGCAATCGGTGCAGGAGAGAATATCTAATCCCCTTTGCTCAAATTCCAGCCCAGATACCGTTATGTTTTTGTTTCACGGGCCACATTAAAAATCTGGTGACATGTATGACATTAGAAGCATGCTAGCATTTTCCTCCTGGCCCAGCACGCCCCTGGGTTAAAAGAAATTTCATTACCAGCTTTTGACCTGAAGCATGGGTAACTACCCTCTCGACCCCAACGCAGATTGATCTAGATTTTTGAGATTCCACTTTGGTGATAAATATCTAACATGATAATAAATGGTAAAAATCATTTAGCAATTACACATCACTTCACTTTTGTGTGTGTTCATATTTTGAAATTGTCTAGAATGAAAACTCAAAACTGGCCTAATAGTACATTTTGGGCAAATAGGTGATATTCCAATAACATAGTTGGACAAAAAGGATAAGCAGGTAGTTTACATAGTGATTGGAAATGGCTCAGGGCCTGTCGTCCCAGCTCGTCCCACACTGGGGCACAGCTGCCGAGCAGAGGGGCCTGGTTGGGTTTCTCACGTTGCAGGTGTGGACGGGCTTTGGGGGTCATTCTGTCGTGTCCCTGGCGTGTGATAGATGAGGAACTGCACTGTCACATGCCCGTAGCGATTTAATCACTGAAATTCAGAATATGTCTCTTGAGCATCACACGATGCGTTTTGTTCCCCAGTGCTTATCCGTGACTGTGTTTAGTGACCCCACTAGAGAAGGATTCTGGGGGTGAACGGACCGTTTCGAGCTTGCTCATAGGGCGGTGTCTGCTGATGACCGAGAATCCAGGCAGAGCCGATCTCCCCTGGGTGAACGTGGATTGTCCTCGGTGTGTGGCCGAGCGGCATTGTCACCAGCCGCTTCTGCCGTTGCGGTGGCTTCTGTCTCGTTCGCTCTGCCCTGGGTTTTCATGCCCATCACCGCAGCTCCCTGTCTGTGGAGTCAGGGCTGGGTCTGGGTGGCTGGTGCCCCCTGGGCTGGTGAGAGGCCTGCGAACTTTGGCCACAAGGAGGCGCTGTGGCCTCATGGAAACCTCTGAGCTGGGGTGAGGGGAGGGGGTTGGGACTGACTGCAGGGATGTGGGGACAAGAGGTGCTGGGGCCCTGGGGCTGCGTCCTTATGTCAGTTGAGAGCATCAGCTGTGGACATTAAAGATGGGAAACTAAAATCATCCGCGAGTTGAGATTCCTGTGTCTTGCCCCAATGCCTTGCTGACATCTTTAGTAGCCCGTTTGCTCCAAGCTCTACCAGGCCCCGTGTCCTCAGCACAGGGGCGAAGGCGGGTTTTCTCCTGTATGGGCCCCTAACACCCCTCCCAGTGTCTGGCTCTAGGCTGGCATCACAGGTGTGCATTTAAATGACGGGCACCGACCCGTCCAGTCTTCCTCCCCCTGTGCAGCTGGACAGAGGGCTCCGTGGAGCTGACACGCGGAGGGAGACAGGTGTGAGTGATGCCCTGCCCGAGCGAGCAGGAGAGAAAGGAGATCCCGCGGAGGAAACGGTCTGCTGCCCAGGACAGTGCGGGAAGGGAGGGGGAGAGAGAGAATCTGTGTAACGGGGAGGGGGGCAGCTTATGGCAAAAGAGCAGCTGTCAGGGGAATCGCCCTCCCCCGTCCTTCCCACCCACCTTCCACGAGCATCTATATAAGGCGTGAACGGGGAGGAAGATACGTCCCCTAGGGCTGGGGACACCGTCAGGGACAGTGACATCAGAGGCGAAACCACCAACCAGGTCCGAGGAGACCAGAGCCCAGCCCCCCTGCCAGGACCTCCTAGTCAGCTGACGGCCCCTCGGCCCCGACTCCACCATGGCCTGCGCGCTGCTCTGCTGTGCGGCCCTCTGTCTCCTGGGAGCAGGTGAGTCTTGGCCTCAAACGGGCTGACCTTGGACTCCAAGCCCGTCCCCTGTGGCTGCAGCAACACCCGTCTTCCTGAGCTCTGTCTGAGTCTGTCCGTTTGCCCTGGCAGTCTCCACGGACACTGGAATCACTCAGACACCCACACACCTGACCATGGGAATGAGCAGTAAGAAGTTGTTGAAATGTGAACAACGTCTGGGACATGATGCTATGTACTGGTACAAACAGAGTGCGCAGAAGCCACCAGAGCTCATGTTTGTCTACAGTTATCAGCAAATAAGTGAAAACGTGTCCGTTCCCAGCCGCTTCACACCTGAATGCCCGGACGGCTCCCACTTAAACCTTCACCTGGACGCCCTGGTGCCGGAAGACTCC
>NW_024341187.1:0-368 GCF_902729225.1 Pteropus medius
CATTTTTTAGACTCAGGAGCCTTACCTTCTTGCTTCACTCCCCAAGACATGGGGGCTGGAATGGGGAGGTATGTATGGGAGCTGTGAGAAGCTCTTGGGGAGGAGATAGAGATAGTGATGTGTGGGTAAAATGTGTGGGTATATATCTATATCTATATCTATCTATATCTATATCTATATCTATATCTATATCTATATCTATATCTATATCTATATCTATATCTATATATCTATATCTAATCTATATCTATATAATCCTGCTTTCCCTGGTGAGATAGTCCTAACATGTGATTTCAAGCTACCAGTGCGACATCACTGAATGTGAACTTGGGAAGAGATGTGTACAATCAGCTCTTGCAAGCTAGCTC
>NW_024341188.1:0-3301 GCF_902729225.1 Pteropus medius
TTTTTTTTTTTTTAGGTGAAGCAATCTTTGGTTGACCTCACAGATTGCAAGGACTTTGTCAGTTTACAATCCCTTATTTTCTATTTTTTATGCCTACAGCACCTGGTCTTCCTAGGTGGTACCCTATTGAAATACTAACCAGGCCCGACTCTGCTTAGTTTTGAGATCAGACAGAATCAGGCTTGTTCAGGGTGGCATGGCAGTAGACATATGACTTAATTTTATTCCTCTTATATCTCACTTTATTCAAGAGTGAAAATGGTTTCACTATGATAGTCACAGTGTTCTTATCCCTTAAGATAGAAGCTAAGGGTTTCGTTATTTTGCTTTTGACCATTTCAAGGTAAAATATTGACATCAGCATATGTGCCTCAATTGTATTATTAATGCTTGAAATATATAGTAGTTGCAAAATAAGTATATCAATCCAAGTTTCTTAAGATATATGAGCAATATTATTGAAAAAGTGAGTTTTACAATGCATGACACATGATATTTAAGGATTCTGAATTGATCAGGAAAAAAAGAACTCCTTTACTGAGAAGCATAAGCAAAAATCCACCAATATTCTTACAAATATGTAAGAATTTCCATATTTAATCATACAAGATAAGAATTTCTCCAGCAAAAACATTTAAATAAGCTGTTCCTTACAAATATAGTGGTTTTGATTTATAACATTTCTCATTCCCAGCACTCCACTGGATAATAAAAGAGATGGTGTATGTGTATATCTGTGTGTGTAGGTGGGTGGGTGGGTGTGTGTGCGCGCGCGCGCACGCACATCAGTATACAAATGAGCAGAAATCTAAAATCTGTAAGGCCATAGGGAAACTTCTATCCTCTGAGCATACTGTGGTAATCTGGGTAGAGAAAAATTACTATTTTTTCATTTGCTTTCTTATCTCTAATTTCACACATCGAGACGTTATTTTTAGCGCAATTCAAGGAAACGTGAATTGCTTGGTCAAACCTTAACTTGAACTCAGAAAAGTGCAAGAGTAATCAAAGTACAAGACACTTCACAAATCATGGGAGAAAGCAGAGTCATCCTCCACAAACCAGGCGCTGAGTGTCTGGAAATGGGAAGGTGGGTGGGAATCTCAAAAGCCCTGGTTGGAACAGAGTCACACACAGGAAATGAATCCTTTCTCTGCAGCAACAACGACACAAGATTTGTGTATTTGCTTCTGCCTGTGCAGCTGGGCATCCTGCATTTTGAATAGAGCAAATGCAGGTATGGTCAAACTCAGCCATTTAACCTCATCCTGCAAAGTTATTTTTGTTTTTAGTAAGGGAATAATCACATGACTCATTTCTCTCTGTCTCTCTATGTCGTTTCTTTCTCTTTTTATAAACTCATTTATGGAGTATAGATCGCCACAAAACCTCACACATCTTAGGAGAGGTCAGAATTCAATCTTTTAAGCAACACTTCCTCTCTAGGGTATTTGAGGTTCTATCTCAAGACATCTGAATTCAGTGAAACTTTGTATAGTCGGTTAGCACAGGTTGTTAATTGCAACACCTTCTTTCTTAAAAGAATAAACTGATTTTTATTTTTATACTTCATGTAATTCTCCATTTAATTTCAGAGACTTTGAAAATCTTACATTTGCTTAAACCAAATGATAGCTACAAGTTAAAATTATTATGATTCAAAGAAGTTTGATTGATTGTTGAATAAAACAAAGGCAAAGAATAAAATTTTCCTCTGTATTGAAGCCAGTTGGTAGAATTATG
This sequence comes from Pteropus medius, assembly GCF_902729225.1. Classification (NCBI taxonomy): domain Eukaryota; kingdom Metazoa; phylum Chordata; class Mammalia; order Chiroptera; family Pteropodidae; genus Pteropus; species Pteropus medius. The sequence goes on from NW_024341188.1 coordinate 1,744, forward strand.
ATCACCTATTTTCTCTCTAATTATTTAAGTACAAAAGTAGAACCTAATAAGTTTATTTAAATGATATATTAAATGAACATAATAAGTTTATATAAATGATATATTATATTAAGACTGTTGAATGCATATTTTATTCTTGACTTAGACCATTTCATTGTCATGGAAAAACAAGTATCTATATCTTAATGTTTTATAATGACCTGTTTTATCTTTTAAGAATTTTCCTGAGAGTTTTTAAACCTTTTCCAAAAACTTGAGTTGTATGCCAATCATGTAATTACTGGAGGCACCTATGTTGGTTTTATAATGAGTATTTTAGACTAAAAGTAATAACCAGAAAATTTGTCCCAAACTCCATTGGATGTCAAATAACAAGTATTCAGATTAATTTTGAAGTATTTTTCAATGTCCTTCAAAGGTAACTGTGTGATACTTAGTTTGAGAAAATATTCATTCGCCTCTTCTTTCTAAATGAAATACACTGGGATTCTGACACTCACAGAGACCTCAGCTTTCTATCAAAATTTTTGCTTACTTAGAAAAAATGTAAGAAGAATTGTAACACTTGAATCTCTCCTCAACCCACTCTGAATCGTGGTAGAGTAACAGAGAAGGGAGAGACAACTTCTTAAAAAATAAAAAGAAAACACCTCATATTAAATGTGAAGTTTAAGAAAGATTGTATAAGGTAAATAGAACTTGTAAATACAGAAACACATTGACTATAAGGTGAGAAATAGGTAACAAAGCTGCCTCATATCAAAACCTAAATAAGACAAAAATAATTCAACAAACATATTCTTTCTTCACACAGCTTTGAATAAAATATAATTTACACATTAAAAAGTAATAAAAACATAAAGGTTAATAGCCATCAGATCCAATGCAAATACCACTCCCATCAAGAAATAGAAGTTTTCCAGGATCACCAGGATCTTTCCACATTTTAACTTCTAGTTACTCTCCCTTTCTCCTCCATATATTACCATCATCTAGACCTCAACATTATCTTGGCATCTAATGTAAACTACAGTTTAGTTTTGCCTGTTTTGGAAGTTTATGTAATTAGAACAATGCAATATAAATTCTTTGTGTTTAGCTTATTTTCTCCAAGTTCTTGTGTGAGTCACCCAAGAACTCATCTCCATCTTCTTGACGATGACTAGGCTAGATGTAAATTACTATGACTGCTGGATAAGACCCATTCATTGACTTGAATCACTTGGGGTCCAGTTTGGATACTGCAATGGGGTCAACTTTACTGAAAATGAAATGGATCATAATGATTATGTCAGGAAATTTTGAGGCAGAGAACTTTTAGAAAGATGAACTTTGGCTGACTCCTTTCACTACCTTTTGTATATTTTTTTATCTTGTTTCCTTTTTTCCTTAAGATAAGTCTTTACGAATGAGTTTACCATGAAGTCCAACAATTCACAGCATAAAAGAATAAACATGTATTATAGCACTTAGTTTCTGAGGGTTAGAAATCCTTCAACAACTTAGCAGAATTGATGTGACTCAGGTTCTTTCATGAGGTTGCTGTCAAAATGTGGAC
>NW_024341189.1:0-511 GCF_902729225.1 Pteropus medius
GACCCCATGCCCACCCAGGAGCAGCTCTACACTCACGGGACGGGCACGCGGACAGCACACGCGCCTCGTCTGGAGGGCTCGTCGGGGCATCTTGGACAAAAGGGAGTCCCCAGGGAACGCAGGCTGGTGCTGGTCCTCGGCTCCGATAGGTCTGGGGCATGGATTTGCCCTCGTGGTTCTGGGGCCCTTGGATCGTCTGGCCGGCTCCCCACCCACGTGGAATCCCTGCTCCTAGAGGGCAACACAGCTCCCCCCGCTGATGGAGTGAAGTGCCAGGGTGGGCCTTTCACTGCAGACCCTGCCGGAGGGAGAGGCTGGCAGACTCCCCTGGAACCTGGTAATCCAACGGTGCTGTGTACTTGCCTCCCACCTGTGCCCGTCTGGGCCGGGGCGGTGGGTGCAGACGAGCCCCACAGGGGACACTCACGTGCCAGCAGGGCCAGGGGCGGGAGGGGCAGAGCCTTCTACACTCGTCCGTTTTCCACAGGTGGGGCAGAATCTTTCAAACCAT
>NW_024341190.1:0-680 GCF_902729225.1 Pteropus medius
AATACTGCAGAGCACAGTTTGAAAGGACAGTGTGACGCGGAAATGTGCTGAAATCCACGTGAGTGCAAAGCCGCTGGGTGTCAGACAGAACAGAATCACAGAGAAGGAGAATCAAAACTTTCGCCCAGTGGCACCTGACACTGGACTCAGCTTTTGAACTTTTTCATTTATACGCACCAATCAATTCACTTTCCATCTGCAGATCAGATTTTTTCCAACATATTATACAAAAGATTTACCTTCCCTTACATTTACTTCAACAAAAGCCTATATTTAGTTAGTTTATAATGTTATTTTAGAAAAGCATTAATCTTAAAATTATCTAACATTTTTACTTGCAGATTTTCTTCCATAATCTCATGTAAATATAAAATAGTCTATTCATTTCATAACAGAAGATATGACCAAACTGAATTTTACAAGCTTCATTTCTGAAGTTCAATTTTCAATATTTATGAAATATTGTATCTTACTCCCTAATACTTCATAGTATTAGGGAGTAATACTGCACATTACTCCCTAATACTTCACTTTACATTGTGAAGCTGCACAATGTAAACATTTAAAGAACTAGATCGATTATATTAGAAAACAAAGGAAATGTCTGTAATTCAACATTAACAGGCAACATTAATGTAAATAATTTAAATATCTACTGGGGAATAAACATGTAAATACTT
>NW_024341191.1:0-335 GCF_902729225.1 Pteropus medius
TAGTTTGCACAGCTAATAAATAGGGTAGAGCGTGGATTCCACCCCAGGTTTGTTTGACTTTGCAGCTCACACTTGGAAGCATATATTAAATTGGTCACATTTTAAAAAATGCATATAACATATTAAAAAGATCCAGTTAGTTGCAAATTAGGTTTAAGGTCCAGAAAATCTCTTCTTTGTTTGCAAAAAAGTACCTAAAAATCTAAATGCAAAGAGACCTGGGTCCAGTGTGTCTGGGCTTATATTATTATTGCTGTGCCATTAAGTAGTTGTGTAACCTTGGGCAAGTTACTTAACCTGAGTTTTACTTCCCTCATTTCTGTAAGTGGGAAGTG
>NW_024341192.1:0-535 GCF_902729225.1 Pteropus medius
GTGACTGACAAGCCAGAGCCAAATGCACTCACAGAATGTGGACGCGGTTCCCGTGACAACGGCTGTCTTTGTTTTGGTTTGGTTTGGTTGTTGGTCAGTTTTTGTCTCTAGTGTCCCCCGCGCGCTCTCTCTCTCTCTCTCTCTCCGGACAAGGAGCAGAAGCGCCAACAGGACTGAGGCTCTCGGCCGCTGGCGCATTCGCCTGCCGCACATCGGCTGGGTCCCTACCTGTGATTGCACGTTGGCTCCAACCTGGGCCCCTTGGTAAGAGTCCCCATTGAGTGACTGCACGCTCATGAACAGATCTCCAGAGTTTGACATGTTAAAAGAACTGGAAGAACCTGAAAGGAAAGAGCGAGGCACCGGATCACAGAAAGGAAGAGGCCCGACCCCCGCAGCCGACGGCCGAGAGGAAGCGCGCCATGCAGAGCGGCCCCACGGGCAGAGGGTGAGATCGCGACGCCCGGCAGCCGGAAGCAGCGTGGGGAGCAGAGCAAGCGCGGAGGGAGCGTGCGGCCCGCGCCGCCTGGGGCCG
>NW_024341193.1:0-577 GCF_902729225.1 Pteropus medius
AAGGTTTTAACGGGACCCTTACAACACACCTAGAAATCTCTACTGGACTCTGAAGAACACCGTGGAAAAACATGGGATCCTTGGTCCCTGTGGTGCCCCCGGTGGGGGGGGGGGTGATAGTGACAGGACATTGGACATTCGTGGTCCAGCATGTGTGTGTTCCTTTCCTGTTCATCTCCAGCAGAGGCGAAGCACGCCAGGGCTGTCAAACTCCGTCAGGCTCCAAGACCGCACGAAGGACGTTTTTGCTTCAGGCGCTATTTTTACTACTACTTAACATCTATACACTCAGAAGTCACCGGAACACACCCTAATCCTCACCCAAGGATGAGATTCAGATTCGACAAGCCCAGCCTTCTAAGAAAGGCTGTGGGAAGCCGGGTTCTCAAACTCAGGTGGAGCTTAGGGGAACCGGTGCTGTGGATTAACGCCTTACGGAGCTGTCTGCTGGCTTTTATTCCTACACCTCATTCTGCTACCAGATTGATAACTAAGCCCCTGTAGGAGCACGAGGGAGCTACCCTCCTAGGGACCCTTCCTCCATTTTTATAGGTGAAGAGTTGAAGCCACTAAAAGG
>NW_024341194.1:0-719 GCF_902729225.1 Pteropus medius
AGGATAAATGCCCCCCAAAGTACACACCTAGGCATGTCATTTTCATAATCATTTTCATGATTACAGAAAATCAAAGATAAAAAAGAAATTCTGAAAGAAGCCAGAGGGGGGGAAAAAAAACCTTCGCCCATAGAGGAACATCTGATTTCTCCTCAGAAACCATGCAGAAGAGAAGTGAAATATTTAAAATGTGGAAAACAACAATCACCAACCTAGAATTCCGTACCCTGAGAAATTCTCCTTCAACAATGAAGGAAAAATAAAGACTTTCTCGGACAAACAACAATTAAGGGAATTTGTTGCCAGTAGACCTGCCTTGCAAGAAATGTTAAAAGAAGTTCTTTAGAGAGAAATAAAATAATATGTCAGAAACTCAGATCTACATTAAGAAAGGGAGAGCACTGAAGAAGAAATGTGAGGGTAAAATAACAACTTTCATTTTTTTATTCTTAATCCAACAGATAATGGTTTTTTCAAAATAATAATTGCAACAATGCATTCAATATGTATACTTATATATATGTCTTATATATATCTATGTACGCTTATGTATAAATTAAATGAATGACAGCAATAATTTAAGGGACAGGAGATAGGAATTAGGGTTGTTAGAAGGTACTCATACTATACTTTAAGTAGTATAGTGTTATCTGAATGTGGCCTTGGACTCAGTGTAAATGTATTAAACTCTAGGGCAACCATTAAAGAGTAAAAAAAAA
>NW_024341195.1:0-647 GCF_902729225.1 Pteropus medius
TATTTGCCTATGAAAGATTATAGTTAACAAAGAATGCATAACTAAAATAAGTTTGAAATGAATAAAATAGGTAACCCAAAGCTGTCACTTTCTGTTCAAAAGCAAGCATGTGTAATATCACTTTAAAAAGGTAAATGTAACTCTGTTTCTTTCGTTATCTAACATGAGCGATAACATTCTGATTTCTATTTCCAAGAAATAATAAATCACTCCTGCTTTCTAAAGTTCAACTACTTCCCTCTCAGTAACTCAAGTTCTATATGCCATGTATAGTCCACTCCAGGTCAGTTACTTAAAAGCAAGAACAGAAAAACAGCAGCTACTCTAAATTGAGTCTATCTTTTGCCCAAGTCTTTTCCATCCTTCACAGAAAGATGAAGATTCTAATAAATCATTATTTTCTCAAATATTTTCCCTATGATTAGTACCAATATCAGCATCAGTGCTTACCCATTCATTTATTTAAATTTACTGAATATCTACTATGTGTCAGACACAGAGAAGTTGAAACAAAGAGGTGAACAAACCAAGGAGATTGCTAGTCCTCCAGTGGGAGACACAAGGACTTATGATAACAGAAAAGTGTCCATTAGATTTAGAGACAAGTAGGTCATGGTTGGGAGACAAAAATCAGGAGTTTCTATATT
>NW_024341196.1:0-636 GCF_902729225.1 Pteropus medius
TCCATGCACCTGGAGGAAATGCCAGGCTTCACGACTTGTCCACATTCTCTAAAATTTGCGACTCGACTCTGCTCCGTCTTGACCAGAGAGTTGTTGTGCTTGCGCATCGGTTTACGTGTCCTTGCTCGACTCTTCAGATACAGAAAGAATTACCCAGAAGCTTTGGACGATGCATAAAAATAAGGAGTCTACTTTGTACAGGAAACAACCAGAGGCCAGAATCAGATCCTGAGCGTCTGGCTCTCCTGTGACTACACCTGAGGCTTTCAGATGTGTCCTCTCACACGTAGTGACTGCGTCCGTTTTATGACTCTTTTTGGAACGAGTAGTATCTATTCAAAAAGGAGATTTTTTTTAAAGTTTCAGAGTCTTCAAACTGTTTTGACTTATCATCAATATGTATTTGGATAAAGATGTCCAATCAAAATAAATAAGCGGATATATAGACAGATAAATAAAATGCCAGAACCAAAAAAAAAAAGGAGCTTGAATTGCTGATAAGAAATTAGAAGTCTTCACATCGCAATCCGTTCACACTTGAACCTTTGCTAAGTGTCCGTGGTGTCAACTAGACGAGAACGTGTTAGGCGTTCAGCCAGGATAGGGGAGTCCAAGGGGACGCCTACCGCTCTCAGG
>NW_024341197.1:0-307 GCF_902729225.1 Pteropus medius
CCCGGGGACGCATTCAAAAGGAAGAAATGAAAGGCTCGAAGAGCTGATCGCAAAGCTCCTAAGGCACGGAGGCCGAATTCAGACCCACAGCTGTCTGTAGTGTCTCCCAACTGAACTCTTTCCAGCGGGTACCGGCCGCCATGGACGGAGGGGCCAAAGCATCCCTGGGTACGCTGTCTGTGGGCGGCCCTGAACCCTGCTGAGTATGCAGAGACGAATGACACGTAGTTTGTACCTCTAGGAGCTCAAAGTGTCAGTGAGTGCTTCTCCAACATCGCCACCCCAGTACCCGCAGATGACCGGGCAT
>NW_024341198.1:0-378 GCF_902729225.1 Pteropus medius
AATCTATATATTCAATGCAATCCCTATCAAAATACAAATGGCATTTTTTTTTTTCACAGAAGTAGAACAAATAAGCCCAAAATTTATATGGAAGCACAAAAGACCCCAAATAGCCAGAGCAATCTTGAGAAAGAAGAACAAAGTTAGATGTATCATGTTACCTGATATCAAACTATACTACAAGGCTATAGTAATCAAAACATCATAGTACTCGCATAAAAACAGACACCTAAGTCAATAAAACAGAATAGAGACCCCCAAAATAAACCCACTCATATATGGTCAATTAATCTATGACAAGGCAGGCAAGACTATACAATGCGGTAAAGACAGTCTATTCAATAAATGGTATTGGGAGAACTGAACAGATACATGCCA
>NW_024341199.1:0-490 GCF_902729225.1 Pteropus medius
GGCCGACGGCAGGTAAATTGGATAAACGAAAGCGTAAATGAATCCATTGTCTGGATTCTGGAATGCATCGTCTTCCCTCACCTGTTCATGCGGTCGCGGGGCGGCGATGAAGTGTCACCCCCCCCACCTCCAGAAGCCGGGGGACCACGTGGGAGCTCCGGGAGCAGCGGGCGTGGGCTGGTGCACGGGCTGGGGCAGCTCGGCCTGCTTGGGACCCGGGGGGAGGGGCCGGAGCAGTGGAGGTGCCGGTGGCCCCGAGGACGGTTCCTGGAGGTGGCCCCGGGTTTTAGATGCCAAGGAGAAGGATGCACCCTCGATTTATTCGAAAACGAAAGGTGGCCGACATTGGCTCTGAGCTGCATATGCCATGAGCACATATGTCTTGTAAGTAATTTAAGAAGATTAATTGCCCGGGTGTGTGCGGGGCGGCGTGTGCTGAGCAGACACCTGATTTAGGAAGACTGAAGGCAGCCCCGGCCACCTCGAGGTG
>NW_024341200.1:0-716 GCF_902729225.1 Pteropus medius
CACTGCTCCAACCCCATGCAGAGGGCAGACCGAGGCCCAGAGCAGGTACCTGCCTGTCCAGGGCCCCAGGGCAGCTGGGGGCAGAGCTAGGACCCAGTTCCCAAGCAGGGCCCCCCAACAGCACCCACCTTGGCCCCAGTCGTGGGCACCAGCCCCACCGCGGCCATGTAGGTGCTCCCGATGGTCTTGATCTTCTCCAGGTCCTTGTAGAAGTCCTTCTCCATGAGCTGTGTTTAAAACACACAGCTGTCAGACGTTGGGGAACATCCGGACAAGTCGCCACGGCAACCAGCCAGGAGCGACGCAGAGCTGCCAGCCCGTCTGGGAAGCTACGCTGTCTTCGCTATGGGTGCCGGGCAAAGTCCGCCGGAGCCGAGAGGCGCAGGTGTGCGGGGCTTCGGCAAAGGCATTGGGAAGAGGGGTGGGGCGCCACGCGGAGTGTGCCATGGGCCACCTGCCCGCCCGTCCACCCATCCTGTGGGTGAGCCACCCGCCCGAGCCAGCATTACAAGACGGAACAGGCGCCAGCACCCAGCTCCGCAGCCCAGGGACCTCATCTGCACCCTGGCAGCCCTCCCCCCAGCCCTGCAGCTAAGACCCCCCTCAACTGTCACCGTCGGTCGGCCTGGGGCCCAAGCAGCAGACCGCGTGCGCTCCTCCCCACCCCTCCGTGGGGCACGTGCGCTGGTGTCAGGCATAGCGGACTCTGGGGAGAA
>NW_024341201.1:0-67715 GCF_902729225.1 Pteropus medius
AAAAACCCTAAATAAGATACTGGCGAACTGAATACAGCAACATATTAAAAAGGTTATACACCGCAATCAAGTGGGCTTCATCCCAGAGACACAGGGATGGTTCGATATGCACAAATCAATAAATGTGATACACTACATAAACAAATTAAAAAATAAGAATCATATGATCATATCAATAGATGCAGAAAAAGCCTTCAACAAGATACAGCATCCATTTATGATCAAAACGCTTCGCAAAATCTGAATAGAAGAAAAGTACCTTAACATAATAAAGGCCATCTGTGACATTCAGCCAACATTATGCTTAATGGCGAAAAACTAAAAACCTTCCCACTAAGATCAGGAACAAGGCAAGGCTGTCCACTATCACCACTGTTATTCAATACAACATTGGAGCTCCTAGCGAGTGCAATCAGACAAGAGAAAGATATAAAAGCCATCCAAATAGGAAAAGAAGAAGTCAAACTGTCACTATTTGCAGATGACATGATTCTCTATATAGAAAACCCTAAAGATTTCACAAGAACACTACTCAAAACAATAAGCAAATACGGTAAAATCTCTGGATATAAAATCAACATTCGAACTATACTCTAATAATGAAGTGTCAGAAAAAGAAGTGGAAAAATAATTCCTTTTGCAATTGCAACAAAAAGAATAAAATACTTAGGAATTAATCTAATGAAAAAGTGAAGGATCTATATGATGAAAACTACAAGACCCTATTAAAAGAAATTTTAAGAAGATAGAAAGAAGTGGACAGGTATTCCATGTTCTTGGAACTGAAGAATCAACGTAGTTAAAATGAACATATTACCTAAAGCACTGTACAGATTTAATGCAATCCCTATCAAAATCCTATTGACATTTTTTTAAATAACTAGGACAAAAAAATCATCAGATTTGTATGGAAGCACAAAAGGCCTTAAATTGCCAAAGCCATTCTGAGAAAAAAGAACGAGGCTGAAGGCATCATTCTGCCCAACTTCAAATTATACTACAAAGCAACAGTAATCAAAATGGCATGAAATTGGCAACAAAAAAGACACACGGACCAGTGGCACAAAATCGAGAGTCCAGAAGTAAACCTTTATTTATATAGACAAAAAAAATTTGACAAAAACAAAAACATACAGTGGAGAAAGGAAAGCCTCTTCAATAAATGGTGCTGGGAAAATTGAAAAGCCACCTGCAAAAGAATGAAACTAGACTTGTCTAGCACCACACACCAAAATTAAATCAAAATGGATTAAGGGACTGAATATAAGACCCAAAACAATAAAATGCATAGAAGAAAACATAGGAACGAAACTCAAGGACCTTGGACTGAGAGAGGATTTTATGAATTTGACCTCAAAAGCAAGGGAAATAAAAGCTAAAATAAATGAATGGGACTACATCAAACTAAAACACTTCTGCTCAGCAAAAGAAATGGTCAACAAGGTAAAGAGAGAACCATTCGAATGGGAAAATATATTTGCAAGCAACACCTCTGATAAGGGTCTAATATCCAAAATGTACGAAGAACTCATACAACTCAATAACAACAACAACAACAACAAAAACAAATGATCCAATCAAAAAATGAGAAGTGTACCTGAGCAGATACTTCTCCCTAGAGGACAAACAAATGGCCAACAAATATATGAAAAGATACTCAACATCACTAGCTATTAGGGAAATGCAAAGGAAAACCAAAATCAGATATCATCTTGCACCTTTAGAATAGCTATAATCAACAGGACAAATAATAAACAAATGTTGAAGAGGATGTGGAGAAAAAGGAACCCTCATACACTGCTGGTGAGACAGCAAATTAGTACAGCCACTATGGAAAACAGTATGGAGGTTCTTCAGAAAACTGAGAAGTGATCTACCATATGATCCAGCAATTCCTCTACTGGGTATTTACCCCAAAGACTTGAAAACCCATATCCAAAAAGATATTTGCACACTGATGTTCATAACAGCATTATTCACATCGGCCAGGACATGGAGGCGACTGAAGTGTCCTATGATAGATTGGATAAAGAAACTGTGGTACATATAAACAATGAAATATTACTCAGCCATAAGAAGAGATGAAATACTGCCATTTTCGACAACATGGATGGAACTAGAGATAATTATGTTAAGCGAAATAAGTCAGACAGAAAAAGTTGAAAATCACGATATCACTAATATGTAGGATATAAATCTAAAAGCAACAAATGAGCAGGACAATCAAACAGAGACTCATGGACATAAAGTATAGACTAGTGGTTACCAGAGGACTATAGACTAGTGGTTACTAGTGGGGTGGGGAGGAGCGGGGAGATAGATGGGGTAAAGGGGGTATAGGCGGATGGGGAGCGAAGTGGGTAAAGAGGATCAAATATATGGTAGCTGAAGGAAACTAGACTTTGGGTGGTAAACGTATAATAGAATATATAGATTTCAAATTATAATGTACACCTGAAAATTATATAATTGTATTAACCAATGTTACCCCAGTAAACTTAATTAAGAAAAGGATATAGAAGCAACCTAAATGCCCATCCACAGACAATTAGATAAAGAAGTTATGGTTCACATATACAATGGAATATTACTCAGCAGTTAAAAAATGAAATCCTACCATTCGCAACGACGTGGATGGACCTATTATGCTTATTAGGTTATTATGCTAAGTAAAATAAGTCAGACAGAGAAAGATAAATACCTTATGATTTCACTTATATGCAGAATCTAAGGAGCAAAAAGAACGAACTAATCAAAAACAGACTCACAAATTTAGAGGACAATCTGGTGACGGGAGGTTGATGGCTGGGAGAAAGGGGTGAAGAGTTAAAGAAGTACAAATCAGTAATTGATTGATAGTCATGGAGATGGGGAGCACGCATAGGGAATGCAGTCGGCAGTAACGTAATGGCTAGGTGGAGAGCCAGAGGAGAGAAAGAGCAATTAGGGGGATCATTTTATAAACTATATAAATGTCTAACCAATGTATTGTATACTTGAAACTAATATTCAAGTAAAAATGTTTTAAAAAGCTGCTATTTAAACACTAGAGGCCAAATAACACATGTGAGAAGGGGCAGCAAGGCTTCTTGAGACTTTTTTCCTTATAAAAGCTGTGCTTCTCAGATCCCAGCTTCCACAGAGAATAGTGCTACTCACACTTAGGTGGACACTCTGACAGTGTCTGGAAAAGAAGCACCTGTATATTTTATCCCAGTAAATATTTCCAGGTTGTCTGTCTAGTCTCTGAGGTCCTTTGTGATAGGCTATGTATCTAATTTATCTGAGGGGTCCCACCATGCCTCTCCCACATACACACAGTACAAATTCATTACATGCTTCCTGGTTATACCAAGGCTGGTTCCCTAGGTTCTGTCATAGGAAGCTGTCCAGATTGAAAAATTGGAAGAAACTTAGATATCTAACATTAAGGTAATGTTTATGTAAATTATAATAGAGCCATCTCATAGATTATTATACACACTTGGAAACTGATGCTTACAATAAAGGAAAATACTCATGATATCCTGTGAACTAAAAAAACTGCCTAAAACCTGTATATGTAATATGATCTCAACTCTACAATAAAACATAGAATAAAAGATTTTTTTTAAAAAAAAGAAAAGGGAAAATCAACATGGGTTATCATAGTTTGAGACAACCCAATTACAAAGAGGCTCAAGATAGAACCTGAAGGATGGAAAGAATTTGAGAGAAGTGTAAAGTTTATCCTGGACACCAGTGACACATTATTCTTTCTGAAGTATATGATCTTCAGCAAACTTTTCAATGTTCTGTGTGCCTGTTTTCGCACTTGTAAAAGGAAGATGACAACCTACCTCATGGAGCCATAGTAAGAGAGAAAAACAAGGTAACAGAGAAGCCATATGATCAGCAGGTCACAATGGGTCCTGTCACAGCTGCATATGGGAATTCATCTTGCCATTCAATGTCACTATCTCTCTGCCTTCTGAGCAAGATTCAGGGAAATTCTGGAGCTGTCAGCCTCTGAAGCAGACTGGGATTTTATCATTTCTGTTTTCATTTAGAAGATGGGCATCATTTTTTTGGAGTCCATATCTGGGCTCCAAAATGAAGTATTTTTAAATGGTCATTGCAATATCGAGCTTCTAAAGACAGTTTTATTTACATATTATTTTTCTTATACTCTATTTATTTGACACCATTTTAATAAGAAGAACTGTTTTTATGAATACCTTGGAAAAGAACTCAAACCCCACTCTCTTATGTTAGCTAATTTGTGATAACTACACAATACTGACTCTGAAAATGTAATCAAGTGAAGTGATCTTTGATACAAAGCAAAATAATACTGTTACTATAAAATAAAAAAAACATAATCAAATTAAAAAATGAACAGAGGATCTGAACAGACACTTCTCCCAAGAAGACATACAATGGCCAACAGACATGTGAGAAGATACTCAACTTCACTAGCTACTAGGGAAATGCAAATCAAAACCACAATGAGATAGCACCTCATACCTGATAGAATTGCTGTTATCAACAAGATAAGTAATAACAAGTGTTGGAGAGGATGTAAAAAAAAGAAACCCTCATACACTGCTGATAGGACTGCAAATTGGTACAGCCACTATGAAAAACACTACGGAGGTTCCTCAAAAAACTAAGAATTGATCTACCATATGATCCAGCAATCCCTCTACTGGATATTTACCCCAAATACTTGAGAACATATATCTAAAAAGGTATTTGCACACCAATATTCATAGCAGCATTATTCACAGTGGCCAGGACATGAAAGCAACCAAAATGTCCTACAGTAGATGATTGGATAAAGAAGCTGTGGTACATATATACGATGGAATATTACTCAGCCATAAGAAGAGATGATATACTGTCATTTGCAACAACGTGAATGGATCTCAAGATAATCATGCTGAGTGAAATGAGCCAGACAGAAAAGTTGGAAATCACATGATATCACTTATATGTGGGATATAAACTTAAATACATCAAACAGGGCAGAGACTCATGGATATGGACAATAGACTAGTGGTTATCAGAGGAGGGGTAGATGGGTAAAGGGAGTCAAATATGTGATGACAGAAAGAAATCTAACTATGAGCGGTGAACATACAATGCAATATATATATACCTTACTGTTAAATTGTACACCTGAAACTTATTGGATTTCATTAACCAATGTTACCATAATTCTAAAATAATTAATTAATTAATTTAACAGAGCAACAAATGCTTATCAATAGGAGAGTGCATTAATAAATTGTATTTATAAATTATAATAGAACAGGTAAAATTAACTAGGTCTGTATGAACACAAGTAAATCTTGAAATCATAATGTAAGTGAATAAAGGATATGCGTTCAAGATTACGTTTATGTGTAGAATTTCAAAACTCAAATAATATTATACCATTTATGGAACAAACTTTTGAATTAAAGCCTGAGATCAAGGATAAGAAAAATAAACACAAACTTCAAATTAGAGATGACTTTTGTGATGGAAGAATAGAAATCAATTTTATAGAGAGACCTTCAACTTGACCTGTAAACTTTATTTTTTTTTCGATAAAATCTGAAACAAAGATGAGAAAAATTAACCTGTATCAAATTTGAGTAATAATCACTTGGGTGGCTATTACATTTTTTCCATGCACAAGAAACTTTTTATCCCTTAAAGCCAGTTAAAACAGCCTAAATAGCCAATTTAAATCAGTTAAGCACATTACAATGTGTCCACAGGCTGGAACACCAGGCAACCTTTGAAAACCACCAAATCAAAGAACTTAGGGAAACAGGGAAATGCTCAAGAGACATTTAAGGTTAAAGGGTAGATTCAAAACAATTGTATAGGGGAGCACACTTAATTTAAAAATGTGTAACTTCTTCTATCCATCACATATCTATAAACATGAAGATAAATGCCAGTTTGTCAGCCTTCGTTATAGTTGCATAGCATGTCTGTAAGTGACTTGTGTTTTCTTTTATATGTCAGTTTCTACAGTGAATGTATAGCCATTTTATCAGGAAATTTTTTTTTCCTATTTGTTAGTAAATGTTTTTATTTATTTATTTTAAATTAAATTTATTGGAGTAATGTTAGTTAATACAATTATATAATTTTCAGGTGAGGAAAATAATTGAATGAATAATTTGTTCGTGCAAGTAACAGTCAAAATAACTGAACTATTAACAGCAGCGTTCAATTTCAGACCAAATACCTTGAACTATTTTGGGGTTTAGTGTGCTTCTGCTGCCCTCCAGTGGAACTGTAGAAGAATGGTTTATGAATGTAGAGTATAAAATACAGATGTGTACTTTGTATATTACTAGATACTATATATAACTTATTATTAAAAATTAATTGATGCTCATTATAGAAAATTTAGAGTACCCGGAAAAGTATATAGAAAGGATAAACCCACCCATAACTTCACTTTACCATTGACTCAGGATTCTGAGATCATAGGCAGAGGAGATGAAAAGATTGGGGTAGAGTAGTCAACTTCTCTGCTGTTTGGATGCTAACTTGGAACTTAATTGTGATACTTGATTCTTGCTTTCTTCTCCTATCAGGAAGTTTCTTTTTGTTAAAAAAAAAATACTAGAAATTTGACCCTGTTCAGATATTTGGTTGCTTCAAGATATGTCTCTTGTTTTGGGATTTTGTTTTATTTATTTATTTATTTTTGCTATGATCAAAAGTGTTGCAATGAATATCTTATGTGTAATATGTGTATATATATATATATATATCTTGTTGAAATTACATAAATATTTCTATAATGTAAATGTCAAAGAATGTCTTACTCAATGACTACATGCATTTATAAATGTAATAGATATTGTCAACTTGTCCTTCAAAAGGTTACATCACTTAAAGCTTTTATAATGCACAAGTATCCATTTCCCACTCACTATCCAAGCCTCCACGCCATCAGGTGTCATTTCACTTGCCCATAATCGTTTTGGTTTGCATTTCTTTTATTACAAGTGTGGGTCAACGTTTTCTGCCTTTTCGTTACTAATTTATGTTTCCTTGTACCCTTTTTACTTTATCTTTTTTATATCGGATTTTTAACATTTTAGTCATTTTTTTTAACTTTTGATTTTGAGCTGTACATAAATTAGGTAAAGCAGTCCATTGTCATGTATGTTGTAAATATATCTCTCAATCATAATTATATAATTCTTTATCTGTATTTGTTTTGTTTTGTTTGTTTTTTGTTTGTTTTGTTTTGTTTTGCTGTGCAGATATTTTACCTTAGTACATAGAAACATTTTATAAATGTTCTCTTTTCATTTTCTGGATGAAGATCACATAAAATAGGAAATTTTACATAACTGACAAACACTATAGGAAGCTGGAGGGTGTGGCTGAAAGAAGCGCGGAGATGGGCAAAGGTAAAGGCGGGGCAGAGCTGCAGCATGAAAGCTCCGGCCTCTCCTGGGAGCCTTTCCAATGCCTTGGCCCCCTTGCCCATTCCCTGGCTAACAGTTCCTCCTTTTTCCATGTGGCTTAACATGGTTGTCCTCCCCAGAGCCTCTCTGGCCAGCGCACCAGCAGGGCTCCTCTCCCATGCTTCTTCCACAGCCCGTTTTCCCCCAGGCGGCCTTCGGCAAGCTGAATCCAGTTGCTCATCTAAGCTGTCTTCCCCCGAGACTACAGGCCAGAGAGTGCATCTGCCTTACCACCTGCTCCAGTTCCTAATGCAGGAGCACAGTGGGTTTGTAAAAATCACCTCTTCAGTCCTGGCTTCTCAACCATGCACTAGTGCCACTTGGGGCTGGACGATGCTCTGTGGTGGGGTGTCCTGTGCATGGCAGGAGTTTAACAGCATCCCGCCTCCTGCTAACCAGAAACCTATAGTCAGGACACTTGCGGTCAGCACAACCCCAACTGTATCCAGACATCGCCCACCATTCCCTGGAGCCAAATCTGCACTGAGAACCACTGCTTTAGGATACTAATGAAGGAATAAAGGAGTTCTATTGAGATTGTCTTCATTGGTGACTCTGATTAAACAGCACGAGACCACTTTTTCTTTGCTCATCTAAATGAATTTGAACATACATGACACAAAAGGGAAATGTCAACCTTTATATTTGTCCTACATACTTTCTCACAGCACATACACCTCATTTTACTCTGCCACAGCTCTGTGAGGTCATCTTATGGTTAGTGAGGGAACTGAGACCAAGACAGGGTTAGCAATTTGCCACAGATCCCGTAACTCATACATGGCAGTGACAGAATTTGAACCTGCTTTTTCTGATTCCAAGTCTGGGCCTTTCATGGCTGAGCAATGTGGTGAGAACACCTTGCAATGTGGTGAGAACACCTTGCAGTGTGGAGACAGATGGGAGGTGTAGGAAGCGTGGGTTTTCTACTTCCTAGTGCCCTATGCTCGCTCACCTGCTCACACCTCTTCACATAATGTAATCTTGTTCCTTGTCACTGGAAGATTGTAACAAAAGACTCTTTTCCACTGCAGCGAAAAGGAACTTTCCAAAATGCTAATCAGCTCACAATGCTCCCTCCCCAGGGTCAAGTCAATAAATGATGTCTGTGGTGGGCCTCGTGCCTTCCTTTCTTGTTTCATTGTCAGCTTTCTCCACTGATCACCCATGGCCTGAATTCCACTCCAACAACATCATGCCATTGATACCAAAGCCTTGACCTGTCCTTTGTTGTGGCTCAGCTAGCACCCACGGCCAGTGTGCTCTGACCTCCAACCTTGATGTTTGTCTTTCAGTGCCCAGCATAGTATGTGACACTTCAGAGGCCCTCAACAAAGGCCATTTGTTGAGATGTGGGGATGAGTGGTTGGAATGCTCATGTATGGATTTTTAACATACTGACCACAACGAAGTTGAATATTTGGGTCATATTCAACACCACTTCTTTCAATGTGCTTAATGGATTTTGAAGAGAAACTGTTTAATTATTGATACATCCTCTCTGCCTTACATACAAAACAAAAACAAAAACAAAACAAAACAAAACAAAATAAAACTAGAACAATGGCTTGGAAAATTGGACCAGATACATACAGCTTATGCTTTAGTCTTATAATTTCTTCTACCTTGAAACACAAGTAACAGGGCTTGAATCCTATCAGCACGCTTAACATTTTTATAAGTCTTCCATTTCCTAGTACCCAATGGAGAGAAAGGGCCAAGAGGAATGGACACAATATGCAGTTGAAGCCTGTGATGTGCTGGGTTCTGACTAGGCATTTCATAATCTTTGTACATAAGGCAAAATGTTGCCAGTTGAATCCACATCATGACAGCCCTATGCTGTCTATAGACAGTATCACTCTTTGTAAAATTGTCAGCAACACTTTTCTGTGTAGGAGAAATGTAACTATCAATCCTATTCAAACCCTTTGAGCAATGGTTAAGCTGTCTGTGTCATGTCGAACAGCTGAGTATATCACCATAAAGGATGAAATGGGCCTTGATTTCATCTTGCCAAGCAAAGACTCAGAGAGGGAGAAAGCAGGAAGGCCCAGAGAGGAGTCCAAATGCATTTGAGTCACATACTTGATGGACACCAAAGCTGCTTCACAAGACCTGCCGAGGCCTTCGGGTCCTGACCTGAGCTTTTTCCACCTCGGATGCAAGATTTGTTCCAGGTTAACATCAGGAAGAAGGAGAACTATGAGCTCCTGACTACAGGGCTCTGCCCCCGGAGCAGCATTTTTGACCAGAAATATCCTGGCCCTGATGGCAATGCAGGAAGAATCCCGCAAGGTGGGAGATAAGGGCCACCTGCCAGAAGCATATGGTTATTTTGTGATCTGCTCCAAGCAGTGTACATCCTGGGTGGGAGGCAATGTTGAGCCATCAGCAATGCAGGCTTCTTTGGCTCATGAATATTGTTATCAATGATAATGTTGCCATCCTGATTAGACATGTGGTGATGCAGTTTTCTCTTATAAGAAATTCATTAATTCCCTTAAGAGACAAACATGAGTGTGTTCGAAAGCCCTTGCACTGACTTTCAAGAGTCAGGACTTCTTCAGACTTGCTCACAAGAGTGAGAAAGCTATGTGATAAGTAGGGCTCTAGAAAAACATTTAATGAAAATGTCCCAGTAGGGACATTGATATCTGGGACTTCACTCTAATGTAAAATGCTCTGACCCAAACAGACTATGCTTACACGGAATCCCCGTTTGGGACTCACCAGACTTAGTCTGTCCTTGCACTGGAGTAAAAGATCAGGGCCTCCTGTCAAAGCACAGATACAATGCAGTCATAGCTTGTTTGTCCATGTGGCTGTGGGTGTCCATCCTCTAGATCATATCTGAGAGCCAGGAATGGGGCCCAGGTGTGGGATAATTACATGCTCCGTATGGCAAGACACTGCCTCTTTTCAGCAGGTTGTGACCTCTTCTTCTTTCTTTCTCTTGTCTCTCAGAAAAATATATGGTGTGTGCATATGGTATTCCTTCAAGTGCACACTCTAAAAGTGGGAGACAACAGAAATGTCTTTGATCTCAGTCCATCACTGAGTGATAACTAACTGAATCTGTGTGTATATTTTCTTAGATTTCTCATAGAACCATGTCACAAAATGGGATAGAGATAGTAGCATTTGGGGAGAGAGGAATTATCTTCCATTTGACAAGCATTTGTGACAGCAGAGACCAAGGCGAAGCATTCCAAGAGAGAATGGTGTGTGCCCAAGCCCCAACGGATGAGAATGTGGAGACCTGAGAGGTTGTCTTGGCCAATGTGGAGGAGATGCATGGAGACGATGGGGCAGAGGATTCAGTCCAGCGAGGGACACTGAGACAGGTCTCATGAAGAACCTTTGGTGGCAGGCTGAGGGACCTGAACAGTATTTAGACTCAACAGTGATACTGGAAGAATCTCCTTTACAGATGGTCATGATGAGCCTGACTGAGAGCTCGAGTGACATATAATGATCTCTCTCTCTCTCTCTCTCTCTCTCTTTTAATAGTCTTCATCATTTGAACAGTTTTAGGTTCACAGCCAAACTGAGCAGGAGGTACAGCAATCTCCTTTATATCCTCTGGCCTCCTACACACTCAGTCTTCCTGGCTATCAATACCTGGCACCAGAGTGACACATGTTACAATTGATGAATGCACATTGACACAGCATTATCAACCAGAGGCCATAGTGTAAGTTAGGGATCACTCTTGGTATTGTATGTTCCATGGGGCTAGACATGTAAAATGACATGTATCTACTTTAACAGTATCATACAGAGTAGTTTCACTGCCCCCCAAATACTCTGTGCTCTGCCTGTTCATTCCTTCCCACCCCATCCCCTGGCTTGACTGATCTTTTACTGTCTTTATAGTTTTGCCTTTTCAAGAACATCTCACAGTTGCAATCATGCAGTATGTAGCCTTTCCAGATTGGCTTCTTTCACTTAGTAATATGCATTTAGGCCTCTTCCCTGTCTTTTCATGACTCAATAGCTCATTTCTTTTTAGCTCTGAATAACATTTCATATTCTGGGTGTGCCACAGTTTATTTATCCACTTATTTACTGAGAGATATCTCGGTCACTTTCAACTTTGGGCAAGTACAAAGAAAGCTGCTGCAAACATCCTTGTGCAGGTCGTTGTGTGGACGTGAGTTTTCATCTCCTTCGGGTAAACACCACGGAGCTCGGTGACTGGATCATAAGAGTCTGTCTCCTTTATTTCAGGAAGATCACAATCTCCTATTTTAATGGAAGGTGGAGGTTGTTAGAGGCTTCCTATGAAAACAGGTTCAGGGGTGATAGAACCAGATACCAAGCGTTGGAAAAGATAATACTATAGAGAATTTAAAATAATTAAAAATGATGAACTATTTTCAAAAACGATTGATCCATGATCCTAATGCTTAAAAATTTCATTCAAACTTTCTGCATTTTGAAAATAAAATTACTAAAATGAAAGCCTTTGTCAAGTGGGGTGCTTTCTCCCGAGACTGCAGTCCTGTCCCAACCCATCTGGCCTTTGTCTCACTTGCCTGTATTGGCTGCAGGTTTTCCAGGGGCTCTTTGCATGGTGGGTCCTCATCTGCATGAACTAAGGGTGAACAATCACAGCCCAGTTATCAAGCAGTTTGACTGAATAAATAGCTGCATTTTGAGTGGGAATGAGGGGCAGACTCACATCTGCATTTGTGCTGGCACAAATGGTCATGCGTTCTTCAAGATCGCAGCCTAACAAGGCAGTCCTGCTCTTACCAGACACGTAGTTCCACCAGCATTCTTGGGCCTGACAGCAGGATGAAGAATGGAGTGATCTGCCTTGTCAAGAACAGAGGGCTCTTGGGCTCTGTGGCTGGCCATGTCTATTCCCTGGTAACCCTCTGGATTTCTTAGTGACTGACTCTCTCCTTGGGCTTACTCAAGAGTAATGACTGAAAACATCCCTAACCTGGGAGAGGAAATAGGCATATAAGCCCAGAAAGCACAGAGAGTCCCCAACTAGATGAACATAAAGAAGCCCACAGCAAGGTACATTATAACTAAAATGCCAAAGGTTAAAGACAAAGAGAGAATCTTAAAAGCAGCAAGAGAAAAGCAATTAGTTACCTACAAGGGAGCTCCCATAAGACTGTCAGATAATTTCTCAACAGAAACTTTGCAGATCAAAAGGGACTGGCAGACAATATTTAAAGTGATCAAAAGCAAAGACCTACAGTAACCAAGATTACTCTACCAAGCAAAGCTATTATTTAGAATCAAAAGACCAATAAAGAGCTTCCCAGACAAGAAAAAGCTAACAGAGTTCATCAACACCAAGCCAGTATTGCGAGAAATGTTAGAAGGACCTCTTTAAGAAGAGGAAGAAGCAGAAATGTTTTAAAATCAAAATATGAATAATAAATTGGCAATAACTCCATATCTACTAATGATTACTTTAATGTAAATGGATTAAATGCTCCAATTACAAAGCAGTGTGGCTGAATTGCTGCCTACAAGAGACTCACTTCAGATCGAAAGTCACACACAGACTGAACAAAGGTATTTCATGAAAATAGAAGTTAAAAAAAAAAAAAACCTGGGGTAGCAATATTTATACCAGACAAAATAGACTTTAAAACAATGTCTATAAGAAGAGACAAAGAAGGACCCCGTAATTCCAATTTGGAGCATTAACCCAAAGAAAACCAAATACTACTTTGAAGGGACCTCTGCATCCATATGTTCATTGTGGCATTGTTTACAGTGGCCAGGATATGGAGGCAACCTGAGTGTCCATCAATGGATGAATGGATAAAGAAGAGGTGGTACTTATATACAATAGAATATTACCCAGTCATAAAGAAAGAAAGAAAGAAAGAAAGAAAGAAAGAAAGAAAGAAAGAAAGAAAGAAAGAACGAAAGAACGAAAGAAAGAACGAAAGAAAGAACGAAAGAAAGAACGAAAGAAAGAACGAGAAAGAAAGAAAGAAAGAAAAGAAAAGAAAGAAAGAAAGAAAGAAAGAAAGAAAGAAAAAGAAAGAAAGAAAGAAAGAAAGGAAGGAAAGAAAGAAAGAAAGAGGAAGGAAGGAAGGAAGGAAGGAAGGAAGGAAGGAAGGAAGGAAGGAAGGAAGGAAGGAAGGAAGGAAGGAAGGAAGGAAGGAAGGAAGGATTGGCCTTCTCACTCTATCCTCTATGCTTCTTAAGTGTTCTGTCATATTTTCAATTTCTTTATCTTTCACTCTGAGTTTCAGGTAATTTCTTCAGATTTATCCTCCAAGGTTCCCATCATCAAAGTTCTCTCATCAGTGATATTAATATAGCTATCTAATCCTACCATAGAGTGTTATACTTCAAAAGTTACACTTTTCATTGATATTGCCAAAAGTCCCTGGGAGAGAAAAGGAAATCACCCTAGTAAACCATTGAGTTAAGGGTAGTAAAGATCCAGGCAAATGGATGCTGAGGTGTATTGAGCCTGTGAAGTTTTATTAGATAAGTCATCTTCCTCAAAGTCCTCTCTCCATGCCATATGGTCCTTAGCCAGGGTCATAGGCTCCCTCTAATCCAGTGGGTCTCGATGGGGAGCCATTTTCTCCCCCAGAGGACACTGGGAATGCCTGGAGTCACTTTTTATTCTCTACCGGAGAGAGAGGAGCACTCCTGGCATCTAGTGGGTAGAGGCCGCAGAGGCTGTTAAACATCCTACAGTGGACAGCATGGCCCCCACCTCCACCCTCAATGAACTCAGCCTAAAATATCAACAGAGCTAAGGTCTAGAAACCTTGCCCTATCCTAACCAGTTAGCATGTGTTAAAGACCGCTAAGCTTTGAACATGATTCTTTTCCTGTGTGCATATTGAGCTCATTTATAACCTCTGATTCAGTTAAGAGTTGGTTGTGTTTATTGACGCTGTACCCACATGCTTGCATTCATTATGCCAGCATTTTCCTTTGCCTCTGACTTTTGACTAAGTATGTATAGAGTATGTTTGCCTATAGCTTTCAAGAAACAAAAAGCTTCAAAAAAAAAAAAAGAAATAGGTTGCAGAACAGAGCAGAAAAGAATACAAGCTTCAGACACATCAAATATGTTTTATTTCAAATGACTAGATAGTTACAACAACATGTATATGTAGGAAATTTCTTCAAGAAGACTATCGCCAGCCATACCAAAGAGTTAGCTCTTCGTTCAAACCTTTAGTTTTGAAAATGTGACTGCAGGCATAGGTATCATTTTAACCTACTGTCTGACTAAATGTATATCACAGGAAAACAACGGCACTTATCAGTGAAAAGATGGCAGTTGTGATACCTATTGGAAACACCTAGCACATGCGATTCTGTTTTACCATTTCTCTTCCAACAGGAAAGTTAGGTGGAAATTCAAGGATGGTTTGGCCATAAAATTCCACAGTAAAATTCCAGATCATTATAAACAAGGTTCAACCACAGCTGAGGAAAAGACAGGAAGTAGAGATGTTGTAATGGGCATGGGCCATTAATCCAGGTGACGAACAACACCAGTGAGCCAAAAACCAGTGTGATTGAACTTCATAGAGTTCGCCAATGATATCAGCCCCTGCCCGGAGTAGATTTCATTTGAAATGACCCAGCTCCCATTGATCATGATGTACCTGGGAAACTCATGCATAGATCCAGAGATGTTAACTTCAAAATAAAAACTTCCCAAAGTCCTATGAACACAGTGGGGACAACTTTGCTGCCAAACCCCCACAAGCAGCAGGATCTGCTGTTAGCTATTCCTATGCCCAGCACGCAGCTCAGATAATTAAACAATAGGCCCATCATTTCATAGTACAAGCACTTCAAATTAGGGTGACTGAAGATGAGGTAGAGACATCATGAAGTCAAGACAGGAATACTAAAGAGAAAAAAGAAACAGAATGAATGAGTTCAGGAAGTGCTAAATAGTTACATTTTATTCTTCTTGTCTAAAAGTTATATTTAAGTGTTTTACATATATACTGTCCTTCGATTAAGGTTCTAAATACTTTATGTAAGAGTAAAAGATGTGGAGAAAATCTATGACCGCACTGGGAGCATTAATCTGGAATGCGTTTTTGGAACATGATTTGACAATATCTTTCAAAAGTTAAACAATACCTTTTCCCCAACTTTGATTCCAAGAGTTAATACTGAGGTATTTACTAGAGTTGTGGAAATGTATGTGGAGAGATGTTAGTTTCAGCACCGTTTATCATAGAGAAAAACTGGAAATAATCCAAATGTCTACAAATAGAAAATGCTTTAAATATGCCTTAATATATCTCAGATTACAGTGGAATATTACATAGCCATTACCGAAAATGAACAGTCTGAAAAACTTCGGTATTATACCAAAAGAAGCACAAGGCAAGAGAAATAAAAGCAAAAATAAATGAACAGGACTATATCAAACGAAAATACTTCTGCTCAGCAAAAGAATCCATTAACAAAGGTTAATGGGAGAAGGTATTTGCAAACAATGCCTCTGATTAGGGGCTAATATTCAAAAAGCATAAAGAGCTCAAATAACTCCATGACAAAAAAACAAAAACAAAAAAACAGAATCCCATTAAAACATGAACAGAGGGCCAGAACAGACACTTCTCCCAAGAAGACATATAAACGTCCAACAGATACATGAAAAAATGCTCAACTTCATTAGCTATTAGAGAAACGCAAATCAAAACCACAATGACATTCCACCTCACTCTTGCTATCATGGCTACCATCAACAGGAAAAATAATAACAATTCTTAGAAAGGTTGTGGAGGAAAAGGAGCCCTCATACACTGCTGGCAGGAATATAAATTGGTACAACCACTAGGGAAAATAGTATGGAGGCTCTAAAATAAGTAAGACTAGAATTGCTGCATGACCCAGCAATTCCTCTTCTGGGTATTTACCTCCAAAATTTGAAAAAATTTATCCATACAGATATATGTACCCTGATGCTCACAGCAACATTACTCATGGTGGTCAGGACATGGAAACAACCAAAGTGTCTTTCAATAGATGATTAGATAAAAAATATGTGGTACATATATACAATGGAATAGTACTCAGCCATAAGAAAAGATGAAATACTGTCATTTGCAACAACATGGATGGATCTTGAGATCATCATGCTAAGCAAAATAAGACATACAGAAAAAGTTAAGAACCATATGATTCCACTTATATGTGGGGTATAAAACTGAAAGCAACAAATAAACAAGACAAGCAGAGATTCATGGACACAGACAACAGTTCAGTGGTTACCGGAGGGAAGGGGTGGTAGTAGATAAAGGTAAAGGGAGTAAAATATATCATGATGGAAGATTTAACTTTGGGTGGTGAACATGCAATGCAATATATACATATGATGTATTATTGAATTGCACACTTGAAACCTATATAATTTTATTAACCAATGTCACCGCAATAAATTTAATTAAAAAGATTTTATTTCAATTATAAAATATATCTTAAAGATTGTTTCTAGTATTCAAATAACAATTAGTATCTAAAAACAGAATCACATTCTACATTCTTTCATATCTTATTATCACTTTAAAAAATCAATCAATTTTTGAATGCCATAAAAGAGAATATTGAGAGTTACATATTTTCATAATCCTGTGGATAAATCGCTGTGTTACAGAAACAGATATTTTATTTTGCAAAACCATCCCTATATTTTTAAATGTGATACTGTAGCATTTGATAAGAAGCTATAAGTCTGTCATCATAAAGAAATAAGGGATCAGTTACATCAAATTTCCTTGAAATCTGAAGTAACAAAATTTATTTTCTTCAATTTAATATGTTTTCAGTAGTGTATAAAGTAATATCATGAGAGCTATTTTGCTACAGCAGTGTTAAAGTCTGGAGCTCAGTCTAGGACAGTAAATGAACACATGTTCGAATCACTATTCTTATTCCTCCCTACAAAACATTGTGAAGAATATTTAGCATTAATCAATGTCAAGAGAAATCTGTCTTTCGTTTTAAAAAGAACAACCTAAATATAAATAATAAAGTATTATGATTCTAAATTTGGAGATTTTCAAATTGCCACAATTGAAGAATGACTTAAGCTTAAAGTGACAAAGATAAAAATGACAGAAGCAAGGACAGAGATTAAGATGCAGTTTGCTGTGGGAAGATAAAATCAGTGACAGGAATGGGCTGGAAGAGAATGAAATCTAGTATTTCAGCCCACTGATACACTAATACAAAGTCATGAAAACTTTGACTACTATTAAGCAGCAACACGGCAACTTAGACATATAACTAACAAGAAAAACAAAAATTTGAGTAGAGTTAAACTATATTTGTCAAACAATGTTACAAATAAATTTAAAAATACTGTTTGTTGAAAATGACATGGACCTCCAATACTACTTTATTCCTATGGTAACACAGAGGTGAAAAGGTGCATGTGACTCCACAACCTCCTGGGCTCATCCAAGCAAAAAATTTTTAAAAGCTTTTAAAGCTTGATTATTTATAATTATAATATAAACTATCACTGTATACACTATAAGTTTAATTTGAATCAAATAATTCTATTCAGAAGAATTGTTTCACACTAACATGAACATATGTTGAAAGAAAAAATTAAAAATTTAAATAACAAAAATATGATTTTGGTCACCATGGAAGCTGCATTGTCTTGATGTTTTTATCCATCAAACAGGGAATCTCCATTAGACAAAATCAGAAGAATGTGAATAAAGCAAATATCTTGAAAGAAATTATGTTGGGCTACTTTCTCAGAAAATGTGGTATTTGCGTTTGAGAGTTATATTTTTCTCAGGCATACAGTTCTCAAAAGAAATATCACTACTCTGCTATTTTTTGCTAAAAGCACTCTTGACTCTTTAGTTCCTATATGAAAAGAAAGGTGAAATGAATGATTGACTTGGGTGGGTGAACTTCAGGTTTAGTGACATTATTTTGTATTTACTTGTGCATTTAGAGAAATAGAGAAACCAGAAGTATCTATTGAGCCTAAAGTTTGAAAGTCTCTATGAGAATATTTTATACTAGTTCGTATTTATAGTTAGCACCTTTTCCCTCTCCCTCAGTTGTCAAATATCTTCACCTGATCTTCAGTGAATTAATCATCACTCTGAAATGGAATGACTTTATATTGACTAGGGAAGAGAAGAAATCTTTCTAGTACTGTCTGTTAACAGACATCCTCCAATTTACATAGTTTATAAGTCCTAGAAATTTCTGATTGCCACTTAGACACTACACCCTTGATACAGGCCACCTAAGTTGTCTAGAACAGAACCAGCTCAGAAAAAAGAAAAGCCCAGCTTCTTGGGATCCATCTTACTTTATAGCAAACCTATAGAAGTACAGCTTCCAGTGTGTGTTACAGCAATGTTTGAAAAGCAAGGACATAGCCAAAGATGTATGAAAGGGTAAAGGTTTAGAGGAGTATTGACCTATTTATTATTTTATTCATTGTCCTAAGCCTCCAGGACCCCTACTAAATAAATGTCCCCCTCATCATAGTAAGCATGCTACCACTCCACGCCCCCATCTTGGTCTATGACTGCCATCCTTTAACATTTTTTGTAAATAAAAATGGCTTTGAAATTATTGATAGATTCAAATTCTCATTCCTGAAACAAAGGCTCCTGAATAGCACTTTCATAGTCCTCGATCTCCTCATTTTTGTTTTCTACAATGCATTTGTATCCAAACTGCTCTGGGTGCTACTGCCAGACTTTTAAAAGAGTATAAAATGAAATACTAACATTTTTTCGTGTACTTTTTATATTTTTATTTTTCAATTGGAGTTGACATTCAATGTTAGTTTATATCAGTTTCGGGTGTATAGTGTAGTAGATAAATACCAACATTTTGATTTTAAAGTCAAAGTCAAGTTTATTTTATTTAATATTTATTTATTTATTTATTATCTTTTAAATTAATTTAATTTTTATGGTGACACTGGTTAACGAAATCCAATAAATTTCAGCTGTACATTTTAACAATAAGGCATATATATATTTACAATGTGTGTTCACCTCCTATAGTTAGATTTCTTTCTGACACTACATATTTGACCCCTTTATCCCATCTACCTCCTCCCTCCTCCCCATCCCCTACCTTCTGGTAACCACTAGTCTATTGTCTATGTCTGTGAGTCTCTGTTTGTTTGTCCTGTTCATTTGTTGCTTTTAGGTTTATATCCTACATATAAGTGATATCATGTGATTTTCAACTTTTCCTGTCTGGCTTATTTCGCTTAGCATGATTATCTCGAGGTCCATCCACGTCGTTGCAAATAGCAGTATTTCATCTCTTCTTATGGCTGAGTAATATTCCATTGTATATATGTACCACAGCTTCTTTAGCCAATCATCTATCGTAGGACACTTCAGTGGCTTGCATGTCCTAGCCACTGTGAATAATGCTGCTATGAACATCAATGTGCAAAAATCTTTTTGGATAAGGATTTTCAAGCCTTTGAAGTAAATACCAGTAGAGGAATTGCTGGATCGTATGGTAGATCAATTCTTAGTTTTTTGAGGTACCTCCATAGTGTTTTCCATAGTGGCTGTCCAATTTACAGTCCCACCAGCAGCGTATGAGGGTTCCTTTTTCTCCACATCCTCTCCAACATTAGTTATTATAGATAGCTGTCCTGTTGATTATAGATAGCTATTCTAATAGCTGTGAGATGGTATCTCATTGTGATTTTGATTTGCATTTCTCTAACAGCTAGTGAAATGCCATTTGAATGTCCTTTAGGGAGAAATGTCTGTTCAGGTTGTCTGCCCAGTTTCTGATTGAATCATTTGTTTTTTTGTTGTTATTGAGTTGTATGAGTTTTTTGTATATTTTGGATATTAGACTCTTATTGGAGGTGTTGCTTGCAAATATATTTTCCCATTCGAATGGTTCTGTTGTTACCTTGTTTATGGTTTCTTCTGCTGAGCAGAAGCTTTTTAGATTGATGAAGTCCCATTCATTTATTTTAGCTTTTACTTCCCTTGCATTTGAGGTCAAATTCATAAAATCCTCTTTAAGTCCAAGGCCCTTGAGTTTAGTGTCTATGTTTTCTTCTATGCATTTTATTGTTTTGGGTCTTATATGCAGGCCGTTAATCCATTTTGAGTTAATTTTTATGTGTGGTGATAGAGAACAGTCTAATTTCATTATTTTGCAGGTGGCTTTCCAGTTTTCCCAGCACCATTTATTAAAGAGGCTTTCCCTTCTCCACTGTATGTTTTTGGCTTTTTTTGTTGAAAATTATTTGTCCAAATAAATAAGAGTTTACTTCTGGACTCTCAATTCTGTTCCACTGGTCTGTGTGTCTGTTTTGTTGCCAATTTCATGCTGTTTTGATTACTGTTGCTTTGTAGTATAATTTGAAGTCGGACAGAGTAATGCCTCCAGCCTCATTCTTTTTTCTCAGTTCAGGGTCTTTTGTGCTTCCATACAAATCTGATGATTTTTTTGTTCTAGTTCTTTAAAAAAAATGTCAATAGGATTTTGATGGGTATTGCATTAAATCTGTACAGGTCTTTAGGTAATATGGTCATTTTAACTATGTTGATTCTTCCAGTCCAAGAAGATGGAATACCTGTCCACTTCTTTGTATCTTCTTCGATTTCTTTTAATAGGGTCTTGTAGTTTTCATTATATAGGTCCTTCACTTGTTTCATTAGATTAATTCCTAAGTATTTTATTCTTTTTGTTGCAATTGCAAAAGGAATTATTTTCCATTTCTTTTTCTGACACTTCATTATTAGAGTATAGGAATGCTATGGATTTTTGAACTTTGATTCAATACAAATGTTTATTTGTATTCAGAAACATTACTGTATTTGCTTATTGTTTTTAGTAGTGTTCTTGTGGAATCTTTAGGGTTTTCTATATAGAGAATCATGTCATCTGCAAATAGTGACAGTTTGACTTCTTCTTCTATTTGAATGCCTTTTATATCTTTCTCTTGTCTGATTGCACTCGCTAAGACCTCCAATGTTATATTGAATAACAGTGGTGATAGTGGACAGCTTCGCCTTGTTTCTGATCTTAGAGGGAAGGTTTTTAGTTTTTCACCATTAAGAATCACGTTGGCTGAGTGTTTGGCATAGATGACCTTTATTATATTAAGGTACTTTTCTTCTATTCCAATTTTGTGAAGTGTTTTGATCATAAATGGATGCTGTATTGTCGAAGGCTTTTTTTTTTGCATCTATTGATATGATTCTTATTTTTTAATGTTTATGTCGTGTATCACATTAACTGATTTTTGTATGTTGAACCTCTCTGTGCCTTTAGGATGAAGCCCACTAGATCGTAGTGTACAATCTTTTTAATATGTTGCTGTATTCAGTTCACTAGTATCTTATTTACGACTTTTGCATCTGTGTTAATGAGAGATATCGGTCTGTAGTTTTCCTTTTTTGTGTGTGTTATCTTTTCCAGGTTTTGGTATCAGGGTAATATTGGCCTCATAAATTGACTTGGGATGTATTGCCTCCTCTTCAAATTTTTGG
The DNA here is from genome assembly GCF_902729225.1 of Pteropus medius. Classification (NCBI taxonomy): domain Eukaryota; kingdom Metazoa; phylum Chordata; class Mammalia; order Chiroptera; family Pteropodidae; genus Pteropus; species Pteropus medius. The sequence goes on from NW_024341201.1 coordinate 21,965, forward strand.
AAGATTTTGAAGAGAATAGGTATTAAATCCTTGAATGTTTGGTAGAATTCACTGTTGAAGCCATCTGGTCCTGGACTTTTACATTTTCGTAGGTAATTGATGATCCTTTCAATTTCCATACTGCCGATCGGCTTATTTAGATTTTCAGTTCTTCTTGATTCAGTCTAGGAAGGTTATATTTTTTGAAGTACTGATCCATTTCTTCTAGATTATTAAATTTGATGTTATATACTTTTTCACAGTATTCTTGTATGATCCTATGTGTTTCTGTGATGTCTGTCATAATTTTGTCTCTTTCATCTCTGATTTTATTTATTTGTGTCCTTTCTCTTTTTTCTTTAGTGAGTCTAGCCAAGGGATTGTTAATTTTATTAACTTTCTCAGAGAACCAGTTCTTTGTTGCATTCATTTTATCTATAGGGTTTTTTTTTGGTTTTGTTTTTTTTTTCCCCCAGTCTCATTTATTTCTGCTCTAATTTTGATGATTTCTTTTCTTCTGCTGACTTTAGGCTTCATTTTTTCTTCCTTTTTTAGTTTTTAAGATGAAATGTTAGGCTTTATTTTGGCTCATTCTTGTTTTTGGAGATAGGCATGTTATGATATGAACTTTCCTCTTATGACTGCTTTTGCAGTGTCACACAAGTTTAGATATTTGTACTATCATTATCATTCATTTCTATGTACTCTTGATCTCTCTTTTTATTTCTTCTCTGTCCTAGTTATTCTTCAGTAGCATGTTGTTCAATCTCTATGTATTTGTGATTCTTCCTGCTTTCTTTTTGCAGTTGACTTCTAGTTGCAAAGAATTATGATCAGAGAATATGGTTGGTATGATTTCAACCTTCTTATATTTGTTGAGGCTATCTCTTTGTCCCAGTATGCGGTCAATCATTGAGAATGTTCCATGTGCACTAGAGAAGAATGTATAAGCAGCTGTTTTGAGAAGGACAGCTCTGTAAATGTCATTTATGTCCAGTTGGTCTAATGTGTCATTTAAGGATGTTATTGCCTCATCGATTTTCTGTTTGGATGATCTGTCCATATCTGACAGTGGGGTATTTAGGTCCCCTACTACAATAGTGTTTTGATCTGTTTCTCCCTTTAGTTCTGTTAGTAATTGCTTTACATATTTCGGGGCTCCCTGATTGGGAGTATAGATATTAATAATTGTTATGTCTTCTTGGTGCATGATTCCCTTTATCATTATGAAGTGTGCCTCAATATATGTCTTCACCTTTTTTATTTTGAAGTCTATTTTGTCTGATATTAGTACCATTACCCTCACTTTTCTATGAATGTTATTTGCTTGATATATCATTTTCCACCCTTTCATTTGAGTCTATATTTGTCTTTGGAGCTGAGATATATCTGCCGGAGGCATCATATGGTTGGCTTTTGTTATTTGATCCAATCCACAACTCTGTGCCTGTTTATTGGTAAGTTCAGCTCATTTACATTTAGGGTGATTATTGAAATATAAGTTCTTCTTATAGCCATTTTATCTTTTGCTTTCTGGTAGCTAGGTGTTTTCATTGCTTCCTTGTCCTTGTGCTTCTGTTATCTTTATTTTCATTGGCTTTTGCAGGTTTTCCCTCTGATCCTTCTTGTTTTATGTTATATATTTCAGTTCTGAATCTTTGGTGTGTGGTTACCAAATTATACGAATATGTAAAGAATAGTTATATATATATATATATATATATATATATATATATATATATATATATATATATGTATATTGTGTATATATATATACATATATATATATATGTATATATATATACATATACAGTTGTCCATACCAACCATATATATATATATACAGTTGTCCATTTTCTTCTATATGAACCTTATCTCCATTCTCCTTTGCAAATTTGGATCTTTGAATCTTCCCCTCTTCAGTCATTTTTGTCTCAGTTTGTCCCTATGTATGCTGAAGTTTTATTACTATCTTTCAATAGCAATTCTCTTCTTATTGTTTAAGCTTATAATGCCCTGTTTTTAGTAAGGGTTGCATTCCTCTTCTTCTGTCTACTAGTTGCCTTACTCCTAATTATGTATTTTATCATTTTGTTTTAGGTGAGCTGACCCTTTTCAATATTTTCTGTAGTGCAGGCCTCATATGGAGAATTCCCTCAATTTTCGTATGTCTGGAAAAGTCTTAATTTCTCCTTTATATCTAAAGAAGAGCTTAACTGTATACATTATTCTAGGCTGCTAGTTCCTTTCATTTAATATTTTGAACATTTGATTTCACTCTTTTCTGGCTTGTATGGTCTGTGCTGAGATGTCTGACGATAGTCTAATGGGTTTTCCTTTATAAGTTACCATTTTCTTCTCACTGGCTGGCCTGAGAATTCTGTCTTTGTCTTTGATTCTTGATAATTTTAATACAGTGTATCTTGGTGAAGGCCTTTTGGGGTTGAGATATTTGAGTGTTCTGTTGACTTCTTGAATTCCAAGCTCCAGTTCATTCTTGAGATTTGGGAAATTCTCATCAACTATTTGTCTGAAAATGCTTTCTAGTCGCTGCTCCTTTTCCTTGATTTCGATAATGCCCATTATTTTTATGTTTCCTCTCCTGATGGTATCAGGTAGTTCTTGTATTTTTCTTTCATTATTTTTCATTCTTTGTTTTTTCTCTTCTTCCTTCTAATTTATTTCTAGATTTCTGTTTTTGATATTACTGATTTTTTTCCATTTGGCCAACTCTATTTCCCAAGCTTGCAATTTCATTTTTCAACTCTTGCAGTGTGTTCTTTTATCTCTAGAAGTATTATTTCATTCTTTTTGAGGGTTTCGATCTTCTTGCTAAAGAACTCATTCTGCTCATCTAGTTGCTTTTTCAATTCCTGAAATTTTTAATATGACTTGCTTTGAAATTCACTGAGTTTTTTCAGAAGTACCATCCAGATTCTCTGTCATTTAATTCACATATTTCTATGTCTAGAGCTTATTTTCTGGAGATTTTTCTCTTTCTTTCTGAGATGCCTTGTCACCTTGGTTATTCATGATTTTTAATGAACTATTTCTCTGTCTGGGCATTAGTGGAAGTGTATTCTGCTTCCTCCCCCCCCCACCCCAGAAAGAAACTATATTATATAAAGGTCTCTCTTTAGCCTGTTGCTAAGAAGACGCTTTTCTTTTTTATTTCCAGTAGGTGGCATCTAAGCCTCTTGGATCCCTGTTTTATATAAAGCCTTAATAATACCTTTTTATTTTCTTGTAGATATTTAATCATGCTTACTACCCTTGGTCTCAGTCCCTGTCAGTTAGCAACAGTTTTGGTAGTGTTTGCTCAGATTCCCTGGGGCTCTGTGGCATTCTATCTTGGAGGGTATGGTGGAGGAACCATCTGAGTTGGGGGATGGAGGCTACAGCTCTGTGTTAGTTTTGCAACCATGGTCCGTAATAATCAACTACTTTTTCTCTGCCATTCCACTTTTCTGCTTTCTGCCCTGATGACTGGACCCTGCTACCAGCAGTGTAGAACTCACAGTACTCCTAGGCAGGGCTGTTCAGGGAACTCACCACACCTTCTCCCTTCCCCCTCCTTCTACAGGGAGCTCTGGAGGTTGTGAGAGGCAGCTTCTTTATTTCTCCTAGTCCATCATTCGACACCTTGGTTTCTGTCCTCTGGTAGCTCTTATTTGCAGATCCTACTCTCTGACATGCTGGTGTGCAGTTTGGGTGGTTTTTTTTTTTCCCCCTGAATTTTAGATGTTCAGCTTATGTTGTTTCAAGGGGAGAGATCTGGAGATGTCTCTCACTCTGCCATGTTTCTCTTCTTTTCTCAATTTTATTTTAAATCAGAACCATCTGAAAAAGTCAATGTCTAAAACAGCGGAACTCACAGTGTATAGGCTAATACAAAAGCAAATGGTAAAAAAGTTGCCCATGTTTAGTTAAAGAACAGGTTGTAGAAACAGAGTCTCTACTATAGAGCTAGTCAGCAATGCCCAGGAGTGGCCCAGCCACTGCTGGTATCCCTTGTCTCTTAGGGAACCAGGGAAGAGGTTTCAACACCATCTTTGAGGATGGCACCAGGGGACAGGATATGGGGGCTGGCCTCTGCTCGAATCCCCTCACTTTTCACTACATGGAGAAACATTTATCCATCTGGCTAGTTCTGACTATTGGTTCTTGTTCTTTTTTGTTTACATGACAGACTACAGACTGACCAGTACTGGACTTTTCCATCACAGGTCCTGAAGGAGGTGGTGATTATATAAATCTGCAAGGCGACTTGCCTGTGGGTAGACAGCTTAGCACCACCGTAAGAGAGATACTTAACTTGGAAACTCATTCAGGTGGGTGGCTAGGACAAACATCTTCTTTTCTTTATGCAGTGGAATTTCTCAAAATAGTTGTAGACCCAGGATGCCTGGGTCATGCAGCCTGTGTGAAGTGTCACATGATTAAGTTCTGCATTTGTAAATCCAGAATATTCCAAATTGTTTTTGAGAAAATTTATGAATTGAAAGAAATAAAATATGTCGAACACACAATTTTATTATAAAATATAAGTCCCTCAATCAGACAGTTAATTTCCTTCTCTTTAAATTAAAATTTACCAAAAACTTTTCAAAAGAAAATTAGAAAGAACCCAAGGACCAAAATTCAATTGAGAGCAACAAGAATAAACACAACCAAGATCAAAATTAAACAAAATTCAAAGAAAGAAAAGTCATTTTAAAAAACTTCACCATTATGTTGTAAAATAAAACACAAAAAAGGCTTCCAGGGACTTGTTTTGGGACATTGCTTAGTTGAATAAAATAATATTTAATATATAAATATATAAAACAATCAAAACTGTAGCTAAGGATGACTGAAGGTGATTCATGGTGGTTCATGACAAGCCATGAGAAAATGAGACTATTCATTTTTCTCATTTTGAAAGTGAAAATGAGAGAAAATCTTTTTAAAATTTTTTTAGGACAATCAGTGAATAGGACTGATTCTGAAAATTAACCAAATAAATCTTATTAAGTATATTGCTGTAATTAGGAATCTGACTCCACTTTTTGACATTTGGCAGCTGAGGGCTTTTATGCCTCAACCTCCCACTGCCCTTATCTGGGCAAGCCAGTTGGTAAGCCTGGGTGGTCCTTACTCTGGCACTGGTGAATGCTGAATGCTTACAGGAACTTTCAGTCTGGCCACACCCTCTAAACACAATTAAACCCCAGGTCAGTCTCCTTTCCTTGTTGTCCCAAGACATTTAGGACTTGCTTAAGAGGCCTGACCTGTTCTCCCTAGAAATCTCAATTATGTAAATAATAACTTTTCATATTTATTTGGGTGTATGTGTGCTGTATCAATCTTGACATTCAAACCAAACCTTGGGCAGGGCATCCATCTTCCTCCCCAGGAGACTATAATGATTGGCCCTATGAACAGGATGTCTAGATGTTTACACCTTCACCCTGGGTCTGACTTCCCTTGCTTTTGATGCAGGACAGGGCAAATCTCTGTGAGTGAAGATTCAAATCCCGCACCAAGAGAGAGGGTTCTCTGCTCCATAAATAGAGTGTGACCTTTTCTCAGAGACAGAGTGAGAGAGCCAAGAGGGACAGAGAGACAGAGAGAAAAGGCTGGGAGAAATAAGACAGACCAAAGAACAGACAAAGAAAATGACAAAAGACAAAGAAAAAGACTCTGAGTGTTTGGAGAATTCAGTTTATATATCATTCTGAATAATAGTTTAAAGACTTTGCTTACCAATTTCCTTTGAAGGTATGAGTATACAGTGTAAAAGTAAGGGTGTCTAGCTCGAAAGGTGTGCTAGCCTTTGTTCCATAGATTTCCCATGGTTCTGGTTGGAGGGAATGAATGCAGGGTATGACTTAAAGACTTTGTTTTTCCTTTACGGTTTGGTACATGTTTTTTTAGTAATCCCAGCAGGATTATTCCTTTGTTCTGTAGGTTTCCTGCAGTCTGGCAGTAGTACTTTGAAGGCTGTGAACATAGCTTGATTGAATATTTAGTTCTCATGCCTCCTCCCTACATTACTTTGACTTGCTAACCTGCTCTGCCCATTTCAGGCCATTGTGCAACAAAACTGATAGCTGAGAAGGCAGTCACCATAATGAATAGGTAAATGATTCAAGGGAACTCATCAAGGAAAATTTGGGCTGCTGCTTCACGGTGCGGGGAAGAAGATTATGTCTGGAACTGAAAGGGATTCACTAGGTGCCTTCTGGAACTCTCATGTGCAGTTCTAATGCTCGGTAAGCAGATGTAACTCAGGAATGACATCACCTCAAGGATTCAGATCCTTTGTCAATGACTGGATCACCCCACCAGCTGAAGTTCCAACATTTAAAGCTGCAAGCAGAGTGTAAGGGGTTGATTTTATAGAAAGAGAGGTAGGATAACTCTTTGCTCATCCATTCCATAATATGTGGAAATTTTTCTTGTGACCAGTAAGATTATCATTTAAGTTCCAGGTGGGAATATCATCAAATGGGTCTTATCTTTTGATGTGAAGGTGTATTATGTTACCCTGTGTTGAGCAGAGTGTTTCTTCATATGAGCAAAGCAAAAATGGGTGCTGGCTATGGAAATAATGGTAGATTGTCTTTTTTATTCTCAGTTTGTCCAACTATATATATCCTATTTCCTTCTCTCCAATGCTCTGTGTCCCAGGAATCTGACATCCCTAGACTGCATTATTGTGGCTTCCTTGTTCCCTGGCTAGCAGATGGATTTGGCCAATGAGAGGAAACAGATAGAAATTAAAGAGTGAGAGGAGAGAGTATTTCCAAGACACAGTGTGAGGGGCTCTCCAATCGGCCTCTAGTCTCTGAGTCTCACTTGCATACAGATTTTTCCTGTTTAGCTGAAACATAGCCTCCACAATCATCTCTTGAGAAAAACTCCTTTGAGAGAATCCCAGCCAAATCTCCTCTCATCCTGACCTCCACTCTCTGTCTCACTCTCTCTTTCTCTCTCTCTGCCAGCCACCTGCCTTTCAAATATCTTATTTGTGATTCTGACTTCTGGAAAGACAGATCAAACTCTCCGAGTGGAAACTTGGAAACCTAATTCTACACATAAGTGAAAGGTACTTTCCTCCTATAAACTTAGCACTCCACTGTGGCTCTGAGAAGAGGGACTTTCTTGTCTTTCACAACCCAGACTCTCCCAGGATGGCTGACGCCCTCTCATGGGTGAGTGGTCAGAATTCACATGACCTGAGTGTGATTGCTTCCATTACCAGCCCTCCATGGATAGTAGGCAACCCCCTGTGGGATGTGGAGTCCTTGTTACCAGTTGTTTTGGAGAGTCAGCCAAGTGTGAGGTGAGGTAGATTTCCACCTGGCCCTCCTTCCACACTGGTGTGAACACTTTAATATGTCCATGTATATCCTAGCCTGCCTGGTACATTTAGTCACCTTTGCTAAATCCTTCTGTGCTCCTGGTTTTTTCACTCTGTAGGATGATTGTGAGATTTGTCCATGTTGGTTCATGGAGCTCTAAGTCCTCAGTTTCATGTCTTCTCTTGGATGCAAGTGGGCAGTAGGAGGTTGGCTATTATGGGTCCCTGCTCCCTGGTTTGTCTCCTTTGCACCCAACCCACTGTTCTTGGCCTCAGCCCTTCAGGATTCTTTACCTCACAGCCTCTGTGCGCTCACAAATGGTGGGTTGACAGTCATAGCTCAGAGGTGCTCAGACACCCTCCCTCCAACCCACAGCCACACCTGACCCTGTGAGGAGGGACTGTGGCTGTAATGTAGGGAGGAGGCAAGAGAATTAAAATGTTTAATCAAGCTACATTCAGAGATTGTGATATGGGGATCAGCCCTGCAGCCAGGCCAGGAAGACACCTTCAGAACAAAGGAAGATTTCTGCTGGGATTGCTAACAGCACATTCCCCACACCTGTGAAGAGGAAACAGGAACCAACATGGCTAAAACCAGGGGGAAACTATGGATCAAAGGCTGAGAACTGCCAACAGTCCTTTCACTCTTTATATTCTTACCTTTTCACACTACATATTCTTCCCCTTCTCCTTCTTCATTGTATGTCCATATCAAAGGAAATGGGAACTAAAGAATGACATATAAACTGAATTCCCTGAATACCTCCCTACTCACCGCCTTTCCATGTCCCTCTCGCTATTCATCTCACTCTCTGCCTCAGAGAGAATACCACCCTCTATGTAGTGTTATCCCTTTTATAATAAACTTTCCTTTTGACTCTAACTTTGGCATGTATGTTGAATTCTATCTACGCTATTGGCCAAAAGACTCTCTTCTTTTCTCAGTGCAATGCTTGGTCTCTCTCCTGCCCCAATTTGAGGAAATTTATCATGTCCTGCATTATGAATATTCCCTTATTAAAATGCCTCGTGCTCTCACTTTTTAATATTAAGTAAAACCGACAGACACAAAGCTGTAACTTCTAAATGATGTCCTAATGAGCATCAGAGTAATAAAGAAAGGATATTCTAAACTTCCCAACCAGCTTATGTCCTGTTCTTAATGTCTTCTCATCAGAGTAAGCAATTGGGTTTTAGGGGAAACAGAGTGGACTGCTTCCCAAGATGCAGAGGGAGATGAGTCTTGGGTCTCGGAGTGACCTAGTACTTCATCACTATTCCCTTGCTTATTTTTAACATTGAAGCTGGAAGGATTCTGGCATGTGGAGTGATCTCACCATCCCCATGTGTCTGAGAGCTCCTGCATAGAATGTGAAAATGAATAGACTCCCCTCCAGTCTAACTGAGAAAGCTGTATCAGCATAAAAATACCTCAAACCAAAAGGACTGAAATGAAGTTTTATTTTAATAGCCGAAACAAAAGTTTGTTATTCTAAACCTTTTTTTTTTTTGCACTTTCCAAAATTATGGGGAGGCATGAGAAGGTAAGTCACATGATTTTTTGGCAACGGCCAACTCCACCCTGGTGTGGCTCGTGTCAGCATCCACAGCCACTTCGAAGGATCCACATCATTTCTCTTCATCCCCAATTGCCTATTGAGTAAAAAGTTCACAACATTTTTGGAAAACTGGGTGGATTTTAGGTATTCATTTGCCTTCCTCCTGATTGTCGGCGGGGGCATGCTGGAACTGACTTCAGAGTGTCCTTTTTCCATGACTGGTTGACACCGCAGATAGCTCCAGAAGAGAGCACAACCTAGAAAACCGGGGGGAAAAAAGATGAAATCCAGTTAATTCAGTAGACCCAGGGGGCTCTTTCACCTGTCTCTTCCCCACCACACAAACATTTGTTTCCAGAAGTAATTACAAGAAATTGCTTTGGGGCATCATCTGATTTGAAATGCCAACCTTAACATTTCTGTGACTTTGTCATGGACATGAGTCTGTGTCTAGAATCTGTTTTTCTCCATCGACATATTTTTAAGCCCTATTTTAATTGTTAAATCTATAGTGTTGATTTTCATATATTGTAGGGAAAGATCAGTATCATGGATACTCCCACATTTGTTCTCTTCCATGAACTGAATAATCAGCTCATTCATGGCAAATTCTGTTGAGGTTCATAACTATGTTTGCATTGAATGCATAGATTTATCTTGGGAAGAATTGAGAGGATAATAATAATTAATTTTCCTATCTAGCAATAAATGGTATTTTTAGTGTCAAAACAGGAAATATATAAAAAATTCCATGCATATTTTCCTCTACTTTTAAAGATGGCATTCACATGTGTTTTCTGTCCAGGGTGAACTTGTTACATTATTTGTTATTTCATATCTTATTCTTAGAGGAGTATATAACATCTTCTTTTGTGTATTTAAGTTGTATCCAGTCTTACTTTTTGTAAAATATCTTGTGATTGACTTGATTATTCTAAAAAGACATTCAGTTAAGAAGACATAGGCAGCTTTCCAATTTCCATATGTAAATAAATTGTAGTACATCAATAATAAAAAATAAAATGCAACTAGTGAAAAGGATAAAGGGGTCCTCTATGTATTGACATGGAAAGGATCTCCAAGAAATGGTAATTGAAAGAAGAACCTTGAAAAACAATAGGTTTCTCATTATCCCATTTGTCTTTCATCGCTGGGTCATCATTATGGATCAAAGTAAATGCAAACAATAATATCTGAAAATTTTACAGCAAACTGCTAATGGCAGTTCTTCTGGTATATGGGTTTAGGATGATGTAATTTAAACTTGCATTTTCTATTACAAGAATGTAAAAATGTGTGTAAGTCAATTTTATAAAATTATTTAAATAAAACGGGAGTCCTCAGAAGCATAGATTTGGGACATAAGGAGACACAAACGCCAAGGCAGGTGGCCACTCACTCATTTGCTCAGCCTGTTTCCCCCAAGAAAAGGACATTGGAGCTCAGAAGAAATGCAAACAAACAGTGAGCCAACCTGGAACTGGACCTCCATGCAAGACAGTGGACTTAGCCAGGGAAGATTCTCTACCTTGTCTGTGTCTTTAAGAGGTTCTCATTCAGCAGGAAAAGAGGAGATAATTGATGGCTCCCATTCTCCAGTCTCTTAGACTCCCTAGACCTCTGTGTTTTACCAGGAATATGGTCATGAGAATCACAACGCCAGCAACACAGATCTCGGCTCAGGGTGTCTGCCTTCCAGGCACTTCTCCAAGGACTTTATGAACAGCAGCTCATATTACCTTAATAGTCTTGTTGGGTACCATGGCTATGCCCATTTATCCAGGGCAGGAAACTGAGACAGGCACAAGAAAAGTATGTAACTGGCCTAAAGTCACATAGCTAGTATGTAGCAGAACCAGGATGTGAACCCATTTGTCTGGCTTCAGAATCTCAGCCCCCCCACCCCTTCAGGATGCCTCCTCTTGATCCCTGTGGAAAACAAGGAAACGATTCTCGGTCTTCTATTTGTTTTGGTCTTTATGTGCTTCTATATTAGATGGGATGACACTTGGATGACAGAGCCCTTCCTGCCACTCAAGAAAAATAAGTGTGGCCTGGGTCCCTCTTACAGGCATCTGTGCCTCAATTTCCACAGTTGTTATGTGAGACCAAATGGAGGAGCCAGTGTGGGAGCAAGTCACATCTCCTTATAGTTGTTATTCCCATTCCTCAGAGAAGAGCATTATCATGCTCACTTTGGCAATACATAAACTAAAAATTGGAGAAGAGAATTATAAAAGACTCAAATACCTGTCCTCATCATTAGTCCTCTCATATTTTGTAAAAGTCCATACCCCACCTCAAGGCAGTACCCACATAGGTCACAATCTAATGTTAACTTTATAGTTCTGTATCAGAGACTTTCAAGGTAATGTGGCTTGAGAATTGTGACTACTCAGCCTATTTTCTACAAGGGAATACCTCATTTATGTAAATTGGCATATTAAAAAAGCAGTGATTTAATTGTCATGGCCAAGGTTGAATCCAGAGTTTGAGAAAGAGTAGAAAATCCTACCTGAGACTGAGTTCCCTTGCAATTCTCTCCTAGTGATTGGAACTTGAAGCCAAAATTGCTGACCACTGCCCAGGGACCTGTTGAAACAGAGTGAACATTAAGATATTTTGGTAACTCCTCTTACAGGAGAAGTTTTAAGTGGAGAGATTTTGCTCAAGTCAAGGAAGAGCACTGAGGCCAAGATAGCTGAGCATCCAGGGAACAGAGAAGCAGACGGTGCCCCAAAATAGGTAATATCTGCTCTCTCCCCAGCACCTCTCACTTACCGTATTCAGCCCTGATTACGAAGTAACCCAGGTGGTTGTGGCCAGCTCTTGACTCTTGTAAACAGTTGTGGTTATTAGTTTTTAAAGGTCATTATGAGGTGTGGTGACACCTCTTGGTGCCTAACCAATCAGGCCCTGGAACTCAAGGAAAGAATGGGAGGAGGAGAGAGAGAACTCTCCCTCCTTGCTTTCACTTCTAGATCAATTGCCATTTCTGCAAGAACCACAGCTGCTCAGTGGTCTGGGAAATAAAACATCCAGATACTCCAAGATATTGTGGCATCTCTATCTGCCATCAATAAACTGATTGAGCTGATGAACTCCAACCCTGATGTGTAATGTCAGGATAAAGACTGTCATTTGTCTAAATTAGTAAAAATACATCACGTACAGAAGTAGTTAAGAACATAGGCTCAAGAGACAAGTCGTCTGATTTTCAGTCCCAGTTCTGCGTGACCTTGGGCAAATCCCTTAAACTCTGATCCTCTTTATAAAGTATAAATAACAATAGTAACTCTACCCTTAGGAGTTTGTGAGGATTAAATAAGGTGATACAGTAGTCTCCCCACCTATATCTATGGTTTGGTTCTCGGAGGTTTCACTTACCCTTGGTCAACCATGATCTGAAAATATGAAATGGAAAATTTCAGAAATAAACAATTCATATATATGATATCTGTCCCCTCTTATACCAACTCTCGGTCACTCACCATATTCAGCCCTGAACCAGAAGTAATCCAGGTGCTGACGATCAGTGTTCAGATCTTGCCATGGAGTGCAGTCACAAAGTTCTAAGAACCATTGTGAGTCACAGTGATTCCTCCTGGTACCTAAGCAATCAGGCCCTGGGGCTTAGAGAAAGGCAGTGGAATATGAGGAAAGGAAATTTTTTTTTCTCCTTCTTTGTTCTCTCTTCCAGACCAACTGTGATTTCTGTAGGAAATGTGGCTGCTTAAAATAACTCCCATGGTCTGGGTAAAACACTTAGATATACCTACCTGATGTAGCATCTTTACATGCTATTTACAAAATGAATTGACTTCATGACTTCAACCCAGATGAGAAATAGCTATGAGGAGAACTAGCATTTGTGTATATTAGTAAAACGATGTTGCATACAGAAGTGGTTAGGAGCAGAAGCTCAAGAGACAGGCTGCCTGTTTTCCAATTCCAGTTCTGTGTGACCTTGGGCAAGTCTTTTAACTTCTCAAATCCACAGGTTCCCCCTTCGTAAAGTGGGGATGACAGCAACACTTCCTCCCTTAGGTGTTTGTGAAGTCATTGGCTATGCAACTACTTGTGTTCACACACAAGAGAACATTCCATTTATATCCCTCAAAATTCTGCCAACATCTGCTGTTGAGAACCTCAGTTGGAATGATTCAGCATGTGCCATATTCCCAGAGAGCTAGGACGACTACCCTTGCAGCCATGCACGAGCTCAACTTCAGTTCTCACTGAAGTCTGCTGCCTGGGACACAGATGGATGTAAGTCTGGGTGTCTAGGCTAGAAGCACTGCTGCTGGTGGTACTTATGGTTCTCAGTAAACCATTAACCCAAGTCAAGTACAAGACCATGCGATTCCATAGCCCACAGACATACCAAATTTCAGCTTCTGTCTACAATGCCTTTGTTATTGCTGCTGCCTATGCCTCTGTTGCAACAGAGTTCCTGATCCTCAGGGTTTTAGGGGAAAACACTCATTGTACCCCTGTGGCACAACCAAGTCATTCAAAAATGACTTAAGCCCAGAATCCTTAAACCTAGTAAAGCAATCATTGCCATCGATGAGCCCCTGATTCTGATGATTATGATTTGAAATTCTCTGGAAGAAGAAATTTATACATATGATCAGGGAAGAGAGGAAAAGTATATCTAGTACCTACCTAAAACAAACAAACTAACAAACAAACAAACAAAAACAAATCTGGATAAAGGGGGAAGAAGTAATAAACTGAAAAAGAAGTCCACAATTTGACCCAGTTGGAAATCTATTTACTAGGATAATATATAGGATGCTCCTTGACTTACAATGAGGTCCCTTTTGTCCTGATAAGTCAATCCTAAATTGAAAATATGATAAGTCGAAAATGCATTTAATACACCTAACCTACTGAACATCATAGTTTAGCCTAGCCTACCTTAAACAGGTTCAGAACACTTACACTGGGCAGTATCTTGAGTAATTGCCTTCCTCTTCTTCTCACCAGAAGCAGGAGACACAGTTGAGTGTTTTGTAGTCATGATGAGAAGCAGAAACCCAAAACCCTATAAGCAAAAGACGCTGACAACACAGCATACTATGTATCAGTAGTTTACACTTGTGATCATGTGACTATCTGGGAGTTGAGGCTTGCTATGGCTGCCCAGCCCATTAGAGAATACCATACCTCATATTGCTAGCCCAAGAAAAGACAAAAATTCAAAATTCGAGGTACAGTTTCCACTGAATGTGTATCATTTTCACACCATCTTAAAGTCGAAACATTTTACATCAAACCATCATAAGTCGGGGACCATCTGTACAATAAAACAATACAAGAATGTTGATTGGCTTTTATGCCTTTGTGTTCGGGATAAGTTTAACATCTGCTAAAATGCACCACTTGGTAAACTTTCATGTCCTAATCAGTACCGGGGGCTCAAAGTACAGCTGTACTTGAAGATCTCAGTAAATTTAAACAAAGTATCTCCTAGACTTTGAGGGCAGTTACCACATATAAAATAGAGGGTACCTAAGTTAACTCTCTAAATATTAAAACTTTTGTGTTGCCTAAATTTTTCATAGTCATAGTGCCGATTGCCCTAAAATATCCCAGGTGGGCATGGACATTCTGACCCACTGAGCAAAAAAATTAAAATTAAGTCTGGTACTTACAACTGGCTTGATGAAACAGGACCCCATGAAACTCTCCTCTTCCCCACCCTGAAATAGTTGATGCCCGATATAAATTAAAACAGGGCCTTTGAGAATCAAAACCTAATATGCATAATCTATTGATAAAAGTGTTAATTATTCCCACTCTGTCTCTATTTAACAGTCTAATTTGGCCTGGTCTTAAACTTGGAAAAAAAATGAATGGTACTTCATGGTGGAGCTCCTCAACCTTGATGCCAAGGGCCACTCATTAATTTCCCTGTATGGGTTTTCTATTACTGCTGTAATGAATCGCCACAAACATAGCAGCTTAAAATAAAACAAATGTATTATAGTTTTGAAAGTCAGAAGTCTAAAATGAGTTGGTAGGACTGTGTTCCTTTTGGCACTGTAAGAATCCATTTTCTTCCTTTCCCTGCTTCCATAGGCTTTCCACATTCACTGGCTTATAGTTCCCATCACTCAACTTCTGCTTCTATAGTCACATCTGCTTCCCTGACTCTGACACAGCTATTAACTGAATCTGTCGGCACCCACAACATTAAACACACACACACACACACACACACACACACACACACACACAACTTCAACATCTTTTCGTCATTTTTGAGTTCTAAAGACAATACATTCCTTATTTTAAAATTGTACTTAAACCATTTATGCTGATACTTTCAAATGAGCCCACTTTGAATGGGGGCTCCTCTGACACATGACCCTGGAGTTTGTCCAAATTGCAATACAACAGGCACTCTTATTAGCCCTCCTTCCTAGAGACCCTTTCACTATATAAACTTTAGAAACCTTCTTTCATACCTCTAGGAACCTATGGACCACCTATGATAGCCACAAGTCATTCATGATCTTCTGATGCAAGCACTTGGCCATATGCCATAAGAGTAGCAATTGTTGGCCACTTACTGGACTCCCCTGGAAATAAGCCCTAAGCTTGTTACTTTTCATCCCTAGCTACCACTTCTGCCTTGGGTCATGGAATCAGCACCCTACAAGCTTGGCACAGACACCAAGACCTCCTTATTGCATGATAGAGCCAAACCTGGCCCCTCCGGCATATCCTACCTGCAGAAAAGGGTGGCTTTCTCTGCTCTCACATATTTTGGCAGGTGCCATAAAACTGAAGTTGGTCATCCCTCCCCTGGAATCTTTGACTTAATGGAAAAGCCTTTGGGATCAAGTGACTGAAAAGCAAAGAGAGTTTGTACAGCTTATCACCACCATCATATGTGATGGAGCTTGACTAAAAGTTATTAAAAACCATGGGACTCAAGGATCTGCACAACTGATTGAATTTCAGGCAGTTGCCTTAGCCCTGGATTTCCTTGACAACAATTCCTCAAATCTGAAAATTATTGCAGATCCTTTGGCCATTGCCAATGATCTGGCCATCTGATACAGCCAATGGCAGCAACGAAAAGTCCTTAACCAAGGTTACTGACAACGAAGTAAAGATCTCTGGAAATTTCTTGCCTCATGGATGCTAAAAACATAAATTAGGCATGCAAGGCTGGTTCAACATCTGAAGATTGATTAATGTAATCTGTCACATCAAGGATAAAGAGTGGAAACAAAAAATCTGATTCCACGCTGGAGGCACCCAGGAAGAGCATCAGCCCACTTAGTGGAGACACTTGGGATTTCGTGGGCCCTCTAGGAGCAATAACAGGAGAAAGAAGGGCAGCCAAGGCAGCCCTGCAAGTTCTGCCCTTCCCTGCCAAAAAGGCAGGTGATACTCAAAGGGCATTGCCAGGGGACAATCATCAGCCAAACACACCCAAGCTCCCCAGTGGCATCTATGTTGGTATAGTTTTAGTCATCTGTTTCTTCCAGAAACCCCAAGGCCTTGAGATAGCGCTTGGTTTGTTTACTCCCAGAGGTGACTCTACCCTTGCCCCTGGAAACAAGGCTCTGTTCTACACACATTTACCTGACATATGCTCTGGAAACTATGCCAGGATGCAGAGACACAATTTTGAAAAGGGCATGAGTCATTCTCTGGAGCTTGTAGCCCACTATGGATCCCCAAGGTGACCCAGAAGCCAACAAGAAGTTGTATGCAGGGTGAGCTCACTTCTTGGTTACATGCATCTGCTTCCTGCATACCCTGATTATTCCTCCAACTTTCATGTTTTAGAGCTTTCTGTAGTTTTAAACCTACAGAAGAGTTGAGATAATAATACAAAGAACACTTATATACCACTTGCCTAGACTAAGCAATCGTCTCAACTTTACTATATTCGATCCTGTCACTATCTCTCTCTTTCAGTTGCGCTTACACAGACATACTTCTCTAAGTTACAGTTGTTCCATTAGTCCAAAAAAAAAAAAATTGTCTCAATATCATCTTTGTATCTTGTTTCTAATGAAAGGTCATACAATACACTCACTCATCATGTCTTCATAGTTTAACTTCATCGAGAACACATCCAAACTTGTTTAGTTTTTTCCCTACAAAACAGTGATTTTTTAAAAAGTTCATTCCAAGCAGAAAGCCTCTAAATTTAATTTGTCTGATTTTTCTTTATTATTAGAGTGAAGTTAAACATTAAATTGTCTCACGATTTCTCCATGGTAATTAATGGGTGGTTTCCTCTTTATAATAAGTCATCTGAGGGCGTAAATGCCATATTGTTCTACAATCGTTTACCCAATGATTTAAGGATTCATAGATATCTTTTTCCTAATTAAATTATTATAAGGGTGGTTAAAAATAGTAATGATTTTAAGAAGAACTTTTTCTCCTCCATTGGTTAGTTGGCATTATTTGCTCATCATGGTTTAAATTTTCTGCACTTGTCATGAATCTTTCAGCTGAGAGATGTTGTAGAGGTTTTGTTTGTTTGTTTAGATTTCGTCCATTTGATTGCTTTCAAATAGAAGTCACTTTCTGCAAGCTAGGACACAGAATCAAACTGTAGCAGTCTAGTTCTCTAGAGATCCAAGCCGAGTCTTTCCATCTTCAGCTGAGTGACATCATAATACAGGCTGCTAATGATACCCTTATAATCTTTGAATAAACTCTTTTCTACATTTTCCTCAAGATACACCCAAAAGTCTAGGCACTAAAGGCATGGTACATGGTACACAGAACATCGTGATCTGCAGAAGACAGAATGACCCAAATTAAATGCTGGCCAACCAATTAATGAACCAGATCAGCGCTAGACAAGGACTGATGAACAGAGAAAGGGGTTCATTTTTGAAAATTTGTTCTAAGGTTTAAAAAATTCCTGGTTAATGTCAAGAATAAAGCAAGTAAAAAATATTTCAGAGGCACTCTCACTGATATTTGATTTTGCCATTCTTCCACTAGACCACAAAGTTAGAGATGAGTGTCAGCTATAGGATACTGTTTTTTCAACATAAATTACTTAGTAATAAAGGAATTTGACATACTGCATTCTTCCATTTTCTACAAGAATAAATTGACAATGAGGACTATTTAAAAGAAACACTCAACTCTGAAAAAGGTGGAAGTAGCAACATTTCTCACTATAGAATACCCTTCAACTTTGTTATTGAATAACAATGCTACTCTTCCATGATATATATTCAAGTGGAAAAACCTGTCAGGAACATTTTCCAGGGCCAGGAAGTAGCTTTGTTAAAAGGTGGAAAGCAGGGCACTTGTTACTTAGCTAATCATAAGCTCAGTCCCTTCTGAAATGTTAACCTAGCTTACAGTGAGCTAAGACGGGCCTCATAAAATCTGACCATAATATGTTAAACATATGTAATATGTGGAATTCCTTAGCCAGTAGCCACTGTTTCTGCACACTGTCTTAAAACCGAACTGTCCCATCTATGACTCTTCACCTAGGGCTAAGGCGGGTGCAAGTCTTCAAAGTCTGGAATGTCAGGAGTAACCCCAGTAGCCTTTGAATTCATAGTAGAGGATGCTCAGGTGGTAAAATCCAGAGGTGGGAGTAGGAACCCGCCCCACCAACACAACACACAATGTTGACAGCTAGCCTGAGGAAGCCTGTGATAATGATATAGGCTCCAAAGGAAAACAGCACTGCAGCAATGTCAATGGCCTTATGTGAAACCTGAGGAGGGCCTTTTTAAAACTGAAAGTCAGTGTAGCTATGGTCTGTATGAGGAGCCTTGAGCATTGCACTTTAACTACCTGGGATTCCAGTAGCCAGGTTGGTTCTAGAGGGCATTCTAACAGGCTGCCCCAGCTACAGTCAGAGCATGCACGAGACCTTTCACCCAGCACTTGCCCATGGCCAGCAGCTGAAGAGCCCCAGGTCCCCTGGCACACCTGACCTAATAGCCCCACAGGCTTGCAGCCCCCAGTCCACCCAAGCAGCTTGATATCAGAAATCTTGTACCTGCTGTTTTGTGTTTCTACTACTCTTCCATGAGTGCTTATGCCAGACACTGTATGCATGGTACACATTATCTTCCTAACACCTCTACAGTTCCCCTGCAAGTAAGAGGTTGTCATCCCCATACTGCAGTCAGAAACTTGAGTTTAGAAAAATTGGGTTCCTTGCCCAGAGCCAGAATTCAAACCCAGACCGATCAAGTTCCAGAGCCTTTTTGCTCTTCACTGTTAGACCATACCTTCTTCCTGGTAAAGAACATTATTTTACTAGTCTCGATCCACAGATGTCACTTTTTTTTGCTGACCAATGAAGCTCACATTGGGCCATGCTGACCACCCTTACAAGTGAGATACAAATTTCTGATGCCTGGATGGACAGAAAGGCCTGTGTGTGACTGAACAGGAATCAAGATTTCCAAGAGTTCCAGCCGGTTCAATTTATCCACTGTTTGGTGGCGCACGTATTTTATATTGCATAGAGGACTCAATCTTTTTTAGGATTTTTTTGTTTCAATATTGAGTTTGCTTGATAATGTTAATATTAACAATACCACCCAAGTGCAGGATATTTCCTGAAAATGGATGGACCGTAAAGAGTATTTACAGCATAAGTAGCAGACATGTGAAATTCTCAGGTTAAACCTGAAAGATATATACTAGGCTCTCACTAGGACCAGCAAGCACGGTAAGGATCCTGAAAGTAGCTGGCTCAGAGCCATCCTCTGGTATCTGCTACAGATAAATATATAGAGCAATGAGACTATGTGATAAAAGTTACATAGAGAAAACTGTGGGCTCCTGTAGCTGTTGACTTTGTCTTAACAGGCCAGGCAAGTCTTAGCAGAGTCTAAAGCACCTAAGAGATAATCTCAGATGACCAGGAATAAAGTGTAACTTTCTAGTTGAAGTCGAAATAACAGAGGTACTTTTTGAAACAAGGCCAATTAAGATCCAAGGGACATTATTTATTCATTTAGAGAGGAAAATTAATATACCATAAATTTCATCTATTTAAATGTAAATGTTGTGATTTTTAGTATATTCATAAAACTCTATGAACATCATCACTACATATTCCAGAAACTTTTTATCACCCCCTAAAGAAGACAAATACCCATCAGCCATCATCGCCGTTATCTCCAACACCACCAGGCCTGGCAACCACTAATCGCAGTTCTGGCTCTATGAATTGGCCTATTTTGTACATTTCCTATACATGGAATCATGAAATGTATAATACTTGTGATTGCCTTCTGTCACATAGCACGTTTTCAAGATTCATCTGTGTTGTTGAAAGGCATTACTATTCCATTCTTTTATATGGCTCAACACTCCCTGCTTGCATGGCTATACCGCTTTGTTTATCTAATAATCAACGGGTGGGCATATGTGTTGTTTCCTGTTTGGCAATTAGGAATAAAGGTGCCATGAATATCTATGTACAGTTGCTTGTGTGGACAGACTTCTCGGGTTGTCTTGGATATATTCTAGACAGTGAAATTGCTAGGCCATATGGTAACTTTTTAAATATTTGAGACATTTAACTAATTTTAATAATTTAAAAATTCTACTGTTCTATTATTTCGCTCAAGTTTGAGGTCTCTCACGCTTCATAAGGCGTTACTTCAAAAGTCAAAATGCAAATTTCAGAGCAATAAGGGGCCAGTCAAATATCCCCAGAAACACTTATTAAAATGCTCTTATTGGAGCCCAAGCTAGTGTCAGCACCTCAGTGTTTCAGGGTGTGGTGCAGAAATCTGAGTTGTTGTTGTTGTTGTTGTTGTTGTTGTTGTTTTAACAAATTATCTGATGAAATCCACCCCCCAGTGAGAGTACAGAACTTTGGTCACAGTACATTCACAAAAGCTCCCGCCCTCATCAGGATCTCCAGCGTCCTGGCTGAGGTTGCACCTAGCGCAGGACCCTATGCGCCCCGCCTCTGGCGTAACAGGAAAGAAAGTGCCGCTCAGGCTTCTCAGCTTGAGCTCAGGCTGAGACTTAGGTTGTCTGGGTCTTCCAGACCGCCTGCAGGAGGCCCCAGCGGGAGATGCCTAGCCATGCGCCCGCAGTGACTCCGGGGCATCAGAAGTTGCCGACTCAGAGGGCACCGGGAACAGGTCTCGCTTGGATTCTCAGGCTTCTTCGGGGCTCCACCAGCACTGAATTTGTGGCAGCTAGGGGTGGGGGTACCTGCACCGAGTTCCTCCATGGGCGCGAAAAGAACAGCGGGCACCGGGCGGTTAACACCACGGGCGCAGGAAATGGAAGGAGAGGTGGACACCGGGCCTCAGTCCCTCCACGGACGCGGGAATGGAAAGAGCAGGGGACGCCAGGCGCGGGTAACTCCACGGCGGGAGAATGGAAGGAGCTATGGGAATTGTGCACGTCCTTCCTAAGACGGGGGAATGGCAGAAACGGCGAGCGCCTGGACCCAGTAACTCCATGGGCGGGCGAATGGAAGCGGCGAGCACTCGCCCCCTGCCCCTTCCACGGGCGCGGGAATGGTAGGAGCGGTGGGCTCCGGTCCCCTTTTCCCCCACGGGTGGAGAAATGGAAGGAGCGACCCCGTCTCTCGCAACCAGAAGCTACCGCAACCGGGCAGCTCCAGCCCTGACGCGCTCGGTTCTAGCAGTAGTAGGAGAGACAGGTGATGCGCTCCTGTCCTCCTTTGGGCGTGGGAGAACAACCACGGGTGGCACGACCCTGTCTCGCCCGGGATCCCGCCGCCGCTCCCTGCAACATGACCAGGCCTCCCCCGAGTCCTCGGAACCTGGCAGCTCCCCTCTGGGAAGCAGGACAAGTATACCCGGAACCGCGCTGGTTCCGAGCTCTCGCCAACTGCCTTTCCCCTAGTGTCCGCAGCTCACGGCTCCCTGTGCCTCTTCGCACGCCTCTTTATCTGCCTCTTTATTCACGGACCCTGTGAGCACAGTTTCCTTCAGGAGTGTTTGGGGAGAAGCCATCGGCCCTGAGGGCAGGTGAAGTTTTCACCCAGAGGGGCCTATGGAGACAAACCCGGAGGGTCAATTTCCTAGGAGCTGTGGGGAAAGGTTTGGGTCACTCAGGGGAGGGCTGCCCAGCTGTCAGGCTGCAGCACAGGAAAGGTTTGTCTTCAGCCCAAACCGGCACGGTTCCTGGATGCCTTCTAGCGACCTTAGATGCCTAGAAGGAGAAAAAGAAGCTTCCTCAGAACGAGTCCTAGCGAGCAGAGCAATCCCCTCCTGGAGGGCTGACTCTGTGCCAGGCACAATGCTGTTCCCTTTTCACGCAGTTGGATCCGCTGCAGGCAATTTCGTGAACTGGATGTTATAGAGACCTGTGTGTCATTTAGGAAACTAGCCCAGGGATGGGATGGGACCACAGTGTCGTTTTTGAATAACTGGGCAGGAAGATGTCATGAGTATTTTATTCCCTGATGGCTTCCAGGAAATAGGACAGGTACCTGAGCTGTATGGGCGAATGCAGAAAGAGAGCACCCATAGTACTGGTTTTCACAGCTGTAGAGACATGTATTGATCGCCTCTGTGACCTGAGAGGTTGCACTAAGGCCATTCGGATGCTTTTAGACATGAGCATTGCAGGAGTCTGTGAAGTCTCACTTCATTCCCATTTCCCTGCAGCACTTGTGATGGGACCTGGTACATGTTATTCAGTCCTCCCAAGCCTCAAGCCTCTGTCCTCGCATCTGTATTCAGGGCATAATACTAACACCCACCTCCTACCATTGGGTGAGGGCTAAATGAACTAATATGTGTAGAGGGCTTGGATCAGCACCTGGCACACAGTGTGCTGAACAGGATAACGGTCCTTCACTGTGAATGCAGACCAGATTCCTGATGGCCTACCCTGGGCAGGGTATTTTTTTCATTGGAATGTCATTGCATAATAAGGGTTACGGTGATGTTGGCTGAACTACACAGACCTCGACTAGAGGAGAATGAGGGATTGATGAGCTGGTGCCCTTACAAGGCATGCCTCACACTAAGATGCCCATGATTGAAGTGACTAAAAGTTACTCATGGCTAGATAGACTTTCAGGATTACTCACCAGTATTGTAAGTGTCACTCCCCTATTTCTTCTGTGGCCTGCCTATATTCAGAAACACAAGAAAATTGTTATTATATTGAGAGGGGATACAGGCCAGCGCATCCTTGGTGGGTTCTCATGAATGGCAGGTGTTCCTCGCTTTGGTTGGTGGAATTTTGGAGCAGAGTTGTCCAATACAACTCTCCTTTGTGCACCCATGGTTGTCAACCACTTGCAATGTGGCTAGGAGCTGAATTTTGTATTTTAATTCATTTCAACTTAAAATTCCACAGGGCTCTAGTGGCTACCATATTGGACAACACATTTCTAGAGTCTGTGCATGGGTCTGGATGATTCATATATGTTTTGGAAACTGGATGCAGAATTGGATGTGGATGTATATTTTTCCGGGAAGTGAGTCCATAGCTTTCATCAGATTCTCAAAACCTCCCAAAAGATTAAATTCTGCTACTTTAGGGCTTTGGTGAAAAGTAAGCAATTGAGGGAGGTAAGGATACCCTTTGTTAACTACTGTTTTTTTCTTTTCTATTTGCTCTGTCCTCAGCTGTAGGTGTCTCACCCACAAGAATTACACAAAGAAACAAATTGGCATCTACGACTTTGGGCCACAGATAAATTGTACGCTACTAGGAGGGGACAGTGACTGTGGTCCCGGGTTGTGCATTCTAGGTTGCCCTGCATCAGGGCTCTGTGTTCCAAGTCTATGATACTGACTCTGAAGTTTTTCATCAGTGCTTCAGGCAGTTCCGGTATGCAGAAGCAGCTGGGTGCTATGAAGCTTTCAACCAACTCCAGGAGCTTTGCTATCAATGGCTGAACCAAAGATGTGTTCTAAGGAATAAACCCTAGAGCTTCTAGTGGTGAAGAAATTCCTAACAATTCTGCCCATGGAGATAGAGGCCTGGGTGAGAAAACGTTGCCCAGAGAACAGAGAAAGAGTTGTGTCACTGATAGAAGACTCACAGAGAAAACTTGAGGTACCAGGGCAGCAGGTGAGAAAAGAGTTTTGGATCTGGGTAATTAGACCAAAAGAAGTAGCAGAGGCTGGTGGTACTGGATCAGACATTTGTCTCTGTGTCATTCTTCAGCCTGAGATTTCTCTGCAGTTCTGTTCATGTTTTTTTATCAGCATACGTGTCAGTAGTTTTCAACTTCATCATATGCAATGCTCGTTCTACAACAAATATTTTGTAATGTCACCATAAATATACTTAAGTGAAATTAACAGATAATATAACCTACCTATAGTCATCCATCAGAAACACAAATATTATGCTCTAGGGTCTATAGATCAGCTCCAGCCACCACCTCCCTTATACTCCCATGTTCTAATAATGGTTTTGACTTGTTATAGAACTGTTAACATAAAAAGGACAGACCGAATGTGGCACACAAAACCTAAAGTATTTATTATCCGGCTCTTTACAGGAATTTGGCCCACCTGAGTCAAGCAGAGTCTAGAAGCAATACAGAGGAAAAGGAATGTAGTTTAATGTAAACTGGTAACCATTTCAGAGTGCACAAGACTGGGCTTGAGTGCACCAGAAGATCTTATGAAGTTGTCAAATGCTTGCCTCTCTGCATAGACTCACTGTGAAGGTAATAGCCAGAAATTCAGACTGATACAGCTCAAACATTATGAGTGGCATGGATGCTGGTCATGTGATTTTCCAAAGAGGCAAACACTCCTGGCAATTCTGAACAATTAACAAAATCTCTCTTTGATTTCCAAAGTTGTGCTTTCCTAGAAAATTCAAGTCATGGTAAAATGTGCAAAAATATTTTGTGTTTATGTGACTAACAGGGTGAGGTTCTTGACAGTTGTTTTTGTTTTCTTGTTTTGTTTTTGTTTTTGTTTTTTTACTGACATAAATATTTGAGGGGGCACTCCAAAGTTGATAGGGACTCGGAACAATTCTGCACTGTGCATTATCTGTACTCTCATCTGTGCCCACAAAATTCTGATAGCCATCACCTGCCAAAACATCTCTTGGGGGCAGCGGCCCTGCCTTCCATTCAGAACCGTCCAGTAAAACCTGTTTGGGACATGCTACAGCTCAGTACAGAGCAGCATCTTTGGAGAAGTGAGGAAGTGTTTCTAATTGGGCATTAGGGGCACTGGAGACTTGTGTGTTGATGGGGCTCTGCAGTTAGCCTGCCTGAACAGGACTGTTCCAAAGCTTCCTGCCCCGGCATAGAGTGAGTCTGCAGTTTCCCTTCTTTTCTCTATCTCCTTGTTTGGCCTCCCACATATGGTTTCGTTTTCATGTGGTCTAATCCTGCACTGCCAGTATGGTCACCACCAGCCAACTGTGTCTCTGAGCACTAGAAGTGCAGCTAGTCCAAGTTGGAATATGCTGTAAGTATAAAATGCACACCACATTGAGAAGACTTAAGATGAAAACTAAAGTAGGTGAAATATGTCATTAATTGACATAAAAATTTGAAATTATGATATCGGGTAAATAATGCATATTATTATTATCTTTATCTATTTCTTTTATTTTGCGCGTGGCTACTGGAAAATTTAAAATGGCTTGGGTGTCTTGCATTATACTGCTATTGGGCACTGTTGGTCCAGACATTAAAATGATGGGTTCCAGCATTCCCTCACCCCCCTTCCCAGATGGATAGGCAGGAAATGCTCTTGGAAGACATAGCAGTAGTGGGAATGGCACACATACCTCCAAACATCCACCTGGAGTCATCCCCACTCCAAGCAAAAGGATCTGTCTCTAAGGCCCCAGTGGCAGAGGTGTGGATCTCATAGGCAGGGCTGTAGGAGCTGAGCTACGGTGCTGCTGGGGAAGGCCACACCTTCCTGGACCCTGGTAAGGCAAGGGTTTCATTTCCATCTCTTGGTTTCTGTTTTGAGAACTCAGGAGCCTTCCAGAGGTGGGGTTGTATAGAAACACTGATTACTGGATGAAAACAGATCACTCTGATAAAGAATAGGAGGAGGAAATGTCTCTCTGGGAATAGCCAGCCGCAAAGCATATTAGATCGAATGGGATTCAAAACCCCTTTGGCTAATGAGCCTGCTCAGGAGGCTGTGACCAAGAATATTTTACAGGTAATCGATAGGAGTTTGGGTAGTCTGAATAAAGACTAATTTCCCTGCAAATTTTGATGACTGGAATCTGTAGTTCCATTGCTTTTATGGTGTAAGAGCCACATTCAAACTTGATACTTTATTAATATACTCACTTCTGATTCTTTAAGAGGATTTAATCACTTGCCACTGTAGAACAAATAGGTATCTCATCCATCAAAACCTAGAACAGTGTTTCTACAAGCATAGTAAGCAGAGTCTCTGTATCAGGGTCACCTGGGGTGCATTTTAACAAGTCCTCCAGATGAGTGCTGTACACACTACATTTTGAGAACCAGCACTCCAGACACTACAGGAGTAAGTCCAGGAGGAGAAAGGCAGCATCCCAGGAAAAAGGATGTTTCATACAAAGACCTGAGAAAAGGAGCACAGAGGGGTTCAAGGGAAAGCTAGAGTGCTAGGCAGAGGCCAGATAAGGGAGGGCCTAACAATCTTCCTGATGGACCTGGAACCTCATCTTGTAGTCAGTGGGAAACCAAAGACTCTAGGTGAGAAATACTGGTGATATGCATGTCTTAGAAACCTCACTTTGGCTCTCAGATGGAGATTAGGGGAGACAAGATGGGAGACAAGATGGAAGACCAGTGAAGAGGCCACTGCAGATGAGAGAGAATGTGGGCTGAGATAAGGGCAGTGGCATGCAGATGAAAAAAGGAGGGATTTGAGAGGAATTAGGAGGCAGAATCCACAGCCTTCGATGATTAACTGGATATGGGGCAGGCAGGGGATGACAGCTCGATCTGTGTCCTAAACATTTAGAGTTGGGAGACTGGGGCAATAGCTCATGAAAAGAGAATGAGGGCCCTTATAGGTTACAAGTCCATAGTCAACAATTTAAACTCATAAAACTTTTTATCCCGTCATCCTGTTCACTCTCTCCTGGACTACCTCTGCCTATGGCGATTCAGTCATTTGACAATCTTTGGGGGCCTATTATGATCTAGATGACATGATAGTGTTAGGGATGGCAGATTACTAGTTCTCAAGAAAATCACGGGGAAGTCCAATGAGACTAAAACTTAAGCAAAAAATTGTACACCAAGATGGTCAGTACAGTGACAAATGGATACATATAAATTAATATGGGAGCAGAGCTCAAGAATCAGCAAAGACTCCAGTAGTGGTTCATATAGGGAAACTTAAAGATGGTCAGACCCAAGCCTAGCAAAATAGGAGAAAACCGAGTTACTGACCCAATAGTGTCTGAGGTCAACTCTCTTGAGCATGGTTCCATTTTGTGAGCTAGCTTTCACAAGCCAGGTTTAGTTGGATTTCTGTTATGTGAACCAAAAGCCTCTGGGTCAAAACAATAACCAGCGGCTCCCCCAAATGAGCTAGGCATACAGGTAAGGCAGGTAGGCCTGAGTTGGAAGAGGTGGGGTTCAGGGCTTGTGTAAAAGGCCAGATAGTGCCAGAAAGCAAGGTAGGCAGGCCTGCTCAAGCTAGGGTTGGTGTGAGAACAGTGCCAGAACAGGAGGGACAGGCAGGCCTGAGTTGGGGTTCAAGGTTCACACAGGAGTCTGGTAGTAGCCTGGCAGGATCAAGAGATTGGCTGATTATAGGTGACTGAATATAATGAGACACAGATTTCTCACTGTTGGAGAAGGGTTAGGAACAAAAATGGAAAGGGGAAGGTTAGGATGAACTTTGCACTACTGCATTGGATCTGGAGGTATTGTTTGAATGTTTGGATGTTGTATTAGCTTCTGAGGACTGCTATAAGAAATGATCTTTTACATTTATAACAGAAATTGATCTCTTACATTTCTGGAGTCCAGAAGTCTGAAATCAAAGTGTCAGCAAGGCCATACTCCCACTGAAGGCTCTAGGAAAGAGTCCATCCTTGACTCTTCCTACCTTCTGGTGGTTTTCAACAATCCTATCATTCCTTGGCTTATAGCTGCATGACTCCAATCTCTGCTTCTATCCTTGTGGGGCTTTTATCTGTGTGTGCTCTCTTTTTCTCATAAAGACACCAGTCATTGGATTTAAGGTCCACCTTAACTCGGTATGATCTCATCTCAATCCTTAAATACTTAAAACCTCAAGACCTCTGCTTTCAGATAAAGTAACAT
Source organism: Pteropus medius (assembly GCF_902729225.1). NCBI lineage: Eukaryota > Metazoa > Chordata > Mammalia > Chiroptera > Pteropodidae > Pteropus > Pteropus medius. Next base: position 50,097 of record NW_024341201.1, read on the forward strand.
TCTGAGGTTCTGAGTAAACATGGATTGGTGGGGGGACACGAGGACACCATTTAATCATATGTCTACACGTATATGATGTTTGTACATTTGTGTGTGCACGCACATATCTAGACATACACATAACGTAGCACTGCCAACTGAGAAGGCCATAGAGCTATGACACCGCAATAACAGTGAGCACACCTAGCACGTAGATATTTGTTTCAAAAACACAATTTTGACCAATATAAACCAAAAGTCTTGACAAATGACTGATTCTACAGCTGGGATAGGAAAACAAGATGAGCCTGGAACATCTTGTTCCTTTGGAAAGTAAGGAAACCTTCAAAGTATGATGGACACAGAAGCCAGTTTGAAGGGGCTTCTATGGGCCAAATGTGGGACAATGCGAGTGTCAAAGAATGATTATTAACATTTCATAAATCTCTGAATAGATAGGAATATGAGTCCATAAAATTAAAGAATGAATCAATGGGGGATAAGAGAGAGGTCTTCTTTATAGTGGATACCCAACTAATAAATGTAGAAAGATTGATAATGTCAGAAAAATCACTATTTGTCAACCACCACAGTAGTAATTACTTCGGTCAAGAACCACCTATGCATGCTAATATTGTTGGGTGAAAGTGGTCTGGGGATGGGACGAATAGCAAAATATCTATTCACGAGATATTTATTAATTACATGTAGGGGGCAGGGAGTAACTTTACAATGGAGTAATCAAACCAGCACCATTTTAAGTAAATAATCAGTTAACATCATCAGTAATGGGACAGGCTGACATCGTGTGCCACCTGATCAGATGCAATGACACAACACAGTGTCTCCTGAATTTCTGGCCCAAAATGCATAACCTGGGTCATACCATGAGGAAACACTAAACAAACCTCAAATGAGGGCATTCTATAAAATAACTAGCCTAAATCATTTAAAACATTAAGACCGTGAAAGTTAAGGAAGGACTAAGATGTTATTCCATATTCAGAGAGGCTAGAGAGACATGGCAACTTGGTGAGATATATGATCCTGAATCTGATCCTTTGCTATGTGAAAGATGTTATTACTGGCTAAATTAATGAATGGGAATTAGGTTTCTTGGCAAAGGACACATGGGGATTTTTTTATATCATTCTTCTGAATTTTCTACAGGCTTGAGATTGCTTGGAATAAAAATAAATGGCATCTGTTTGGGGAAAATAAGGCAAGTTTACATATATCCTCACAAGTCTAGAAGAGCATGGATGTCTCAGGGTGGAGGGATAACAGCTTTAAACAATGTAGAAAACATATGTTCTAATTGTGTCATAGTGAGATAAACATTATTTGTACGACATAATACTTGTATAAGCTTAAAACACACACACGAAATCTCCGATTGTCTGCAGAAGTTCTCCATTTATGTCCTTTGGAAAGCCACATCTGAACTCAACCTGTCCAAAACCAAACCCACCAGCCCGCAGAGGGCCCAGTGTTCATTTAATACATGGCAGCCATTATAATTATCAATCACTTGATTCCACAGCCACCCTGAATATCTCCACAGATTTCATGAGGTCAGGCCTCTCTACATACTGGTCATTGTGCCTGAAAACTCTCGTCTTCCAAGTACTATAGGAACACAAAGGAAGGTCTAGAGCTCATGACAGTGCCCTTGAAAGGATTTAGAAGGCTAAATTTCCAAAAGCATGAGTCAATAAGTGACATCTAGAGCATGGCTATTCTTTCCATACATGATTATCTGACTGCAAGCTGTATTCGAAGAATTTGAAAATAATTTTTTTTTTAAAGGAGGGATTCCTGTTAAAAATACAAGAACAATGTGGAACAGGCCACACACACACACACACACACACACACTGGTGAAACAACAAAGATCACAAGAGACAAAAGAACTACAAATGAACAAAAAACAATTAAGAAAATGGCAAGAGTAAATTCTTACTTATGAATAATTATGTGTAAACTGGTATGAGGTAATATCTCATTGTAGGTTTGTCAATATCCTTGATGACTATAGGTGCAAAAATCCTCAATGAAATACCACTAAACCTAATTTGACATCACATTAAAAGAATCGTATGCCATAATCAAGTGGGATGTATCCCTGGGGATGTGAGGGTTATTCAACATACACAAATCAATGTGATACACCACCTTATTGCACCAATGTGATACACTAAAACCAAAATCACATGATTATCTCAATACATGCAGAGAAGTCATTTGACAAATTCAACACACTTTCATGATAAAATCTTTGAACAAACTAGGTATAGAACATAATAGTGGTCATATATGGCAAGTCTACAACTAACATCATACAGAATGGGGAAAAACTAAAAGTTTTTCTTCTAAGATCAAGAACAAGATGAAGATGCCCATTATTGCTGCTTCTATTTAACACAGGACTGGGAGTCTTAGCCAGAGAATTCAGACAAGAAAAGAAATAAAAGTTTCAAATCAGAAAAGAAGTAAAATGACCTCTGTGTGTAGATGACAAGATCCTGTGTGTGACTCCACATAAAACCAGTTAGAATTAAAAAGAAATTAAGTAAAGTTGCAGGATACAAAATCACCAAACAAAAAAATGAATGCATTCTATACACTAACAATGAACTTTCAAAATAGGAAATTAAGAAAACAATGCCATTTACAAAAGCATCAAAAAGAATAAAATACTGAATATACTTAACTCAGAAGGTGAAAGATATGCACACTGAAAACCACAAAACAGAGCCTTCTCTGGCCCAGCACACTAGGGGTGCCCCTTCCCATGCTTCTTCCAAAGCCCATTTTCTACCAGGCAGCTTACAACAAGCTGAATCCAGTTGCTCACTGAAACTGTCTTGCCTCCACCTGGAGACTATAGGTCAGAGGTTGCATCTGCCTTACCACCTGTTCCTAGTTCCTAATGCAAGAGCACAGTAGGTTTGTAAGAAACACCTCTTCAGTCCTGGCTTCTCAACCTTGCATTAGTGGCACTTGGGGCTGGACGATGCTCTATGGTAAGGCATCCTGTGCACTGCAGGAGTTTAACAGCATCTCTGGCTCCTGCCAACCAGAAGCCTATAGTCAGGACACCTATGGTCAGCACAACCCCAACTGTCTCCAGAAATAGCTCACAGTCCCCTGGGGCCAAGTCTGCACTGAAAATCACTGATTTAGGACACCAATGAGGGAATAAAGGAGGCCTGTCGAGATTGTCTTCATTGGTGACTCTTATTAAATAGCAAGAGGCCACTTTTCCTTTGTTCCATCTAAATAAATCTGAACACACGTGAGACCAAAGGGAAATGTCAGCCATTATATTTGTCCTATATACATCTTCACAGCTCTTGACAGAACCAAACAAAACCAAACTGACACAGAGGGCTTCTGACAACTTGATTTCCTTCTTTGCCTCAGGCCACATCTATTTACATCCTCCATTTCATGAGTATGACCCCATCAAGCCATCTTTCTCTGTGCTGCATACCACTGACAACATTTTTACCAAGCCCCCCAGTCACCCCTATGTTCTGCCTTCTGACACAGACTCCCCACTCCTTTATATCAGGGCTGGTTCCGCGGCCAGTCCCAAGGCCTCCACTACCCTGTGCATGGGGCTGATCACACCGATGGTAGCAGGTACCAGTTCCTGAGTACCTCCTATGGGCCAGCACTGTCCCACAGCACATATACCTCATTTCACTCTGCCACAGTTATGTGAGGTCATTTATTGTTAGTGAGGGAACTGAGGCTGAGACAGGGTTAGCAATTTTCCACAGATCCCATAACTCATAATGGCGGTGGCAGAATTTGAGCCCAGCTCTTTCCGACTCAGTATCTTGGCATTTCATGGCTGAGCGATGTGGTGAGAGCACCTGGCACTGGGGCCTGAAGGTGGGCACAGCCAGCGGTGTAGGAAGCTCCTTCTACACGCCTGGATTTTCCACTTCCTAGCGCCCCGTGCCCACCTGATCACACTTCTTCACATGATGTAGTCTCACTTCTTGTCATCTTGAAACATGAGTAACAGGGCTTGAATCCTATCAGCATGCTTAACATTTTTATAAGTCTTCCATTTCCTAGTGCCCAATGGAGAGAAAGGGCCAAGAGGAATGGACACAACATGCAGTTGAAGCCTGTGATGTGCTGGGTTCTGACTAGGCATTTCATAATCTTTGAGCATAAGGCAAATTGTTACCAGTTGAATCCACATCATGACAGCCCTGTGCTGTCTATAGACAGTATCACTCTTTGTAAAATTGTCAGCAACACCTTTGTGTGTAGGAGAAATGTAACTATCAACCCTATTCAAACCCTTTGAGCAATGGTTAAGCTGCCTGCATCATGTCGAACAGCTGAGTATATCACTAAGCTGCCTGCGTCATGTAGAACAGCTGAGTATATCACTGGGCCTTGATTTCATCTTGCCAAGCAAAGACTCAGAGAGGGAGAAAGCAGGAAGGCCCAGAGAGGAGGCCAAATTTTTTTATATTTGAGTCACATACTTGATGGACACCAAAGCTGCTTCACAAGACCTGCCGAGGCCTTCGGGTCCTGACCTGAGCTTTTTCCACCTCGGATGCAGGATTTGTTCCAGGTTAACATCAGGAAGAAGGAGAACTATGAGCTCCTGACTACAGGGCTCTGCCACTGGAGCAGCATTTCTGACCAGAAACATCATGGCCCTGATGGCAATGCAGGAAGAATCCCGCAAGGTGGGAGATAAGGACCACCTGCCAGAAGCATATGGTTATTTTGTGATCTGCTCCAAGTAGTGTACGTCCTGGGTGGGAGGCAATGTTGAGCCATCAGCAATGCAGGCTTCTTTGGCTCATGAATATTGTTATCAACGATAATGTTGTCATCCTGATTAGACATGTGGTGATGCAGTTTTCTCTTATAAGAAATTCATTAATTCCCTTAAGAGACAAACATGAGTGTGTTCGAAAGCCCTTGCACTGACTTTCAAGAGTCAGGACTTCTTCAGACTTGCTCACAAGAGTGAGAAAGCTGTGTGATAAGTAGGGCTCCAGAAAAACATTTAATGAAAATGTCCCAGTAGGGACATTGATATCTAGGACTTCACTCTAATGTAAAATGCTCTGACCCAAACAGACTATGCTTACATGGAATCCCTGTTTGGGACTCACCAGACTTAGTCTGTCCTTACACTGGAGCAAAGGATCAGGGCCTCCTGTCAAAGCACAGATACAATGCAGTCATAGCTTGTGTGTCCATGTGGATATGGGTGTCCATCCTCTAGATTATATCTGAGAGCCAGGAATGGGCCCCAGGTGTGGGATAATTACATGCTCCTTATGGGAAGACACTACCTCTTTTCAACAGGTCGTGACCTCTTCTTCCTTCTTTCTCTTGTCTCTCAGAAAAATATATGGTGTGTGCATATGGTATTCCTTCAAGTGCACACTCTAAAAGTGGGAGAAAACAGAAATGTCTTTGATCTCAGTCCATCACTGAGTGATAACTAACTGAATCTGTGTGTATATTTTCTTAGATTTCTCAAAGAACCATGTCACATGATGGGATAGTGAGGGTAGCATTTGGGGAGAGGGGAATTATCTTCCATTTGACAAGCATTTGTGACAGCAGAGACCAAGGCGAAGCATTCCAAGAGAGAATGGTGTGTGCCCAAGCCCCAACGGATGAGAATGTGGAGACCTGAGAGGTTGTCTTGGCCAATGTGGAGGAGATGCATGGAGACGATGGGGCAGAGGATTCAGTCCAGCGAGGGACACTGAGACAGGTCTCATGAAGAACCTTTGGTGGCAGGCTGAGGGACCTGAACAGTATTTAGACTCAACAGTGATACTGGAAGAATCTCCTTTACACATGGTCATGATGAGCCTGACTGGGAGCTCGAGTGACATATAATGATCTCTCTCTCTCTCTCTCTCTAATAGTCTTCATCGTTTGAACAGTTTTAGGTTCACAGCCAAACTGAGCAGGAGGTACAGCAATCTCCTTTATATCCTCTGGCCCCCTACACACTCAGTCTTCCTGGCTATCAATACCTGGCACCAGAGTGACACATGTTACAATTGATGAATGCACATTGACACACCATTATCAACCAGAGGCCATAGTGTAAGTTAGGGATCACTCTTGGTATTGTATGTTCCATGGGGCTAGACATGTAAAATGACATGTATCTACTATTATAGTATCATACAGAGTAGTTTCACTGCCCCCCAAATCCTCTGTGCTCTGCCTGTTCATTCCTTCCCACCCCATCCCCTGGCTTGACTGATCTTTTTACTGTCTTTATAGTTTTGCCTTTTCAAGAACATCTCACAGTTGCAATCATGCAGTATGTAGCCTTTCCAGATTGGCTTCTTTCACTTAGTAATATGCATTTAGGCCTCTTCCCTGTCTTTTCATGACTCAATAGCTCATTTCTTTTTAGCTCTGAATAACATTTCATATTCTGGGTGTGCCACAGTTTATTTATCCACTTATTTACTGAAAGATATCTCGGTCGCTTTCAACTTTGGGCAAGTACAAAGAAAGCTGCTGCAAACATCCTTGTGCAGGTCATCGTGTGGACATGAGTTTTCATCTCCTTCGGGTAAACACCAAGGAGCTCAATGACTGGATCATAGTCTGTCTCCTTTATTTCAGGAAGATCACAATCTCCTATTTTAATGGAAGGTGGAGGTTGTTAGAGGCTTCCTATGAAAACAGGTTCAGGGGTGATAGAACCAGATACCAAGCCTTGGAAAAGATAATACTATAGAGAATTTAAAATAATTAAAAATGATGAACTGTTTTCAAAAACGATTGATCCATGATCCTAATGCTTAAAAATTTCATTCAAACTTTCTGCATTTTGAAAATAAAATTACTAAAATGAAAGCCTTTGTCAAGTGGGGTGCATTCTCCCGAGACTACAGTCCTGTCCCAACCCATCTGGCCTTTGGCTCGCTTGCCTGGATTGGCTGCAGGTTTTCCAGGGGCTCTTTGCATGGCGGGTCCTCATCTGCATGAACTAAGGGTGAACAATCGCAGCCCAGTGATCAAGCAGTTTGACTGAATAAATAGCTGCATTTTGAGTGGGAATGAGGGGCAGATTCACATCTGCATTTGTGCTGGCACAAATTGTCATGCGTTCTTCAAGATCGCAGCCTAACATGGAGGTCCTGCTCTTACCAGACACGTAGTTCCACCAGCATTCTTGGGCCTGACAGCAGGATGAAGAATGGAGTGATCTGCCTTGTCAAGAACAGAAGGCTCTTGGGCTCTGTGGCTGGCCCTGTCCATTCCCTGGTGACCCTCTGGATTTCTTAGTGACTGACTCTCTCCTTGGGCTTACTCAAGAGTAATGACTGAAAATGTCCCTAACCTGGGAGAGGAAATAGACATATAAGCCCAGAAAGCACAGAGAGTCCCCAACTAGATAAACATAAAGAAGCCCACAGCAAGGTACATTATAACTAAAATGCCAAAGGTTAAAGACAAAGAGAGAATCTTAAAAGCAGCAAGAGAAAAGCAATTAGTTACCTACAAGGGAGCTCCCATAAGACTGTCAGATAATTTCTCAACAGAAACTTTGCAGATCAAAAGGGACTGGCGGACAATATTTAAAGTGATCAAAAGCAAAGACCTACAGTAACCAAGATTACTCTACCAAGCAAAGCTATTATTTAGAATTAAAAGACCGATAAAGAGCTTCCCAGACAAGAAAAAGCTAACAGAGTTCATCAACACCAAACCAGTATTGCAGGAAATGTTAGAAGGACTTCTTTAAGAAGAGGAAGAAGCAGAAATGTTTTAAAATCGAAATGTGAATAATAAGTTGGCAATAACTCCATATCTACCAATGATTACTTTAATGTAAATGGATTAAATGCTCCAATTACAAAGCAGTGTGGCTGAATTGCTGCCTACAAGAGACTCACTTCAGATCGAAAGGCACACACTGTCTTAACAAAGGTATTTCATGAAAATAGAAATTCAAAAAAACCTGGGGTAGCAATACTTATACCAGATAAAATAGACTTTAAAACAAGGTCTATAAGAAGAGACAAAGAAGGACACAGTAAACCCAATTTTGGGTATTTTAACCCAGAGAAACCCAAAATACTACTTTGAAGGGACCTCTGCATCCATATGTTCATCGTGGCATTGTTTACAGTGGCCAAGACAAGGAGGCAACCTGAATGTCCATCAATGGATGAATGAATAAAGAATAGGTGGTACTTATATACAATAGAATATGAAAGAAAGAAAGAAAGAAAGAAAGAAAGAAAGAAAGAAAGAAAGAAAGAAAGAAAGAAAGAAAGAAAGAAAGAAAGGAAGGAAGGAAGGAAGGAAGGAAGGAAGGAAGGAAGGAAGGAAGGAAGGAAGGAAGGAAGGAAGGAAGAAATATCTTGCCATCTACAACAACATAAATGAGCCTAGATGGTATTGTGTTGAGTGGAGTAAGTCAGGCAGAGAAACACAATTGTCATGTGTGGAATCTAGAGAACAGGATAAACAAACAATAGAAACAAGTTCGTAGATACAGAGAGCATTTTGATGGTTGTCACATTGGGTGAAGATGGAAGGGGATTAAGAGGTACAAATTGGTAGTTACAAAATAGTCATGGGGATAAAGAATATAGCACGGGAAATATAGTTAGGAGTATTGTAATAATTTTATTACAATGATGTCAGATGAGTACCAGACTTATCAGTACGATTAGTTCATAAGTTATATAAATGTTTAATCAATGTGTTATACACCTGAAACTAATATAATATAGTACGCCAACTATAATTGAAAAAAAAAATATATATATATAAATGTTTAGAAAAAAGTGCTTTCTCAATTTGAGGACTCATGTCTTTCACTAATTCTGGAAAAAATTCAACCTCATTATAAATCTTGCCTTTTTCACAATCTATTTGTATTCCACTGAAATGGTTTGAGACATAAATTGGGCCTTCTCACTCTATCCTCTATGCCTCTTAAGTGTTCTGTCATATTTTCAATTTCTTTATCTTTCACTCTGAGTTTCGGGTAATTTCTTCAAATTTATCCTCCAAGGTTCCCATCATCAAAGTTCTCTCATCAGTGATATTAATATAGCTATCTAATCCTACCATAGAGTGTTATACTTCAAAAGTTACACTTTTCATTGATATTGCCAAAAGTCTCTGTTAGAGAAAAGGAAATCACCCTAGTAAACCATTGAGTTAAGGGTAGTAAAGACCCAGGCAAATGGATGCTGAGGTGTATTGAGCCTGTGAGGTTTTATTAAATAAGTCATCTTCCTCAAAGTCCTCTCTCCATGCCATATGGTCCTTAGCCAGGGTCATAGGCTCCCTCTAATCCAGTGGATCTCGATGGGGAGCCATTTTCTCCCCCAGAGGACACTGGGAAATGCCTGGAGTCACTTTTTATTCTTTATCAGAAAGAGAGGAGCACTCCTGGTATCTAGTGGGTAGAGGCCACAGAGGCTGTTAAACATCCTACAGTGGACAGCATGGCCCCCACCTCCACCCTCAATGAACCCAGCCTAAAATATCAACAGAGCTAAGGTCTAGAAACCTTGCCCTATCCTAACCAGTTAGCATGTGTTAAAGACCGCTAAGCTCTGAACATGATTCTTTTCCTGTGTGCATATGTGAGCTCATTTATAACCTCTGATTTAGGTAATAGTTGGTTTTGTTCTTCGAGGCTGTACCTGTGTGCTTGCATTCATTATGCCAGCATTTTCCCCTGCTTTTGAGTTTTGACAGGATATGTACAGAATATGTTAGCCTACAGATTTAAGGAAGCTTACAGCTTCAAAAAAAATAGGTTTCAGAACAGAGCAGAAGAAGAGAATATAGGCTTCAGGCACACAAATATGTTTTATTTTAAATGACTAGGTGGTAGCAATAATATCATGTGTACATAAGAAGTTTCTTCAAGAAAACTGTTGCCAGCCATTCCAAAGAGTAAGTCCTTCATTCAGGCCTTTTGTTTTGAAATTGTGACCGCAGGCATAGGCATCACTTGAACCCACTGTCTGAGTAAACTTATATCACAGGAGAACACAATGGCACTTATCAGTGATAAGACACCAGTTGTGATTCCTACTGGGAACACATAGGACATGCGTTTCCGTTTTACCATTTCTATTCCAACAGGAAAGTTAGGTGGAAAGTCAAAAGTGCTTTGGCCATAAAATTCCGCAGTAAAATTCCAGATCACTGTAAGCAGGGTACAACCACTGCTAAAGAATAACAATGAGGCAGAGATATTGTAATACATTCGGCGGAATTCTCGGTATGGGCCATTAATGTAAGTGACAAAAAATGCCAATGAGCAAAAAACCAACGCGGCGGACTTTATAAAGTTTGCCAACAATATCAGGCCCTGCCCATAGTAGATTTCATTCGAAATGACCCAGCTCTCATCGATTATGAGGTACCTGGGCAACTCATGCATGGAGCCAGATATATTAACAACTTTTAAATAGAAAGCATCCCAAAGTCCAAAGAACGCAATGGGATAAATTTTACTGTCCAACTCCCACACGCGCCAGGATCTGCTGTTGGCTATGCCTATGCCCTGCGCCCAGCTCAGATAACTAAATAAGAGGCCTATCATTTCATAGTGCAAGCGCTTCAAATCAGGGTGGCTGAAGATGAGGTAGAGACATCACGAAGTCAAGCCAGGAACACCAGAGAGAAAAAAGAAACAGAACGAATGAATCACATTTAGAAAGTGCTAAATAGTCACATCTTGTCTTTCTTGTCTAAAAGTTATGTTTAAGTGTTTTACATATGTACTAGCCTTCAATTAGAGTTCTAAATAGTTAATGTAAGAATAAAAAATGTGGAGAAATCTATGACCACTGTGGAAATATTAATCTACAAGGCATTTTTGGAACACGACTTGACAATATCTTTCAAAAGTTAAAATGTTCATAACTCTTCCCAACAAATTCGATTCCTGGAATTAATACTGAAGTATTTATAAGAGTTGTAAAAATGTATGTGGAGAGATGTTAGTGTCAGCACCACTTATCATAGTGAAAAATTGAAAATAACCCAAAAGTGAATAGAAGATGCTTTAAATTATGGTACATACAGAATTATAGTGGAATGTTACATGGCTGTTACCAAGAATGAGTTGTCCGAAAAAATTTCTGTACTTATCAAAAAAAGCAAAATGAGTAATACATGTGATATGACCATTTGTGTTCAAAGAAAGACAGATACAATTTTCCTCATTTATACAAATAGATATGTTCATATAAAAAAAAAAACAACTTTAAAAGATATACACAGAAAGTCATTCTAGGGAGATCAGTTGAGAGGGGTAGAGACTTCCATTCTCAATGACATGCTTTTTTCTGTAATTTCTAAAGTTGTTAATGAAAAACACACATATTGTTATAATTAAAAATAAACATGACCTTGAAGATCTGTAATATTTCTCACACAAGAAATCATGCCTGTTTCCTTTTTTAACCATCACCTGCTCAAAATTCCACCTTTAGATGTTCTCTTCTTTCAGATGCAACTTAAAAATATTCTGATGTGTTTTGTATCTAGTAAATATTTTCTATGAAGCAAAATCTAGATTGTGGACCAACATATTTGGATCTCTTTCCAATTCAAATCCTTGGGAGTAAGTGGCAGGGCTAATTTGAAAATGATGTTCCCAAGGCTTCTCCTTCTGTTTATTAACACAAGGGAATGAGGAGGTCTGCTCACAGTGGATACCATAGGCAACCGCCAATGCAGAAGATTTTAGGGGCCTCCAACATACACCTCCTTGCTGTGAAGACTGATATTCATAAGAGTGCATCCACCATTTCACAATCTTCTGGGGGTTGTGCCCTCTGACTGCATGAGGCCAACAGTGTTACTACTTGGGAAGTTCCATTAAAAATGTGTGGTGGGGTTGATGGCCAGTATGATTACCTCACTCTGTGCAAATAATAACTCCTTGCCAATAGAGGGCTAAGAAATGGAACTCAGGACCAGTGAGTTTTTATGGAATGAGGAAATTGAGGAAAATGTTACATGGAAAATGTGCCAGTTTAGGGACGTTTTGGTGGGTCTGCATTTGCAACGAGTGGGGTGGGGACACATTAGCCCTGGAGACCAAATTCGAAAGACTCCATATATCTTATTTTAAAATTTACCGATTGGCCATGGAGAAGGATTCAAGAGTTGAGCCTGTGAAGAATGGCAGATAGTCTTTGTAGCAGCAGGAAATGTTGAATAGGAAAGGGAAAAGATCCAGTCAAAATCTAACAATCCATAAAGACAGATGAACCACCTACAGTAAAAGAGGTATTGTTAGGTAGAGTTTTAGACTGTGAACAAAGCCTAACATATCCCTGCCTCTCACCAAAGATTTCTTACATATGGATCTTGTGCTTTGTACAGGGCATGCCCTATCTCAAACTCCTTAAGAATATTCACACATTTAGTCCTCATCACTGCCCACTGATAAATGTGTAATTATGATCCCCATTCTATAGACAAGGGAACTGAGCACAGAGAGTTATGTAACTTACTCAAGGTCACATCAATATAAATGGCAAAGCCAGGCTCCTAAGCCCTTACTATTGACACAGTGTTTGCTGGCTCTCCTAATAATGGGTGGTATTTATTCACAGAAAAATGTATCAACATCCCAGATAAGAAAAGGCTGAAGGAGTTCATTACTACCAAACCAATATTACAAAAAAATGTTAAAGGGACTTCTAAAAAAAAAAAAAAAAAGAAGGAAAAAATCAAAAATAAAAATAAGAAAATATTGCAAAGAAAACAATTCTCACTTACAAAAGGAAACATAATAAAAGCAGAGGATTAACTAACACTAAATCTAGTTAAAAGTTTAAAAGGCAAAGATAGGAAAATCACATTTAATAACAACAGTACATTAAGAGATACACACAAACACACAGACATAAACAAGTAAAAAACAATGACAAAAGCATAAATATGGAGGGGGAGAGTGAAAATGGTAGTGATTTTAGAATGCGTTTGAACTTAAGTGGATATCAACTTTATATAGACTTCTATAAACATAGCTTGGTACATATGAAATACATGAAAACTACAAACCAAAAACCTATAAGAGATATACAGGAAATAAAGGGAAAGGTATCCAAACACAACACTGCAGGAAGTCATCAACATCCAATAAGGGAGAACAAGAGAATAAGAAGGAAACAGGCAATGAAAAAGCAATCAGAATACAATAAGATGCCAATAATTACATACCTATCAATAATTACTTTAAATGTAAATGGATCGAATACTCCAATTGAAAGGTAAATGGATAAAGAAGTGGAATAATACTCAGCCATAAAAAAGAATGAGATGTTACCATTTGCAACAACACGGGTGGACCTAGAGGGTATTACACTGAGATAAGTCAGAAAGACAAATATTATATGATTTCACTTACATGTAGAATCTAAAGAATAAAATTAACAAATAAACATAGCAAACTTACAGACAGAGAACAAACTGATGGTTGCCTGATGAGAAGAGAGTTAGGGTGCTGGATGAAAAGATGAAGGAATCAAGAAGTGCAAATTGGAGGAAGACCGGTCATGATGGTGTTGAAGGTAGATGCTGTGCATTTCTCCTCTTGGACCACAGCAAAATTATAAAGGAACTACAGAGCAATCATCACTGGGAGTTGCCCAAGGTCTGGCTGAAGAGAAGTCATACAACTGGAAACATACATAAGAGGCCACCTCAAGGCTGGTAGGAGGGGCAGAGATGTCCAACAGCCTGGTCTCACAACCATGTGAGAATCAGGAGGGGTCTTGGCTGCACACTGGGCTCCTCAGCCCAGGATTCCAGTGCTGGGAAGAGAAGTCCCCACAATTCCTAGCTGTGAAAAACCAGCAGAGATTGTAGATAAATGAGACAGAGGCCAGCCGAAGTCACAAATGTTCCTCTTAAAGGGCCCATGCTTGGACTTACTTGCTGATGGACTCACCCACCCTGAGTTCCAGCATTGGAGCAGTTGCTTGAGGAGTGCCAGGAACTTATGAGAGGACACTAAGTTGTTGGTTTTCAGAGTGAGGGCTAGAGAGTGGCTTTCTCCTGGACAGAAGTACTGGCAGTATCCATTGTTCCTTAGATGATCTCTCTCTGCTCGCAGAATGCAACGCAGGCGTCCTCCATATCCGAGTCTCCATCAACCTAGATAACACAGGTTGCTTCACCTGAGTGATTCCTGAGACTCTGACTATCCCAACTTGTTTCCCAAAAAAGTCGCCTCCAGTGGCTTATTTCACACACATGGTCTGTCTTGGCTCATGTTGTGGACTTTTCTAAACTCTCTCAAAGGCTCACAAAATCCAAAAAAGTGGGGTCTGGCCTCATCATGACCTGTACCTCTTGCTGAGCAGCACCAAGTCCGTCACTAGCGGAAGCCGGCTTCGGTTTCTGGCTAGGCCTCTCGAGGCACCTATAAGCCCAGCATAAGTGGCAGCCATTTGTGGATATCTTGCTGACTCTTACCAGGTGGCTTTGAAAGTGTACAGGCTGCAGCTACACATGGCCTACAGCTGGGCCCCTCCCAGGAGGCCCTTGGGCCAGCACACCTGGTGGCCTGCTTTGACTGGCAATGGAGCTGGAGCACCAGCCAGGGCTGAATCTGAGGAGGACATACCTGAAGGGTAGATTGGGCAGGCACCAGAGCCCTGCTAAAGTGAATTCTGCTCCATAGGGTTAGCTCGTCACCAGCCAATCTTCATAACCAATCAGCCCAAGGATCAATCCCTCCCACTGAAGTGCAAACTGGAACCAAGTCCCAACTACATCAGAAGGGAACACACAACCCACAGAAGGGACACACACATTGAGCATCTCGTTCAGGTGATCAGAGAAGGCAGTGACATTGGGCCCCTGGTAGATAAAGCCATCCTACTAATACCGGGAGGCTTAGGAACCCTACCTAATACATAGAAACATATACAGGGAGGCAGCCAAAATGGGGAGACAAAGAGACACATTCCACATGAAAGAACAGAACAAAGCTCCAGAAGAACTAAACAAAGTGGAGACAAGCAACCTAGCAGATACAGAGTTCAAAACACTGGTTATAAGAATGCTAAAGGAACTTAGGGGAAGAGTAAATGACCTCAGGGAGAACATTAACAAAGAGATAGAAAACATAAAAATCGAGATGGAAAACATAATGGGGGAATAATCAGAAATGAAGAATACAATATCTGAGATGAAGAGTACATTAGAGGGAAGCAACAGATAAGATAAAGCAGAGGACAGGGTAGAGAAGGACACCCAATCAGAATAGCAACAAGATAAAAGAATCCAAAACTTCCCTAACCCAGTGAAGGTAATAGACAAACAAGCCCAGGAAGCACAGAGAGTGACAAGCAGGATGAACCCAAAGAGGCCCATATCAAGATACATCATAATTAAAATGCCGAAGTTTAAAGACAAAGAGAGGATCTTAAAAGCAGCAAGAGAAAAGTAAATATTTACCTACAAGGCAGCTCCCATAGTACTGTCAGCTTATTTCTCAACAGAAACTTCGCAGGCCAGAAGGGCTTCGCACGAAATGTTCAAAATCATGAAAAGCCAGAACCTACAACCAAGATTACTCCACCTAGAAAAGCTATTGTTCAGAATTGAAGAACAGATAAAGAGCTTCCCAGACCAGAAAAAGCTACAGGAGTTTACTACTACCAAGCCAGTATTACAGGAAATGTTGGAAAGACTTTAAGAAGAAAAAAATATGTATCAAACAATAATTGAATGAGTGAATGAATGAATAAAATACATGAATAAAGAATAGCAATAACTACATATCTATCAACAAATACTTCAAATGAAAAAGAATTAAGTGCTCTGATCAAAGATAGGGTGGCTGAATGGATAAGAAAACAAGCCTCTTGTGTATGCTGCCTACAAGAGACTCACTTCAGATTAAAAGACACACACAGACTAAAAGTAATGGAACAGAAGAAGATATTTCATGATGGACCTAAAGGGCACTGTGCTAAGTGGAGTAAGTCAGATAGAAAAAGACAAATGCCATATGATTTCACGTACATGTGGAATCTAAAGAACAAAATATACAACAAGAACAGAAACAAACTCACAGATACAGAGAATACTTTGAGGGTTACCAGATGAAAAGGGGTTGGGGGTAGGTGGAAAAAGGGGAAGGGATTAAGAAGTACAAAATGATAGTTACAAAATAGTCATGAAGAAATAAAGTATAGCATAAAAATATAGCCAATAATATTGTGATAACTATGTATGGTTTCAGACAGATACTAGTTTTA
Source organism: Pteropus medius (assembly GCF_902729225.1). NCBI lineage: Eukaryota > Metazoa > Chordata > Mammalia > Chiroptera > Pteropodidae > Pteropus > Pteropus medius. The sequence goes on from NW_024341201.1 coordinate 66,368, forward strand.
TTGAGGTGATCACTTCTTGAGTTATACAAATGTCTAATCACTATGTTGTACACCTGAAACTAATATAATATTGTATGCCAACTGTAATTGAAAATTTTTTAAAAACTCTTTTTAAAGAGGATTAACAAATAGACAAAGCCCACGTCAGTTACAATAATAGCCAGATGGGGCCTTCTCTATGTGCCATAAATAATGAAATCGAATCTTGAAGTACAGCAGCATATCGAGACATAGAAATACTTGCATCTTCATCTTCTTTATCTCAGTATGGCTGAAGACCTTCTAAAAGCTCACGCTTTAATCAACAACAGCAAAATTACAAGTATTGGCAAGGATGTGGAGAAAATGGAATCATTGTGCATTACTGCTGGGAATATAAAATGGTACAGCCACTGTGGAAAATGGTACAGTGCAAATAAAGAAGAAAAAAAGAAAAAGAAAAGAAAAGAAAATGGTCCAGTGATTTCTGAAAGAATTAAACATAGACTCATCACTTCTGGCTGGACATACACCCAAAGGAAGGGAAACTAATGATTCAAACAGGGATTTGCATATCTATATTCACAGCAGCATCATTCACAAGAGCCAAGAGGTGGAAATAAACCAAATATCCATCGATGGATGAATGGATAGACAAAATGGGGTGTATCTACACAACGAAACAGTCATTATTCAGTCTTTAATAAAAAGGGGATTCTGATATATGCTACAACATGAATTAACCTGAAAGACATTATGCTGAGTGAAATAAGGCAGACACAAAAGGACAATACTAGATGATTTTATTTAAACGAAGACCCTAAAGGAGTCAAACTCATAGAGACAGAAAGCACAACAGTGGTTGTCAGGGGCTGGGGGTGGGGGTGGAGGTATAGGGAGTTAGGGTTCAATAGAGACAAAGTTTCAGTTTGGGAAGGTGAGAAAGTTCTGGAGATGTATGGTGGCAATGGTTCTACAATCATGTCAATGTCTTTAATGCTGCTAAACTGTATACTTAAAAATGGTTAAAATAGTAAATTGTATGCTATGTATATTTTACCACGATTAACAAGTATCTCAAAACAGCATATGCTTTATAAAGAGCGAAGATGCGTTCTAAATTTACTGAAGCAATGAGACTCTGTGGTTTGGCAACCCCATTACTTCCATTTCTAGGGCATACATTAGCCATTTGCTTTCTCACACTCAAACTCAGTCATGTCCCTCTTTCATGTAAATAGAGATAGGATAGCGGACATGCTATTACCCAATGTTGCGAGTTATAATGGATATTCTGAGCGATACTCAGATGATCTTGGTTAAAAAATCCAATAGGATAGAGGCTAGTAGACCAGGCTGAAAATGGGAT
>NW_024341202.1:0-1245 GCF_902729225.1 Pteropus medius
TCAGGGTTTCCCACCCAGAAAACTGCTTAGAGGGACAGGCTTGTGTCCCCGCTCCAGACCAGAAGGGGACCTGCTGTCCTGAGGGAGGCCGAGGCCGAGGCCGAGGCAGGCGCCCAGGGCACAGGTTACGGGACCTGGGAGAACAGCGGATTTAAGATGAAAAGCTGGACAGGAGGAAGCCCAGGGCTGGGGGTGCCGGAGACGGACACGCTCTAACCCTGACTGCGTGTGGAAGGACTAGAAAGCATTCGATTATGCAGTTTAGACTCGAACCCACAGAACCGTGCGGTGTGTGAATTACATCTGCCTCGGTAAAGGCCTTACGTGTTAGAAGGGGGGGACCGGGGCAGAGACAGAGTGACAGAGTGACAGGGTGACAGAGAGCGGGCCACGCTGGCAGGTCTCCCTTCCATGGCTACGACCCCAGCCCAAGAGCCCAGCTGGGGCTGCCCCGATCCCCCGTCCTGGTCGGGGTCCCCAGGGATCGCCGCCTCGTGACCATGGCGCTAAGGAGAGAGCCGCCCGTGAGCGGAGCAGACGGAGGCCGAGCACGGGGACCTCTGCTCTCTGAGCTGCAGTCGGGGCAGGGGTCCGAGTTCCCGAGACAGACTGGTGGGCACCGCACTCCCCGCTGTCGGGGAGCTGGGCCTCAGCGGCCCCTCAGGGCTGACTCGGGTCACCGTGTGTAAAGTCCCCCGGGCGCTTCGCAGGCACAGGCGAGGCTGGGTCTGAGGCCGGGACGGAGGCCGCCCTCCATAAACCGCTGTGGGGTGAAGCGGGGGCCGCCCCGGGGGAGGGGCGAGGACTTCGGAGCCGTGGGACCCGGGCGGCAGAGAGGGCCACCTCCGCAGGGCGGCACGAGGGTCAGGGAGAGAGAGGCTGGGCCAGAAGCGGCACGCGAGAGAAACGGGCCGCGCGCCCGTGTCGGAAACGGGGCTGCGGGTGTGCGAAATCGTGACACAGACGTGGGGTGGCACGCACCGGGTCGCGGAGCAGGGGCCGCGGGCACGCCGGGGCCGCCGCCTGCCCGGCCCGCCTCTGCCCGTGAGCCGCGTTGGCGGGATGCTTCGAGGCCCTAGACGCAGAACTGAGCTCGGCAAATGCGTCCTTCGCATTCGGGGCACGACGACACTCAGGGTTTGCTTTCTAAGAGAAGGACCCGGCCTTCGTTCACATGGCGACCGAGGCCCGGAAACCCAGTCTGACCGTCACACGCCTAGGTCAGAGGCAGGTGCCGGTCCCCTC
>NW_024341203.1:0-720 GCF_902729225.1 Pteropus medius
ATGGTATGTGAGTGAATGCAGAGGACAGATAAGGAAAGAACTAAGTGAACTTCTGTGAGAAATTCTGGTTTTACTCGTTAGATAACCTCAAAATGATCATTTTTCTCTAAGTTTTCCAAATCTCTCAAAATCCTGAAAATTTTTTGAATTTCTTCAGATATTCAATTGGCTTACAATCTGAAAAGCTTAGTCATACAAACATCTCATATTGAGTAACCTGCTATTTTACTGATATTTAAATATTTATGATTATAGAGTTTACGCCTAAAAAAATTCACATTGTGGACAAATCATTTGAAATGTTCACAAGTGTAAGGTATATGTTTAAATCCCATTGAGGTGAAATGCTGGAGATCTGTGAACATGTTGAATTGGAAAAAACATTGTGTATGAAAAGAGGAATCCAGAGAGCAAAGGTAGGTGCCAATCTAGAAAGGCAGAGGCCAATTTTGGTTTGTTCAGAGTGTAACATCCTCCTTGCCCTAAGGCCAGGAACAAAGCCATATCTGTCATATTCATTCCATATCTACACAGTCCAAATTCAATTTGTATTTTTAAAAATTATAGGTTGAATTTGACTGTCATACACAGATGGGCAAAAGAAAGGAAAACAAGTAAAGAAGAGAAAGAGAGAGAGAGAAAGAGAGAGAGAGAGAAAGAAAGAGAGAAAGAGAGAAAGGAAGGAAGGAAGGAAGGAAGGAAGGAAGGAAAGAAGGAAGG
>NW_024341204.1:0-538 GCF_902729225.1 Pteropus medius
TGTTCCATTCTTGGTTTCCACAGTCTTTCTTTTCATTCTGTGAGCGATCCTAGAACCTTCCCAGCTACGAGGTCCAATAAATTCTCTCTTTGCTAAAGCTAATTGAGTTCAGTTTCTATCACTTGCAAATTAAGGAGTTCTGAGTAATATATCGGGTTTCACGGGGCCATGTCCCAGCCCAGCTGTGTGGCCTCATATACAACACAGTGGGGCCCTTGCCCCCTCTCTCCCCTCCACCTCCGCAAGATTAGAATCAAATGGCCCTTTTTGAAGCATCCTTTTCCCTCTGCCTTCCCGCACTCTGCTTGCTGATCTGGCCCATGGGCTTTGCCTTTTCCCCCGCTACAGAAATAAAGTAGCATATTTAGACAAGTTCCTAGATGCCTGGACATGAGTTGAGAAGCCCTGGGTGAAGACATAACTCAGGTTATCTTGATCACTCTGACATTTAGGGTCAAGGGGGCAGGACCGAGAGAGACAGAAGGAGTGTAGCGTCTGGACCACCAGACTCAACCCCTCACCCGCAACCCCCCACCTC
>NW_024341205.1:0-10282 GCF_902729225.1 Pteropus medius
CACCTCCACCTCCCCGCAGTGTGGACACCGGGCGTTCCAGAGCCACAATTCAGCATGATCTCTTTTCATCCCAGAGGCCCCGGGGCTCCTTCCTAAGGCCTCAGCTCCTTCCCGCTTTCCGCAGTGGAAATCAGACTTCAGGACGGAAGCAGACACCTCCTCGCCCTCACCTTTCTGCCTGGGATGGTCGTGATGGTCCCCGTGGACGCATTCAAAATGAAGAAATGAAAGGCTCAGAGAGCTGATCGCAAAGCTCCTAAGGCACGGAGGCCCAATTCAGACCCACAGCTGTCTGCAGTGCCTCCCAACTGACCTCTTTCCAGCGGGTGACGGCCGCCATGGACGCAGGGGCCAAAGCATCCCTGGGTGCGCTGTCTGTGGGTGGCCCTGAACCCTGCAAGAGCATACAGAGACGAATGAGACGTAGTTTGTACCTCTAGGAGCTCAAAGTGTCAGTGAGTGCTCCTCCAACTTCGCTACCCCAGTACCCGCAGATGACCGAGCATCGCCCACAGAGCCCCAAGGCCCGGGGAGGGCTGTGCATTTGCCGCAAGTGAGCCTTTTCTCGGAAGTCTGCGATTCTGGCTCAAAATGGACGTCACCTGAGAGCTTTTTGCCAAAGCTACCATATACATATATATGCATATATATGTTCATCTATATGCATATATATGTATATGGTGGATTTTCGAAGGAAACCTGCGTGGACCCTGCTCTACCACAGAAGACAGGCAGCTCCTCGCACCTCCACCTCCCCGCAGTGTGGACACCGGGCGTTCCAGAGCCACAATTCAGCATGATCTCTTTTCATCCCAGAGGCCCCGGGGCTCCTTCCTAAGGCCTCGGCTCCTTCCCGCTTTCCGCAGTGGAAATCAGACTTCAGGACGGAAGCAGACACCTCCCTGGCCCTCACCTTTCTGCCTGGGATGGTCGTGATGGTCCCCGTGGACGCATTCAAAATGAAGGAATGAAAGGCTCAGAGAGCTGATCGCAAAGCTCCTAAGGCACGGAGGCCGAATTCAGACCCACAGCTGTCTGCAGTGTCTCCCAGCTGACCTCTTTCCAGCGGGTGACGGCCCCCATGGACGGAGGGGCCAAAGCATCCCTGGCTACGCTGTCTGTGGGTGGCCTGAACCCTGCAAGAGGATACAGAGACGAATGAGACGTAGTTTGTACCTCTAGGAGCTCAAAGTGTCAGTGAGTGCTCCTCCAACTTCGGTACCCCAGTACAAGCAGATGACCGAGCATAGCCCACAGAGCCCAAGGCCCCGGGAGCGCTGTGCATTGGCCGCAAGTGAGCCTTTTCTCGGAAGTCTGCGATTCTGGCTCAAAATGCCCGTCTGTAGAGTGCTCTTTGCCAGAGCTCCCCTAGATATATCTATATCTATATCTTTATGTGTATCTATAGATATCTCTATATCTATCTATCTATCCATCTATCTATCTATCTATCTATCTATCTATGTATCTATGGATTTCTCTCTCTTTCTATATATATATTTATATATATATTGTGATTTTTATAACAAAAGGCTGTGTTTTCCTTAGACATTGAGATCAGACAGGCCGCTCCTAGCACCTCCACCTCCCCGCAGTGTGGACACCGGGCGTTCCAGAGCCACAATTCAGCATGATCTCTTTTCATCCCAGAGGCCCCGGGGCTCTTCCTAAGGCCTCGGCTCCTTCCCGCTTTCCGCAGTGGAAATCAGACTTCAGGACGGAAGCAGACACCTCCCTCTCCCTCACCTTTCTGCCCGGGATGGTCGTAATGGTCCCCGTGGACGCATTCAAATGAAGAAATGAAAGGCTCAAAGAGCTGATCGCAAAGCTCCTAAGGCACGGAGGCCGAATTCAGACCCACAGCTGTCTGCGGTGTCTCCCAGCTGACCTCTTTCCAGCGGGTGGCGGCCCCCATGGACGGAGGGGCCAAAGCATCCCTGGCTACGCTGTCTGTGGGTGGCCGTGAACCCTGCAAGAGGATACAGAGACGAATGAGACGTAGTTTGTACCTCTGGGAGCTCAAAGTGTCAGTGAGTGCTCCTCCAACTTCGCTACCCCAGTACCCGCAGATGACCGAGCATCGCCCACAGAGCCCCAAGGCCCCGGGAGGGCTGTGCATTTGCCGCAAGTGAGCCTTTTGTCGGAAGTCTGCGATTCTGGCTCGAAATGGGCGTCACCAGAGAGCTTTTTGCCAAAGCTACCATATACATATATATGCATATATATGTTCATCTATATGCATATATATGTATATGGTGGATTTTCGAAGGAAACCTGCGTGGACCCTGCTCTACCACAGAAGACAGGCCGCTCCTCGCACCTCCACCTCCCCGCAGTGTGGACACCGGGCGTTCCAGAGCCACAATTCAGCATGATCTCTTTTCATCCCAGAGGCCCCGGGGCTCCCTACCCTGAGCCTCGGCTCCCCTTCCCTTTCACAGTGGAAATCAGACTTCAGGACGGAAGCAGACACCTCCCTCGCCCTCACCTTTCTGCCTGGGATGGTCGTCATGGTCCCCCCGTGGACGCATTCAAAATGAAGAAATGAAAGGCTCACAGAGCTGATCGCAAAGCTCCTAAGGCACGGAGGCCGAATTCAGACCCACAGCTGTCTGCAGTGTCTCCCAGCTGACCTCTTTCAAGCGGGTGACGGCCCCCATGGACGGAGGGGCCAAAGCATCCCTGGCTACGCTGTCTGTGGGTGGCCATGAACCCTGCAAGAGGATACAGAGACGAATGAGACGTACTTTGTACCTCTAGGAGCTCAAAGTGTCAGTGAGTGCTCCTCCAACTTCGCTACCCCAGTACCCGCAGATGACCGAGCATCGCCCACAGAGCCCCAAGGCCCCGGGAGGGCTGTGCATTTGCCTTAAGTGAGCCTTTTCTCGGAAGTCTGCGATTCTGGCTCGAAATGGACGTCACCAGAGAGCTTTTTGCCAAAGCTACCATATACATATATATGCATATATATATTCATCTATATGCATATATATGTATATGGTGGATTTTCGAAGGAAACCTGCGTGGACCCTGCTCTACCACAGAAGACAGGCCGCTCCTCGCACCTCCACCTCCCGCAGTGTGGACACCGGGCGTTCCAGAGCCACAATTCAGCATGATCTCTTTTCATCCCAGAGGCCCCGGGGCTCCTTCCTAAGGCCTCGGCTCCTTCCCGCTTTCCGCAGTGGAAATCAGACTTCAGACGGAAGCAGACACCTCCCTCGCCCTCACCTTTCTGCCTGGGATGGTCGTGATGGTCCCCGTGGACGCATTCTAAATGAAGAATGAAAGGCTCAGAGAGCTGATCGCAAAGCTCCTAAGGCACGGAGGCCGAATTCAGACCCACAGCTGTCTGCAGTGCCTCCCAACTGAAGTCTTCCCACCGGGAGACGGCCGCCATGGACGGAGGGGCCAAAGCATCCCTGGGTACGCTGTCTGTGGGTGGCCCTGAACCCTGCAAGAGGATACAGAGACGAATGAGACGAAGTTTGTACCTCTAGGAGCTCAAAGTGTCAGTGAGTGCTCCTCCAACTTCGGTACCCCAGCACAAGCAGATGACCGAGCATCGCCCACAGAGCCCAAGGCCACGGGAGCGCTGTGCATTGGCCGCAAGTGAGCCTTTTCTCGGAAGTCTGCGATTCTGGCTCAAAAGGCACGTCTGTACAGTGCTTTTTGCCAAAGCTCCCCTAGATATATCTATATCTATATCTTTATCTGTATCTATAGATATCTCTATATCTATCTCTCTATCCATCTATCTATCTAACTATCTATCTATCTATCTATCTATCTATCTATCTATCTATGTATCTATGGATTTCTCTCTCTCTTTCTATATATATATTTATATATATGGTGATTTTTATAACAAAAGGCTGTGTTTTCCTTAGACATTTGAGATCAGACAGGCCGCTCCTAGCACCTCCACCTCCCCGCAGTGTGGACACCAGGCGTTCCAGAGCCACAATTCAGCATGATCTCTTTTCATCCCAGAGGCCCCGGGGCTCCTTCCTAAGGCCTCGGCTCCTTCCCGCTTTCCGCAGTGGAAATCAGACTTCAGGACGGAAGCAGACACCTCCTCGCCCTCACCTTTCTGCCTGGGATGGTCGTGATGGTCCCCGTGGACGCATTCAAAATGAAGAAATGAAAGGCTCAGAGAGCTGATCGCAAAGCTCCTAAGGCACGGAGGCCGAATTCAGACCCACAGCTGTCTGCAGTGTCTCCCAGCTGACCTCTTTCCAGCGGGTGACGGCCCCCATGGACGGAGGGGCCAAAGCATCCCTGGCTACGCTGTCTGTGGGTGGCCGTGAACCTGCAAGAGGATACAGAGACGAATGAGACGTAGTTTGTACCTCTAGGAGCTCAAAGTGTCAGTGAGTGCTCCTCCAACTTCGCTACCCCAGTACCCGCAGATGACCGAGCATCGCCCACAGAGCCCCAAGGCCCGGGGAGGGCTGTGCATTTGCCGCAAGTGAGCCTTTTCTCGGAAGTCTGCGATTCTGGCTCGAAATGGACGGCACCAGAGAGCTTTTTGCCAAAGCTACCATATATATATATATGCATATATATGTTCATCTATATGCATATATATGTATATGGTGGATTTTCGAAGGAAACCTGCGTGGACCCCTGCTCTACCACAGAAGACAGGCTGCTCCTCGCACCTCCACCTCCCCGCAGTGTGGACACTGGGCGTTCCAGAGCCACAATTCAGCATGATCTCTTTTCATCCCAGAGGCCCCGGGGCTCCTTCCTAAGGCCTCGGCTCCTTCCCGCTTTCCGCAGTGGAAATCAGACTTCAGGACGGAAGCAGACACCTCCCTCGCCCTCACCTTTCTGCCTGGGATGGTCGTGATGGTCCCCGTGGACGCATTCAAAATGAAGAAATGAAAGGCTCAGAGAGCTGATCGCAGAGCTCCTAACGCACGGAGGCCAAATTCAGACCCACAGCTGTCTGCAGTGCCTCCCAACTGAAGTCTTCCCACCGGGTGACGGCCGCCATGGACGGAGGGGCCAAAGCATCCCTGGGTCCGCTGTCTGTGGGTGGCCCTGAACCCTGCAAGAGGATACAGAGACGAATGAGACGAAGTTTGTACCTCTAGGAGCTCAAAGTGTCAGTGAGTGCTCCTCCAACTTCGGTACCCCCGTACAAGCAGATGACCGAGCATCGCCCACAGAGCCCAAGGCCACGGGAGCGCTGTGCATTGGCCGCAAGTGAGCCTTTTCTCGGAAGTCTGCGATTCTGGCTCAAAATGCACGTCTGTAGAGTGCTTTTGCCAGAGCTCCCCTAGATATATCTATATCTATATCTTTATGTGTATCTATAGATATCTCTATATCTATCTATCTATCCATCTATCTATCTAACTATCTATCTATCTATCTATCTATCTATCTATCTATCTATCTATGTATCTATGGATTTCTCTCTCTCTTTCTATATATATATTTATATATATATGGTGATTTTATAACAAAAGGCTGTGTTTTCCTTAGACATTTGAGATCAGACAGGCCGCTCCTAGCACCTCCACCTCCCCGCAGTGTGGACACCGGGCGTTCCAGAGCCACAATTCAGCATGATCTCTTTTCATCCCAGAGGCCCCGGGGCTCCTTCCTAGGCCTCGGCTCCTTCCCGCTTTCCGCAGTGGAAATCAGACTTCAGGACGAAGCAGACACCTCCCTCGCCCTCACCTTTCTGCCTGGGATGGTCGTGATGGTCCCCGTGGACGCATTCAAAATGAAGAAATGAAAGGCTCAGAGAGCTGATCGCAAAGCTCCTAAGGCACGGAGGCCGAATTCAGACCCACAGCTGTCTGCGGTGTCTCCCAGCTGACCTCTTTCCAGCGGGTGACGGCCCCCATGGACGGAGGGGCCAAAGCATCCCTGGCTACGCTGTCTGTGGTGGCCGTGAACCCTGCAAGAGGATACAGAGACGAATGAGACGTAGTTTGTACCTCTAGGAGCTCAAAGTGTCAGTGAGTGCTCCTCCAACTTCGCTACCCCAGTACCCGCAGATGACCCAGCATCGCCCACAGAGCCCCAAGGCCCCGGGAGGGCTGTGCATTTGCCGCAAGTGAGCCTTTTCTCGGAAGTCTGCGATTCTGGCTCGAAATGGACGTCACCAGAGCTTTTTGCCAAAGCTACCATATACATATATATGCATATATATGTTCATCTATATGCATATATATGTATATGGTGGATTTTCAAAGGAAACCTGCCTGGACCCCTGCTCTACCACAGAAGACAGGCCGCTCCTCGCACCTCCACCTCCCCGCAGTGTGGACACCGGGCGTTCCAGAGCCACAATTCAGCATGATCTCTTTTCATCCCAGAGGCCCCGGGGCTCCATCCTAAGGCCTCGGCTCCTTCCCGCTTTCCGCAGTGGAAATCAGACTTCCGGACGGAAGCAGACACCTCCCTCTCCCTCACCTTTCTGCCTGGGATGGTCGTAATGGTCCCCGTGACGCATTCAAAATGAAGAAATGAAAGGCTCAAAGAGCTGATCGCAAAGCTCCTAAGGCACGGAGGCCTAATTCAGACCCACAGCTGTCTGCAGTGTCTCCCAACTGAACTCTTTCCAGCGGGTGACGGTCGCCATGGAAGGAGGGGCCAAAGCTTCCCTGGGTACGCTGTCTGTGGGCGGCCCTGAACCCTGCAAGAGGATGCAGAGACGAATGACACGTAGTTTGTACCTCTAGGAGCTCAAAGTGTCAGTGAGTGCTCCTCCAACTTCGCCACCCCAGTACCCGCAGATGACCGGGCATGGCCCACAGAGCCCCAAGGCCCGGGAGGGCTGTGCATTTGCCGCAAGTGAGCCTTTTCTCGGAAGTCTGCGATGCTGGCTCGAAATGGACGTCACCAGAGAGCTTTTTGCCAAAGTTACCATATACATATATATGCATATATATGTTCATCTATATGCATATATATGTATATGGTGGATTTTCGAAGGAAACCTGCCTGGACCCTGCTCTACCACAGAAGACAGGCCGCTCCTCGCACCTCCACCTCCCCGCAGTGTGGACACCGGGCGTTCCAGAGCCACAATTCAGCATGATCTCTTTTCATCCCAGAGGCCCCGGGGCTCCTTCCGAAGGCCTCGGCTCCTTCCCACTTTCCGCAGTGGAAATCAGACTTCAGACGGAAGCAGACACCTCCCTCGCCCTCACCTTTCTGCCTGGGATGGTCGTGATGGTCCCCGTGGACGCATTCAAAATGAAGAAATGAAAGGCTCAGAGAGCTGATCGCAAAGCTCCTAAGGCACGGAGGCCGAATTCAGACCACAGCTGTCTGCGGTGTCTCCCAGCTGACCTCTTTCCAGCGGGTGACGGCCCCCATGGACGGAGGGGCCAAAGCATCCCTGGCTACGCTGTCTGTGGGTGGCCGTGAACCCTGCAAGAGGATACAGAGACGAATGAGACGTACTTTGTACCTCTAGGGCTCAAAGTGTCAGTGAGTGCTCCTCCAACTTCGCTACCCCAGTACCCGCAGATGACCGAGCTTCGCCCACAGAGCCCCAAGGCCCCGGGAGGGCTGTGCATTTGCCGCAAGTGAGCCTTTTCTCGGAAGTCTGCGATTCTGGCTCAAAATGGACGTCACCAGAGAGCTTTTTGCCAAAGCTACCATATACATATATATGCATATATGTTCATCTATATGCATATATATGTATATGGTGGATTTTCGAAGGAAACCTGCGTGGACCCCTGGTCTACCACAGAAGACAGGCCGCTCCTAGCACCTCCACCTCCCCGCAGTGTGGACACCTGGCGTTCCAGAGCCACAATTCAGCATGATCTCTTTTCATCCCAGAGGCCCCGGGCTCCTTCCTAAGGCCTCGGCTCCTTCCCGCTTTCCGCAGTGGAAATCAGACTTCAGGACGGAAGCAGACACCTCCCGCGCCCTCACCTTTCTGCCTGGGATGGTCGTGATGGTCCCGTGGACGCATTCAAAATGAAGAAATGAAAGGCTCAGAGAGCTGATCGCAAAGCTCCTAAGGCACGGAGGCCGAATTCAGACCCACAGCTGTCTGCAGTGTCTCCCAGCTGACCTCTTTCAGCGGGTGACGGCCCCCATGGACGGAGGGGCCAAAGCATCCCTGGCTACGCTGTCTGTGGGTGGCCGTGAACCCTGCAAGAGGATACAGAGACGAATGAGACGTAGTTTGTACCCCTAGGAGCTCAAAGTGTCAGTGAGTGCTCCTCCAACTTCGCTACCCCAGTAACCGCAGATGACCGAACATCGCCCACAGAGCCCCAAGGCCCCGGGAGGGCTGTGCATTTGCCGCAAGTGAGCCTTTTCTCGGAAGTCTGCGATTCTGGCTCGAAATGGACGTCACCAGAGCTTTTTGCCAAAGCTACCATATACATATATATGCATATATATGTTCATCTATATGCATATATATGTATATGGTGGATTTTCGAAGGAAACCTGCCTGGACCCCTGCTCTACCACAGAAGACAGGCCGCTCCTCCCACCTCCACCTCCCAGCAGTGTGGACACCGGGCGTTCCAGAGCCACAATTCAGCATGATCTCTTTTCATCCCAGAGGCCCCGGGGCTCCTTCCTAAGGCCTCGGCTCCTTCCCGCTTTCCGCAGTGGAAATCAGACTTCAGGACGGAAGCAGACACCTCCCTCGCCTCACCTTTCTGCCTGGGATGGTCGTGATGGTCCCCGTGGACGCATTCAAAATGAAGAAATGAAAGGCTCAGAGAGCTGATCGCAAAGCTCCTAAGGCACGGAGGCCGAATTCAGACCCACAGCTGTCTGCAGTGTCTCCCAACTGAACTCTTTCCAGCGGGTGACGGCCGCCATGGACCCAGGGGCCAAAGCATCCCTAGGTGCGCTGTCTGTGGGTGGCCCTGAACCCTGCAAGAGCATACAGAGACGAATGAGACGTGGTTTGTACCTCTAGGAGCTCAAAGTGTCAGTGAGTGCTCCTCCAACTTCGCTAGCCCAGTACCCGCAGATGACCGAGCATCGCCCACAGAGCCCCAAGGCCCCGGGAGGGCTGTGCATTTGCCGCAAGTGAGCCTTTTCTCGGAAGTCTGGGATTCTGGCTCGAAATGGACGTCACCAGAGAGCTTTTTGCCAAAGCTACCATATACATATATATGCATATATATGTTCATCTATATGCATATATATGTATATGGTGGATTTTCGAAGAAACCTGCGTGGACCCCTGGTCTACCACAGAAGACAGGCCGCTCCTAGCACCTCCACCTCCCCGCAGTGGGGACACCGGGCGTTCCAGAGCCACAATTCAGCATGATCTCTTTTCATCCCAGAGGCCCGGGGCTCCTTCCTAAGGCCTCGGCTCCTTCCCGCTTTCCGCAGTGGAAATCCGACTTCAGGACGGAAGCAGACACCTCCCTCTCCCTCACCTTTCTGCCTGGGATGGTCGTGATGGTCCCCGTGGACGCATTCAAAATGAAGAAATGAAAGGCTCAGAGAGCTGATCGCAAAGCTCCTAAGGCACGGAGGCTGAATTCAGACCCACAGCTGTCTGCAGTGTCTCCCAGCTGACCTCTTTCCAGCGGGTGACGGCCCCCATGGACGGAGGGGGCAAAGCATCCCTGGCTACGCTGTCTGTGGGTGGCCGTGAACCCTGCAAGAGGATACAGAGACGAATGAGACGTAGTTTGTACCTCTAGGAGCTCAAAGTGTCAGTGAGTGCTCCTCCAACTTCGGTACCCCAGTACCGCAGATGACCGAGCATCGCCCACAGAGCCCCAAGGCCCCGGGAGGGCTGTGCATTTGCCGCCAGTGAGCCTTTTCTCGGAAGTCTGCGATTCTGGCTCGAAATGGACGTCACCAGAGAGCTTTTTGCCAAAGCTACCATATACATATATATGCATATATATGTTCATCTATATGCATATATATGTATATGGTGGATTTTCGAAGGAAACCTGCGTGGACCCCTGCTCTACCACAGAAGACAGGCCGCTCCTCGCACCTCCACCTCCCGCAGTGTGGACACCGGGCGTTCCAGAGCCACAATTCAGCATGATCTCTTTTCATCCCAGGGCCCCGGGGCTCCTTCCTAAGGCCTCGGCTCCTTCCCGCTTTCCGCAGTGGAAATCAGACTTCAGGACGGAAGCAGACACCTCCCTCTCCCTCACCTTTCTGCCCGGGATGGTCGTAATGGTCCCCGTGGACGCATTCAAAATGGAAGAAATGAAAGGCTCAAGTGCTGATCGCCAAAGCTCCTAAGGCAGGGCGAATTCAGACCCACAGCTATGCGGTGTCTCCCAGCTGGGCCTCTTTC
>NW_024341206.1:0-478 GCF_902729225.1 Pteropus medius
GAGAGAGACAGAGAGAGAGAGAATAAGCATCTGGAGGAGAAGCTTGGACAATAGTGGAAGATAGTAGAGAGATAAATTGCACACAAAAGGAACATTCCTCACATAGACAAAAAAAGTTTGTGTTGACTAGAGAATGGAAGAGAATTGTGTAGATGTGGAGATTGTGAATTTTAATGTTTGAGAGAATCCATTTCTTTTTGTTGCCAGCAACTAGATTGTAGGGGATAAAGATAAAGCAGATGTAGAGGAAAGCTATAATAGTTAATGTTTGTTAGACACTAAGCATTGAGCTACAATTTATAGATATAATTCTGCTAAGCTCCTGTATATTTAAGAAGGTGATTTGAACAGCCATTTGATTGAAAGAGGTTCCCATGGTAACCCCATACCCATCTATTGGCAAAAATTAGATGATACAAACATAGCTTTAATTGAATATAAACAAAGAGGGAGAAATTCTGGTTTGAGGTTTATAGAA
>NW_024341207.1:0-2740 GCF_902729225.1 Pteropus medius
TAAGATGTTTATTTAAAAAATGAATGGTAACTTCTGTTTATATTCAAGGGGTGTCTAGGGACGTGAGACTACCATATAGTAATATTAATTATTAATTTTGTTTACTGTGATTTGGGGGAATAATTTAATAGAACAGTGTGTTAATTCAGGCATCGTATGCAAAACTTAGAGTAATTTCTGTTATAATTTTAGATTAAAAATTTACATATTCCCAGATGTAAACTGAGTAGCATCTGCCTTCGCCGTCTGGAGATCTGGTCACAGGGTGGTCGCTTTCGAATGAACTTTGCTGTGACACCAGCAAACTGTCCCTTTAAGCACACACGGAAATGCGCATATATGAAACTAAGCTTCATGAAGTATTGGTCACCCTCGTCATGGTCAGTGCTAAGTGGGTTTGGTGTTTTATCCCATTGAAGTGCGTGCTGGCCCTGACCGGTCACCTTTCAGCCATTAGTCATCGGGACAGGGCATGATAGAATGTGTCCAGTTGGTTGGTTAGTCTACCTCTTGGTTGGATTTTATACTATTTGTGATTTTAACTACGTCTATTCTTCATATCTTGGGCTAAAAAATAAAAACCAATAAAATCAAACAATGGCAAAAAAAATAAAAGCATCTTGCAGTAATTATAACAGATCTGGAAATAAGTATTCCGGAAACCAGAACAGAATCTCAGGGCTCGTGAATGTTTGCGTCTCTCAAAGGGACACGACTGCCTGTGTTTGTGAGTTACTTTCCATGACCACGTGTTGTCACACCTTCTGGGATATGGCCCCACCGTCCCCGGCCCCCTTGTGATGGTGCGGGCCGGCCCTCCTCCTCGGTCACAGCTTGTCACAGCTCCCCGCCCCCCAGCCTTGCTGGGCCCTGCGGGCCCCTCAGCCTCCGTGAGGCCTTCGCAGGGCCGTCCTGCCACCTTGGGGGCCCCCTCTCCTCTCGGTCTCCGGTCCGCGCTGAGGAGCGGCTCCCTCTCTACGTGTTCGGCTCAGGGCTCCCCGTCTCATCGCGACTCGAATCTGTTCTGCCTTCTCTCCCACGTCACCTCCGTCCACGCTGGGTCTTCCTGGCCTCCGTCGAGGCCTGCCTGCTTTCCCCTCCTTCCTCCCTCCTCCCATTCCCCACCTTCCCCCTCCCCTCCCGTCCCCCACCTTCCCTCCACCACTCCCGTCCCCCGTACCCTCCTCCCTTTCTCCCCTCCCTCCCTCTTTCTGTTCCTTATTTTCTAATCTTTTTATTTCAGATTTTCTTCCCGCAGATGTTTGCCTTTGGTCGCTTACGATAGCATCTCCACACTGCCAACACGTGAAATAGACGAAATAGCCACATTCCCAGAAGAATGTAATCGGGCAGTTTTTAGTTTTCTTTCCAGCCGTCCCGTGACGACGTTGACATGTAGTTACGTAAGTCCGCGGTGTGCAGTGCGGCACGTTGGTGTGACCACTGTGACGCGATCGCCTCCGCCACGTGGGCTGACACCTCCATCGTGTCGCAGAGCGGCCATTTCTTTTCCGTGATGAGAACATTTAAGATCTACGCTTCGCGAGTTTCAAGGACACGATAGAGCATTGTCGACTGTAATGAAGTGCTGCGCGGGGACCCCGGACCTCATGACTCTCACGGTTGGGCTTTGACTCGTCTCCCCGTTTCCTAGCCCCCTCCCCACCCCCTCCCTGGTAACCACCATTCTACTTTCGTTTCTATGAGTTTTTTCCCGATCGCACAGGTAAGGGAGATAGCACACTCTTTGTCTTCCTCTGTCTGACGTACTCCGCTCAGCGTAAGGCCGAGCGCCCTCTGTCATCCTCCTCAAGGACAGTCTGTCTCAAGCCGGAAGTCATCCATGGTTCCCATGCCGCTGATCAGTGGTGGGGCTTCGTCGCCAAGATAATTCAGCGGAGGGATGGTGGGGCTCTGGGGCTCGCGCAGTTCTGCGACCTGGGCTTTAAGCCTGCGCTGCGCCTGGGCCGTGTCAGTAGGGTAAGAGTACCCGGTCCATGTAAAGCTTTCGAGCTTGATCAAAAGGCTTAATAATTACCACACGATGGTGAAGTGAAATGAGCCGTGAATGCTCATGTCTCTCTTTCCACATGACTAGGCACCTTGGGACGATTCCATCGTGTGGCGTTTCTATTGTATCATAACATGTCAAAAGCATATGGATCAGAGAGAAGCAAACGTCGAAGACGACAGTAATTTTCTGTGAAATAGATATTTAATACCTTTTACTGATTTAATACCATTTCGCTGACGACCTGTGCCAGGTGAACGCTACACCTTCTCCCTCTGGTCCGCTTTCCTCGTGTCTGTCGAGTGAATCTGTTGACTCCCTGGGTTTAGTCTCAGACACTAAAGCAGTATGGATTTTCCTTAATTAGACTGAGTTTGGTCTATTTTATCGATTCTGCTCTAAACCGAGAGGTTCGTTTTCGCAATTTGGAGCCAACCGGGCAGGTTTCGCATTGCGTTAGGCTTTTGGGTCAGCTCTTACTCTGACATGTCGTTTCAGACCTGTTCCGTCTGCCTTTCGCTGGCCTTCGAGTTCGGTCAGGTGGCGGTGGGTGTGCAGAGCACCCAGATGCTCCCAGGGCGGTGGCCGCGTCCTTGGCTGTTTTCGGCAGAGCGGGCAGTGCCGGCAAGGGCCGCGTCCACGGCAGCCTTTGGTTTGAGGAGGGACACGTTGGCAAGTGTGTCACCTGACTGAAAGCAGTCAAGTTGGGGTTACCGCACACTCCGGGCC
>NW_024341208.1:0-577 GCF_902729225.1 Pteropus medius
GAGGGAGGTGTCTGCTTCCGTCCTGAAGTCTGATTTCCACTGCGGAAAGCGGGAAGGAGCCGAGGCCTTAGGAAGGAGCCCCGGGGCCTCTGGGATGAAAAGAGATCATGCTGAATTGTCGCTCTGGACGCCCGGTGTCCCCACTGCGGGGAGGTGGAGGTGCTAGGAGCGGCCTGTCTTCTGTGGTAGACCAGGGGTCCACGCAGGTTTCCTTCGAAAATCCACCGTATACATATATATGCATATAGACATATGTATATGGTAGCTTTGGCAAAAAGCTCTCTGGTGACGTCCATTTTGAGCCAGAATCGCAGACTTCCGAGAAAAGTCTCACTTGCGGCAAATGCACAGCCCTCCCGGGGCCTTGGGGCTCTGTGGGCGATGCTCGGTCTTCTGCGGTGACTGGGGAACCGAAGTTGGAGGAGCACTCACTGACACTTTGAGCTCCTAGAGGTACAAACTACGTCTCATTCGACTCTGTATGCTCTTGCAGGGTTCAGGGCCACCCACAGACAGCTTACCCAGGGATGCTTTGGCCCCTGCGTCCATGGCGGCCGTCACCCGCTGGAAAGAGTTC
>NW_024341209.1:0-364 GCF_902729225.1 Pteropus medius
CCGAGAGAGGGAATCTCAGAGGAGTGGGGCTGGGGGAGAGTTTGGGGCAAAATGGGGTATGTCCAGTTTGGACATCATTTATCTTTTTCCTCCTTTGACTGTCCAGGATCCCCTCCACCTCCCTTTGGGAGAATTTCACCTCGTGGGAGGTCTCGGGAGCGAGGGCAGGTCCCAGCACCACCCTCGCGTGTCTGGGTGAGCCCTGGGTGCAGATGCCTCCTCGGTCACCAGCTGTCTTCCCTGCCCAGTCGGTAAGGTGGCTCACCGCTCAGGGGACTGGGGAATCCTTTGGGTGATTAAAGTATTCTGTGTCATGATCGAGGGGGTGACTACATCCATATACTTGTAAACTCATCGAACTATA
>NW_024341210.1:0-710 GCF_902729225.1 Pteropus medius
TCTCTCCATTTAGGGCTCGAATCAAATACAACCTACTCAGAGCCCCCCTTCCTGACTGTGCCATCTTAATCCACCCCCCAGTTTATCTATCTATCTATCTATTATCTATCTATCTATCTATCTATCTATCTATCTATCTATCTATCTATCATCTATCATCTAACTATCATCTATCCCACCACACTCAGGCACTCACTAATATTCTCATCACATCGACATATTTTTATATTCTCAATAACTCTTGTCATTGTCTCCAATTATCTTATTTACCCATTTATTTACTCATCTACTGTAAATTATCTTATTTACAGATATATCTTCAGTAAGTATGTACCTGGCACATAATATGAGCTTAACAAATATTTGTTGAACAAATAAATGGCTTTCTGAAATGTATAACAGTTTCAGAGATCTGATGGGAAACTTGATAAAGGAAGATAATAAATACTGCCCCTAACTCTAATAAAATTTCTGACTATAAGCCATAAAATGAAAACTGGGGAAGTGGGGACAGGGGAGGTAGAGGGGAGGTGGTGTGGAAAATGTCTGTGGGAGAGACAATTAGGAAAAGCAGTCAAATCAGACTTTGTGCTCCATCCTTTAAAGGTCTCTTTGCCCCCAGGAGCTGGTCAGAGTCGAGAATGGTGTACGTAGGAAAAGAGGGCTGTTATTTTCATCTAAAGAAGTAGAAATGGAAA
Source organism: Pteropus medius (assembly GCF_902729225.1). NCBI lineage: Eukaryota > Metazoa > Chordata > Mammalia > Chiroptera > Pteropodidae > Pteropus > Pteropus medius. The sequence continues at coordinate 699 of NW_024341210.1, forward strand.
ATCAAAGAATTC
>NW_024341211.1:0-306 GCF_902729225.1 Pteropus medius
AGAATGTGTCAGAGTCAGAATTCAAAGTTCTATCTGTTTGACTTTTGAACTTCAACTCTATGATATGCTAAGTCTTCCAACTGGGGTACAACTTTCTCTGGGTAAGAAATACACAGGCTGTATTCATTTAGGGAAATTCACTCCCAGCCTCTCAACGTCTTCGAGTTCTCTGAGAACATACCTGTGGTCAAGGCTTCCTTTTTCACACTGGTACTTTTTTCTCTTTACTTCTCCCACGGAAGTCTCTTTACTTCTCCCACGGAAGTCTCCCACACAATGCCCCTTCCGTGGGAATGCCCCTCCCAC
>NW_024341212.1:0-512 GCF_902729225.1 Pteropus medius
GAATAGTATAAATATTCAGAAGTTTACAGTGACTTTAAACAATGCAAATCTATAATAACAAAATCCAGGCAAAATATTGAAAAAAGTTTTCAAACACAGCAGAAAATATTGGTTTTGGATTAAGGAAATTAAATTATATGGTTTGAATTTATTATCTTGTGTTGATACAACTTCAAATTGTCAAAACAAAACCAATAAAAATATTTTATTTTTCATTGTGGAGAAGAGGAAAGTAGAAAAATAATAAAATTAAGACACTAAGTGTGGCAAAACAAAATTTTAAGATTGATTTCAATTAGTTTCTTAATTAAGATATTATTATTATATTATTGTTGTACATTAAAAAATAAGAATGAGTTAGATTTTCTCTGATGCCTGCATGCAGATTTTATTCTAATAGTCAACTACCGATTTACCTTTGGTCATATAGCAGAATGTGTGATTATATCTATACAAATACAGTACAAAATCTATACAAGGCAAAATCTAGTTGCACAATAAAAAGTCTTATG
>NW_024341213.1:0-453 GCF_902729225.1 Pteropus medius
TTTTTTTTTTTTTTGACCTTCTAGCCCTTTAAATTCTCACTGTTTCAAATTCACCAATAAAGAGTAACCTGCGAAACCCTAGGCCCTCACGCTGCTGCCAGTAAAAGCAAAACCCCAGGTGGTTCTCGGCTCTGCGCTCTGTCTCGCGAGCTCTCTCATGTGCATGTATGTGCACGTGACCTCGCTGCGTGCCCATGTGACCTCGCAGCATACCACGTGACCGTGCTGCGTGCCTACGTGACCTCGCTGTGTACCCCCGATGTTCCTTGCATGCTCCAGGGCTTGTAAGTAATAAACTCTTTTTTTCTTCCAAGTTTCCTAATGATTATGGCTGAAGGGTGCCTTGCTGTTGTAACCAGAACCCCAAGGTGGGTCTGGTTGAACCGTTGGTTTGGAAATGGGAGCTTCCTCAGGAAGCTCCCTGGATTGGGGGATTGCACCTCTCCACTTCCG
>NW_024341214.1:0-1879 GCF_902729225.1 Pteropus medius
ATCCTGGGAGACGGTGATGTAAAAACTGTTAGCACGTGTGCTTTGTCTGGCAGGGTGACGAGGGACGCAGGCCTGGCTCTACTCAATTTCATTCAGGGGGACCATGACGGTGTTGTTTCACGTTTCCCTGGGATCTCGACTCAGAGAAATTCAGAGGCATCTCATCACTTTGATTTAGAAATAGACAGTGAGATGGTAAGTCAGGAGTTCCTCAGAAATAGCCTGGGAACGAACCTTATTGTTCAAGTCTTTCTGGGCTTCAAACGACAGGTTTTGGTCATTCTCTCGGGTCAGCATGTTGGGTCCGACGCAGATGGCGAGGTTGCTGGCGTCCATCTTGTTGACCTCGGAGCTCCGGCTGATCAGGTAGAGCACGGAGACCAGGTGCTTCAACAGCAGCAGGTTGGGCCGGGGGAGCTTATCTGCAACCCTGGAATGAAGTTCAGAGAGGTTCGTTTCAGAGGAGGCTAATGATTTTGTCTGGCCATAGTGTAATCGGTCGAAACTTTCTGGCCATCCCTGACTTCCTTTAAAAGGAGGAAGGTGCATTTTCACAAGTAACATTGTGAAATACTCATTCAGACACTTGCAGTGGCAACTGACATAGAACGAAACTGGTTAACCCAGAGATCCTGAGGACCGAAAAAAAACCCCAAAAAAACGGGTCTTTGTAATTAGGACGCCTTTCACACCAGTGAGCCTTAATTATTTCTAGAGATCTCAAGTTATGGAAGCATTAACTCCTTCAGTAAGTTCGTAGTTTAGTATCTTGAAAACCGTTTTGTTGAGTAATCATTTCACCATGTAGGATGTCTTTTTGTTTCTAATACCACAAGACTCTTCTATTTGAATACAAATGTTTTCCTTTTTCTGAACTGTAACCATCCAACATAGATGACAGATTTTTATATTATCTGAGAAATCTCTAAGGAGAACGAATCGGTTTATAAGGGCATGTCCATAAATATGATCGACGTAGCACTTAAATGACAGCATTGTTACTAGTAAATAATAAATTAGATTTTTAAAGCCCCATGTTTTCCAAAAATGAAATAGTGACTCTAATATATGGATCATTTTCATTTTTCATAAGAAGTTTTTGCTATGAAAGAGTTTTATGTCTTTAAGTGGAAATTGAATTTCATTTTTGGATAGAGACTCTAATGTCTCCAATTCTATAAATATTTCATTGAAAATATTTAGCCATGCGAGACAATCATAATATATAGGCAGACTTTCATAGGATTTGGCGGAAGTGCTCACATTTTAAAAGTCAGACATTTAAGATTCTCTAGTCACCAACAGATCACATTTTTATTTACATATGTAATTACTTTAGCTGTCACTGGAATTTGTTTTTATAGAGTTTTCATTTGGGTTAATTATAAGACTATGAAATATGCTTTGGAATTTTANGCAGGAATTTAGTAAAAATAACTTTAATATAGTCTCATCTATATTAAAGTTATTTTTGAGACGTGCATTTTTTTTTTATTTGAGAATTAAAAAAAACCAAAACTTTAAAGTAGCTAAATTTTTAATTTAAGAAAGGCGTTTCTCAGATTGGTCGTTGGACCGACAGAGTACGAGGCACCAAAGAAGACAAAAATGAAAGGGCCGATTTATCCTGGGAGACGGTGATGTAAAAACTGTTAGCACGTGTGCTTTGTCTGGCAGGGTGACGAGGGACGCAGGCCTGGCTCTACTCAATTTCATTCAGGGGGACCATGACGGTGTTGTTTCACGTTTCCCTGGGATCTCGACTCAGAGAAATTCAGAGGCATCTCATCACTTTGATTTAGAAATAGACAGTGAGATGGTAAGTCAGGAGTTCCTCAGAAATAGCCTGGGAACGAACCTTATTGTTCAAGTCTTTCTG
>NW_024341215.1:0-938 GCF_902729225.1 Pteropus medius
GTATTTTTGTAAAGATGCATAAGTGCTGTGAGGACTGGAAGCTGGAGGACCGTTTCATTTGTCACATACAAATGACATAGTGCTGCTACTGTCACTGCCAAGTTCGCTTCAAGGTTCAAAATCGCTGACTGAACTGTCCCTGGTGTTTGTGAATCTGACCTCTGGCTTCTGTAGCTGCGGATTCGCTGCATCAGAGTCTGCAGTTGCTGAATAAGCGGCAGGGAAGGGTGGGCAGTGCGGGTGCCTGGGTTTCCCTTCCTAGCAGAGCTCATTAGTGGGAGTCTCCAGTGTTCACCAGTCCCGGGGCCAGGAGCTCCCGTCGCTGGCGTAGGCCGGAGCGGCCTGAACCCAGAGACCATGCAGTGCCCAGGGCGTCTCAGGACTCGGCCTTCGGTGGGGGAGAGTGGACAATGGATCTGGAGGATGTCCAGCAAACAAGAGATTATTTACTTTGATCTGTGCAAGGCCCGAGTTCCGTCTTCGTAACAATGACAAGTTTCTCACTCAGGGTGCAGATAGAATCTGCAGTGAGTTTCAGGTTTTTTGATGCAATGGGCTCTGACTTGCATGCAGATTCAAGGCTTCCAGCAAAGGCCATTAATTGGTGCAGTCGGGGTCTGCCCAAGCGGGACCACTGACGGCACAGGGGCGCGCCGTGGGGATGAGACTGAGTTAAAGACCATCTGAAGATGCAGCAGTGACTCGAGAGAGGGACATGTGCCCGCTGCCCAGAGAAGGATGGGGCTGGGCTTAGGGGGCACGCGGTGGAGAGTGGAGAGTGGAGGGCGGTGGGCAAGCAGTGCCACTCCGCCTCTGCCCTGACATTGGTTAGGGGGCAGATTACGGGCCTGTGCGCACGGCTCTTTCGAATGACATCGTAGGTGGCTCTGAAAAGAGCCTTTGGGTTTCAAGCGGCCAGGGGCGGAGCTCAGGCCCGC
>NW_024341216.1:0-573 GCF_902729225.1 Pteropus medius
TAACCCTAACCCTAACACTAATCCTAACTCTAAACTTTTACCCTAACCCTAACCCTAAACATAATTGTAATCCTATTCCAAAACATAACGCTAAACCTAACATTAACCCTAACACTAATCCTAACCCTAACCCTGACACCAACCCTAACTCAAAATCCTAAACCAAACTCTAATCTTCACCTGAACTCTAAAATTTACACTAATAATAACTATAACCTTAACCCCTGAGCATAAATCCAACCCTAACCCTGATTTAACTCTAAAACTCACTCTAACCATAACCTTAACCATAAATCTAACCGTAACCCTAAACGAACGCTAATCTTCAATCTAAGAGTACCCCTATTCCTAACCCTAACACCAACTCTACCTCTAAACCTAAACCCTAACCCTAACCCTAAACTAACCCTATACCTAACCCTAACAATAACTCGAACCCTAACTGCAAAAGAAAACTAATCCTAACCCTAACCATGAACTAATCCTAACCCTAACACTAATCCTAACTCTAAACTCTTACCCGAACACTAACCCTTAACATAACTGTAACCCTAACCCAAAGGTTAATGCTAA
>NW_024341217.1:0-1119 GCF_902729225.1 Pteropus medius
AAGTAGGGTGAGTTGATAGTAGTAGGGAGCTATCGTATTATTATTATTTATTTAATATTTTCTCCTTAAAGAAAAGGGCCTCATCTGTGTTCTTCACTTCTATCTACATCCTAGAGGGACTTCTCACTCTATAAACATCTGTTGAGATAGAAATAGGACTACTTTACAGATGCTAGGAATAAGAACCCTTATGGGGCTTTGATAAAGCTAGGAATGATGACGTGATGCCTAATGCTGCCACTAAGGTGGCCTAGGTAAACATCCCAAAGTAGAACTGAGTGGTTTAGGACAGAAAAACTTAAATTTTACCACAAAAATAGAATAACAGGATTTCTACTTTTAACCAAAATTCATAAAAGGGGACTGATTTACCCTTTCAGTAAATAACAACAACAACGACAAAGGATGTGTATGTATATGTATATGTATATGTATATGTATATGTATATGTATATGTATATGTATATGTATATGTGTATGTATATATATCTCCATGGTTTTCAGCCACTAGACATCAGACAACGCAGGACAGAGATGCCTGAAAGACAGCAAGCAAAAGTGTAACTGACTCCATTCACTTCCGGGCAGTAGTCTAGGGAGGTGTAATCCGGATTGAGTCCTGACATCTTCCTGAACTGAGAAAGAGCTGGGCTCATAATGATAGTTAAATATTAGATAAGTTCTGTGTAAAGAACTTGAAATTAACTTATTTATATAATTAACTTCAGTGGAAATCAATTTATTAATCTATAATAAGAATTGGCCTTTAAGTCATATACCCTTACTTTCCCAATATAATAATTTTTGGATAAGCCAAAGTTAAGAGGTGATAATATTATAACATTGAAACATTTTCACAGCTGTAGCTTAGGAGGATGGAAGTTGGGGAAGTTGCGTACAGAAAGTGAATAGGTAAAATGGTATCTAAAACTGAAAAAAGTCAAATTTTTCAGCTTATTCAGAAATATAGAGATAAATTTCAAAAAAGGCAACTAAGAATTGAAAGCTTCTGCTCCCGAGGAGCAAGACTCAGTACTAGGCAGTAGGACCCTCCAGTCTTATTTGATTTTTTACAATGTGACTGCTTTTCTTTGGTAATAAATTTAATTTTAAAAATTT
>NW_024341218.1:0-502 GCF_902729225.1 Pteropus medius
CACTGATAGCACAGTGCCTAGCAAACGTAAGCACTTATTGAATGGACAGATGAATAAATGAATGAATTTCCTGTGAGTATTATTCCACTTTCGTTCAGCAACATTGTTTGAGCCCTTTTGTGTGAGGGATTGAGACAGATCAAGATGAGAGAAGGGAGCAGAGAAACAGCTTGATGCCCAGGTGCTAATAGTCTGATTCTAAATCGAGGCAAAAGCTTAGAGAGTTCCAGATGTAACCTTAAGTTCTCTCTTCTGGGCTCAGCACTTGCAAATCTCCTTTAGAATCCCAGAAACTCTTTAGCTTGAATGAGGCCACTCAAGAATATTTTGCCTGTCTTAGGTCCTAGGCCTCACCCCCAAGAGTCGCCAGGTAAATAAAGTTGAAATGCATATGCCTTGGACAGAGCTGCTGCTGAGCCCTCAAGGGAAGGCCCTGGAGGCTGCCTCCAAGAGAGGGCCTATGGATTCTCTCTTCATGTTCTCCAAATTTGGGGGTGGGAGG
>NW_024341220.1:0-566 GCF_902729225.1 Pteropus medius
AGGGGTGGGCCCAAACCGCATCACCCGGGGGGGTGGGGGAGAGGAGCAGGGAAGGGGGGGCTCCGGCCCGGGCTCTCTGTCCCTCAGTGCCCGGGAGAGCGTGGCTGGCACTCACGTGTGTGCAGAAGGAGGTGGGGGCCACACAGACACAGATTTCTGCCTGGGCGGGGACAGACGCTTCCGGTCTGGGCTGCCTCTGCACTTGACGGCTGCCCCGGGCTCCCGCGCTGCTGGCCGCTGCTGCGTGTCGCGTTCTGGGCCTGGACGTGCCCATGTGTGCCCGAGGCCCCGTGCAGCATCTGGGCCTCTGTTTGTGTCCCCTCCTGTGTGTCCCTAGGATGGGTGCGGCTTCGCAGGGGCCCACGCACGTCTGAGTGCATTTGTGGGTCTGGCACCAGTTGGGGACGGTGCGTGACCTGGTGTGACCTCTGTGAGTGCTAGCATCTCCGTGGGGACACATGGGGTCAGGTGCTTGGGAAAAACCTGGCCTTGACAGGAGCCAGTGGTAGTAAATCTTAATGGCCAAGGCCTGATCCAGGGTGGCTCTGGGAGGGACGGCCCGGCTA
>NW_024341221.1:0-568 GCF_902729225.1 Pteropus medius
AGCTTCGCACCGTGTCGGCAAGCGCACGCTCAGACCGCCACGGACCCACTCGGATGTGTGCACACGGGCCCGTGCGTGAACCCCAGGAGGGGCGGAACCACGCGGGGTCCCATGCAGGGCGTGCGGCAGGGGAGGGGCTGCACGCGTGGCGGGCGGTGGCGGCAGTGGCCGGCCTGGCACCTCACCGGGCTCTCTTCCCCAGAGACCCCGGGCCTGAGCAGGGGTCCACTGGTGTACGCACGTGGGCGTCAGCGCAGAAGACGCCCCAGCCAGGGGCCGGCGGGGACGCCAACGGGATGGGGCTCCCAACCCCCCAGGCATGGGGAGCTGGAGCAGGAGCCCACGGGGGGCACTGTCTCCAGGGCCCGGCCCCACACACAACGCATTTCATCCCGAGCTCACTTTCAAGGCTGCTGACCGCATTTTCTGAAAATCTGCCCGTTCCTCCTGTGCTGATGGCCGTCAGCTCCTGCCTCCGCCCGCTGCGGCCCCTCCTCCCGGGGAAGGCTGTTCTCACGGCCGGAGCGTCCGGATCCCGGCTCGCCGGCCTCCTGAAGTACCTGCCTTT
>NW_024341222.1:0-452 GCF_902729225.1 Pteropus medius
GACATATAGAAAACAAATAAAACATAGTTGCTAAGAGGCTGAAGAACTAAGCAGATATTTCCCAGTCTCACAGAGCTGTGGGAACAGAATCAAAACATAGGATTTACCAGAAAGGAAAAAAAATAGCCTCAGTTTTCCAGTTGAACCGAAAGGCTACTCTCAAGGCATAGGGAAAAGCTAAAATAGACACATCTTGACTAGATGAAGGCAACCTACCTAAACTCTTTCTTAACTGCCTTCCAGAAAATAATTAAATCCTTTCATCCAGATCCTCCACTAATTTTTATACCCACTTCAGACATTTAGTAAAAACATTAGCCTGCGTGCCAGGAAACAACACCAAATGAGCAAAACATGAAAGAAAAACAGAAAAAAGGGGGAAAAAAAAAACCTCACACTGAGTCCGATTTACATAGACATTGAGATACATGTAGTATATATGCTAAAAAAAA
>NW_024341223.1:0-397 GCF_902729225.1 Pteropus medius
CCCTCTTCGCACCCCGCGGCGCCCGGGGGGGGGCTCTCCAGACCCCTACCCTTCGGTTTGCGCCCACAAAAAGCCCGCAAACGTGCCCAGGCACTTTGCATTTTGCAAATCTTGCAATGAAGTGGCGCAGCGCCCCGGGTCCCGGCCCCCCGGGGTCCCCCGCGCAGTGCATGCCCCCGGCCCCCCGTCGTACCTGCGGAGCCGCTGCGCCGCCCGGCTGGTTCATGGGTCCGTGCGGGAGGAGGCGGCCCCGGCGCGTCCTGCTCCTCCCGGGCCGGGTTGCTGGTGCGCGCACAATGCCGCCGCCGCCGCCGCTGCCGCTGCCGCCGCCGCCGCCGCTCCCTCCTCCGCCCGCCCCGCTCAGGCCGGGGGGGCGGGGGCGCTGGGGGCGCGCGGG
>NW_024341224.1:0-372 GCF_902729225.1 Pteropus medius
AGATGTCCCCAAGGGGCAGGGATGGGGGGTGGGCAGGCTGAGCTCCGCGCCGAGAGGGCAGGGGTCTCGGACGAGAGCGTAGAGAGAATTCAACACACGCCTTGAAGTTAGGGTCTAAAGGAAAGTTTATTAAAGAAGGGGGAAAAGCAAAGGTGAAAACCTAAGACAAGGAGCAAAAGCCTCTGAGTGTGGGGATCCAGTTTGTATGTCACTCTTTAGTCCCTGGGCTTTACAGTTGGAAGGCTTTGTTTACCATCCCTGAGGAGGGGGAGGGGAAGAGGAAGTATGTAGCTTGAAAGGCCAGCAGCCGTTCTCAGCCCTTATTCCATAGGTCCCAGGCACTGGTGTGGGGATGGGGTCATTAGCAATCCC
>NW_024341225.1:0-2591 GCF_902729225.1 Pteropus medius
CAGCGGGTGGCGGCCTCCAAGGCGGAGGGGCCAAAAACCTCCCTAGGTCGCTGTCTGTGGAATTCAACCTGGAGCTCTGCACGAGAAGTACAAGAGAGAATGAGACGCCGTTTACTCTAGGGCTCAAAGTGTCGATGAGTGTATACAAACTACCACCAGCCTGCATTACCACATGAGCGACCGAGCACCCAGCCCTCAAGAGCCCCGAGGCGCCCATGAGGAACTTCCTTGATGAATTTGCCGCCAAGTGAGCAGCCCGTATCTCGAGATCTGCAGTTCGACTCAAATGGATGTCACCAGAGAGCTTTTTGCCAAAGCTACCATATACATATATGTGCATATATATGTTCATCTATATCGTATATATAATGTATATGGTAAGATTTTGAAGAAACCTATTAATGGACCCCGGTCTACCAGAGAAGACAGGCGCTCCCAGCACCTCCACCTCCCCGGAGTGTGGACACCGGGCGTTCCAGAGCCACAATTCAGCAGGATCTCTTTTCATCCCAGAGGCCCCGGGGCTCCTTCCTAAGGCCTCTGCTCCTTCCTGCTTTCCACATTGGAAATCAGACTTCAGGACGGAAGCAGACACCTCCCTCTCCCTCACCTTTCTGCCTAGGATGGTCGTAATGGTCCCCGTGGACGCATTCAAAATGAAGAAATGAAAGGCTCAAAGAGCTGATCGCAAAGCTCCTAAGGCACGGAGGCCGAATTCAGACCCACAGCTGTCTGCAGTGTCTCCCAACTGAACTCTTTCCAGTGACGGCCTCCCAGGGGCCGGAGGGCCAAAGCCTCCCTGGGTCGCTGTCTGTGTTGGCCTGGAGCTCTGCACGAGATACAGAGAATGAGGCAGCGTTTGTACCTCTACAAGGGCTCAAAGTGTCCAGTAGTGCTTCTATACCTTCACCCCAGTACCATGAGCGACCCGACACCGCCCCTCCGACGGTGGCAATGCCCGCGGGCGATGAGTACTGCCCGCCAGTAGACGTATCACCAGTCTGCAGTTCCCGGCTCAATGGACATCACTAAAGGCTGCAGATCTACCATATACATATATGCTGTGCGCCATATATGTTCATCTATATGCATATATGTATATGGTGGATTTTCGAAGGAAACCTGCGTGGACACCTGCTCTACCACAGAAGACAGGCCGCTCCTCGCACCTCCACCTCCCGGCAGTGTGGACACCGGGCGTTCCAGAGCCACAATTCAGCATGATCTCTTTTCATCCCAGAGGCCCCGGGGCTCCTTCCTAAGGCCTCGGCTCCTTCCCGCTTTCCGCAGTGGAAATCAGACTTCAGGACGGAAACAGACACCTCCCTCTCCCTCACCTTTCTGCCTGGGATGGTCGTAATGGTCCCCGTGGACGCATTCAAAATGAAGAAATGAAAGGCTCGAAGAGGTGATCGCAAAGCTCATAAGGCCCGGAGGCCGAAATCAGACCCACAGCTGTCTGCAGTGTCCCCCAACTGACCTCTTTCCACCGGGTGACGGCCTCCAGGGACGGAGGGGCCAAAGCCTCCCTGGGTCCGCTGTCTGTGGGTGGCCTGGAGCTCTGCACCCTGAGGATACAGAGAGCAATGACACGCCGTTTGAACCTCTAGGGGCTCAAAGTGTCAGTGAGTGCTTCTGCAACTTCTGTACCCCAGTACCCGCAGACGACCGAGCATCGCCCTCAGAGCCCCGAGGCGCCGGGAGGGCCGTGAATTTGCCGCAAGTGAGCCGTATCTCGGAAGTCTGCAGTTCCGGCTCAAAATGGATGTCACTAGAGAGCTTTTTGCCAGATCTACCATATACATATATATGCATATATATGTTCATCTATATGCATATATATGTATATGGTGGATTTTCTAAGGAAACCTGTGTGGACCCTGGTCTACCAGAGAAGACAGGCCGCTCCCAGCACCTCCACCTCCCCGGAGTGTGGACACTGGGCGATACAGAGCCACAATTCAGCATGATCTCTTTTCATCCCAGAGGCCCCGGGGCTCCTTCCTAAGGCCTCGGCTCCTTCCCGCTTTCCGCAGTGGAAATCAGACTTCAGGACGGAAGCAGACACCTCCCTCTCCCTCACCTTCTGCCTGGGATGGTCGTAATGGTCCCCGTGGACGCATTCAAAATGAAGAAATGAAAGGCTCGAGGAGGTGATCGCAAAGCTCATAAGACTCGGAGGCCGAAATCAGACCCACAGCTGTCTGCAGTGTCCCCCACTGACCTCTTTCCAGCGGGTGACGGCCTCCAGGGACGGAGGGGCCAAAGCCTCCCTGGGTCCGCTGTCTGTGGTGGCCTGGAGCTCTGCACGAGGATACAGAGAGGAATGAGACGCCGTTTGTACCTCTAGGGGCTCAAAGTGTCAGTGAGTGCTTCTGCAACTTCTGTACCCCAGTACCCGCAGACGACCGAGCACCGCCCTCAGAGCCCCGAGGCGCCGGGAGGGCCGCGAATTTGCCGCAAGTGAGCCGTATCTCGAAAGTCTGCAGTTCCGGCTCAAAATGGACGTCATTAGAGAGCTTTTGCCAGATCTACCATATACATATATATGCATATATATGTTCATCTATATGCATATATATGTATATGGT
>NW_024341226.1:0-7222 GCF_902729225.1 Pteropus medius
ACGCTGCTTCAGCATCTTCACCCTCTGGGGAAGGTACGTCTCAGACACGCGGCGGCACTGGCCATGCCGTCTCAGCACTCAATTTGGGCATGCATTTTGCACACAGGTCACGTCCCGTATACACGCGCCACCTCTCCGAACTTGAACTATTACTGTGCCCGTGTTGCAGGTTAAGAAATCGAGGCGTGGAGAGTTCACGTGATTTGCTCGGCTTTGGAGCAGCGGAAGTCTCCGCCAAACGGAGCTGCATGTGGTCAGCGCCCTGGCCCTGCACCGGTCTGGGCGTCTCCCCCACAATCAAAGCGGTTCCAGCTGTCTTCCGTGGTGACCAAATGCCTGACGCCTCAGGCCCCATGATTCACGGACCGCAGGAAGCCACGCGGCAAGGTCAGCAAGTGTCTGACACTCGACCCGACCCTACCACTTGGCCTCCGAAAGCACCGTCAGGTCCCCTTCTGTCCTGAGCTGAAGACCAGTTCCCTGGAGAAGAAGACGTGTTTCGACAGGACTGTGTGAGGGTAGAGAAGGTTCCGCTAGGATGTGGCTGATGGAGGTGTGGATCTCAGAAGCCTGCTCTAGTTTCTGGCATGGGCCTAATGCTCCCATTTACCTCTCCAGTCTGGTCCCTTCCCCCTCCCCGCCAGCTGGTTGGATGGCCCGACGTTGTCCTGTGGCTCAAGCTGCTAGGCAGGCAGAACGTCAGGCACAGGCCCGCCAGCAGTTCACAGCACAGTGCCTCCGGGCCCGTGACTCTCATGCGTCCACACTGGGTGAGGGTCTGTGGGGCCCTTTTGGACAGAACGTCTGTCTCCGTGCAGGGCAAACATGGCTTTGCCTCTGATTCTGCCTTGTGGACGTTCCTTGGCATCACACCCTGCATACTGCATACTGACTCTGCCTTGTGGACATGCCTTGGCATCACAGCCCAGCCCGATTCCTGTGCCCACCCACAGCTCGGGGACCAAGGACGGGGGAGATCCGGGACCAATTCCTTGCTCCCGGTGCTCCCAGGACAGCTGCCAGGGGATTTTTCCACACAGGAGGGCAAGCGACAATCAGGCAGAAGGTCAGCTCCTTGCCAAGGAGGCTGGAGCTCAGGGCGAGCTCTTAACCCCGCTGTGCAATGGGACTTTTCTGGGGAGTACGGCCATGCCTGAGTCCCAACGCACCAGCCACTTAGGGAAGAGTGCCTGTCCAGTGACTCATTCCCTCAAGGAAGGGGACCTCGATTTCTCAGGAAATCCTTGCGATGATGGGGATAAAACACCTTGTTCTCGGTGTTCGAACGTACTGGGAAAAACCTGCGGGATGCTAGCTCCCTGTTACAGGCGGACATTTCTCCATGATCCAAAGGCACTTCTCAGAGCGATTCCATTTCAGACACTCCTCTCAAACCCAAGATACACACCATCTGTCCAGTCTGGCAGACGCCACCTCCCAGTTTCATTATAAACAACCCCCCATGAGAAAAGCACGCCATCCCAAAAGCCCCAAACTGCCCTGGCTCGGCCCATTTACACTGGAGTGCTCGCCCCTGGAGGCCTACCACATCTCCCCTTCTTTGGCTTGTTCTAGAGGACTTAGGGGGCACCTCGGCACCTTCCTTATAACGCTGCAGGCCCTACACAATCGCTCTGTGCGGGGGTCTCTCCTGCTTATCCTAGTCTCCCCACCACCGGCACAGGGCCTTCCAGAGGACAGGGGCTCAGTGAAAGTCTGGGGAATAAATGAACCTCTGAGCCCGCGTCTTCTCTGTTCCCGTGAAATGCCTCCCACTTTCTGGAACGAACCAAGCAGATCCAGCTATATACAATTGTTTCACAGAATGGCGGACGAGAAAAGAGAAGATGCAGGAATTAACAAGGTTTTACTTTTATTTCTGTATTTCTTGACCACCTTCGATTTACTGCTGAGTTCACATTTCCATAGATATCCTGTTCCAATGTCATGTGAACTAGTTCAGGATCACAAACTAGAATGGAAGGTGCCCCTATTTGTGTTACACAATAGCAAAACTCTCACTCTTGAACAGGTTAGTGAAAATACATGTATGGTCAACGTCATGCACAAACTTAGATGCTATTCATTTTAAACCTTATATTAAAAGAAATAAAATTTGAAAAATTCTTATATTTAAGAGAGATGAATTTCTAAATTATAATGGGACCCTAAGATAATACTACAAATTTTCCCCTAATTTGCGCTGGCCCCAGAGGCTCTCTCCTCAAACACAGACTGAAAAATAGGCCTCGCTTCATGCCCAGCAGGAGAAGATGACGGACGTGGGCCTGAAAGGTGCCTGTCTGCAAGTGGGGCTCAGGCCTCTTCTTCCTGATCACTCAAAGCCTCTTCAGACAGATTTGAGAAGAATCTGGGATTCTTACTTTTGAGATTGAGCAAATACTCTAGGACCTTCATTTTGCTGGTTTCAGCATGGGCCCTGGGACCCCACAGGAACTCGTAGCGAGCAGGATCGCTGTTGGCAACCTGCCGGTACACCACATACTGTTCCCGCACCCAAACACTGGTGATGAGCTCCCTGGGCTCCCCATAGATGCAATGCTCCCTTCCATCATACAGCCCCATGACATTCAGGGCTTTCCAGACTTCCTCCTCAGGGGCACAGTCACCCTCCAGGAGGATCAAGCACAGGATCGTGACCAGGAGGCCCGTCTTGGGCATGCTGTGCCTACCGCTCACCATTCCATCGTAGGTGAGGCCCAGCGTGGTGACCAGGAAATAAACGTTGTTGCTGGGGTCGACTTCTTTCACCTCAATGCCAAAGAGCACCTGCAGGCACTGCGAGGCTCGGCTGAAGATCTCAGGGAAGTGGTCCTGGTGCTCCTTGATGACACAACTCAGCATTTCTGACTTGGTGGCCGGCTCCTTTGTGCGATACTTTAGGAGAAGGAACACCACCAGGTCGACCATCTTCAAACGCAGTGCCTCTTTCTGTGAGGACTCGGGATCTTCGGGGTCCTCCTTGGTGCTCCTCCCCACCTCATCTTCGTTACTGGGGCACTCTTTCTTGGGCTGGCTCAACGGAACGGCCTCCCTGGCAGTGGGGGAAGGACAGGCACCCTCTAGGCTCTGGGGAGGACTAGATGCCACCCCAGCAGCAACTTCCTCTGGGCTGTCTAACAGGACAGAGGAAGAGGAAGATAAGGAGGAAGAAAGGGATACAGCCTCCTCCTCTTCCTCAATCCCAAGCACTTGCTCTTCTAGCAAGCCCTGTCTCTGTCTTGGATCCACATAATCTTCCCCCTGCTTGGAGAGCTCATTCATCTGACTGAGAGGCATGGTGACTGTTGATGAGACAGCGACAGAGGAGTGTGGGCGGACGGTGGTCGGTGGGGACCCACGCCTGGGGGAGAAACAGAGTGTGAGCGACCTCACCTGAGAAATGCACCTCAGGGCTCTGAGGAAGCCGACTTACAGGTCTCCTCTTTAGGGTGCTCTCGGGCCTCACAGCACTCTCCTGTTTGGGCGTCCCGTCCGCTAAGAACCTGAAGCAACAGGTGAGACGGCTCCTCAGGGTGCAGCTGGCACGGTCTATGCTCGTGGGCTGACAGTATGGTGGGTAGATTTGGAGACTGTGGGGTCTCCTTTCCTGGGCTGTGGGGGACCCACTGGGTACACATTCAGGGTGGGCACCTCACCTTACTTCCTGGCACGGCCTGGCCTGCCTCTGCTCTGCGACATCAGGACACGGACCTCCGACCAAGGCCTGCACCTACTGGATCCAGCAGCCCCTGCAAGACAAACCAAGGGGGACCTTAACGTGCAGATGTCCAGCAAAGCCTGGGGCCCCAGTGCTGTCGGGAGAGGGTTCCAGACTCTGGGAGATACCCTCTCTTCCGGGAAGGCGGTCCTCTCCTTGCTCGTTCAGGGTGCCCATGTTTCCCCCACCAGGGCCTGGCCTCCTGCCCCTGCTGGCCTGAGGCAAAATATTGAGAACTGGTACACGCATCTCTGAGATGGAACGGAAGGAAGTGCGGGACCTCACATCTGACGGCACGTGCCCAGAGCCTCCCAGGGGGCAACCAGGGGTCAGTGAAATGTTAGATCCACTGATCCTGGGACACGGTCCCATCGTATGTCTCCTTGCAGGTCCTAGACAACACCTTCCTTTACTGAGCCCACTCTACTTAAAACAAGGCCTCCTCTCCATTAGACACCGGAAGAGGAAGTGATCGGAGCCGATCCAAACACTCTTCCCAGTTTCCCCACAGCTCACAGAGCAGGCAGGCCAGGCCTGGGCTCCCAAGTGTTCCGGTTCCCCTCAGTCCTCACCTGGATTCCTGCCAGGGCCTGAGATCCCGCCCATGCCGACCTGAGTCCAGGCCTCAGACCAGGGCCCTCCCCTCCCTGACACCACCTTTTCGGACCAGGGATTCCAGGGCTGAGGGTCAGAGCAAGGCAGACTTCTGTGGGGACCCTCGTTGTTCTGGGGTGAACTCACTCTCCCTCAGGGTCATCACCTTGATTCTTAGCAGGATCTGGTCCTCCTCTCGCTGTGGACCGGATGTCGCTTCCGGGGATGGGCTGATGTCCTCACAGACCAAGGTCCTCACCGCCCTGAGAGCTCTGAGACAAAAATGAGATGAGGCCGCAACTGTTCCCCCGTCCACTGCCCCAGGGTCACCCAGGACCAACAGCGGGCTGGCCCATCTTTTCTGGGGCAGAGGCCCTTTACATTGTCCAGCAGAGTCTTGTCTCTATTTCTCCCTGGTTCTGGGCTGACTCTCTACTGACCCGATTTCACCCTATGTTACTGTCCTTAATGACAAAACCTCACAGGAAGCGTGTCACAAACGCAAAGCATGTCACATCCAGTTACCCCTGTCTGGGGCCTCCCGGATGAGGATGGGGATG
This sequence comes from Pteropus medius, assembly GCF_902729225.1. Taxonomy (NCBI): domain Eukaryota; kingdom Metazoa; phylum Chordata; class Mammalia; order Chiroptera; family Pteropodidae; genus Pteropus; species Pteropus medius. The sequence continues at coordinate 4,876 of NW_024341226.1, forward strand.
CCTAGGTGCTGTGGAGTCTCATTCTTTCTCAGAGAGTGGGTAACTACAGTTCTCCCCAAATAAATGTTCTCACCCTTCTAATCCTGGCAAAACCTCGACTCCTCTATTCATGACTGGAAATCATCCCTTCCGAACTAGGCCCACACATTTCTGAAGACCCTGGGAACGTGAGGGGGAACCACCTCCGCACACCCATGTCATGGGGCTCCTAGGTCTGCCAGCAGCACAGAGTGGGTTTCGGTGGGTCCCCTTGGTCTGGGGTCATGGTAAAATTGGTCCACCCCTAGCTACCCCTGTTACTCACGGAGGGCCTGGGCCCTTTCCCTTCTGCTGCCCTGAGGATGCGGAGGGGAGGCCAAGGCACCATGTCACTTAGATCCCCATGCAATGAGGAAGCGGGGGAGGAGTCTCCTTCAGACTTCCTGCCAGGACTCCCACAGTGGACTACAGGGGTTTTCTGGTATATATTGCGGGGAGCGTTTCTGCCTAGTGTGGAACCCCCAGTCTTACTTCAGTGTACTCACCTTGAAGCCTCTAAGGCCTTGGACTCGGCACCCCACACACCAAGACCCTCATCTCACTGAGACCTGTGAGGTGGATTTCAAGACACATCATTTCTTCTCCCGTGCCCCTAACAACCCAGCTATGTCATTGGGACCTGAGCCCACTGCTCCATTGTTGTCTGGGAGGGTGGGGCCCTCAAGCCTGCCTCAAAGCCCACACTGTGTTTACTGGCAGGGCCTGGGACCCCTCTCCTTGTTGACCTGTGTCCAGCTCCATCAGGCCAATGCTCTCACCTCCCTTCCCCTCAGGCAGAAGCATAAAAACAACCAAAGACACCCCCTTGTGATGAGGTTCCTCTGTGCTGATGGCAGGGACAGGGCACAGTGGGGCCTCTTTAATGTGTGCAGGGGGCCTCCTCCACCCTTCCCCAGTCCTCACCTTGGATCTTGGCAAGTCTGGACCCACTTCCTCTGCCTAGCTGGAGGCCGATCCCTCAGACCTCTGGTGCCAGCGTCCCTTCTCCTCCCTTAGGGTCCTCCCCTTGACTCCCAGCTGGACCTTGGCCCACTCCTTTGTCTCCTTGAGACCCTCCTCCTCATACCAAGTCCCCAGTCTTTCCCAGACACCGAGTTGGAAACCAGGACATGCTTCCCGTGCTCATGCCACCATGGGCCATCCAGGACTGAATCAGTCCTCCCTCTGTGTCCTCATCCTCAACGCTGGCAGGCCTGCCCGCCCCCCCCTCCAAGCCCCGGTTCTGCCAGCCTGAGGCCCTGCTACTCACACCAAGTCCTGTCACCTCTCAGAAGGGGATGCCACAGTCAGAAAACAACGCACGTGGTCCTCCTGCCCTGGGGTCTGCCAGGGCTCATACCAGGGGCGGACTTTGGTGGGGTACCCTCTGTTGTGGGTCCTGGGACCTCTCAGTCCTCCTTCGCGGCCCTCAACTTCACCCGGCAAATCCTGGACCCTCCCTCTTACGACCCAAGGCCTTGCTCCCACAGCGAGCCCTCCGAGCCTCACACACCGGGTGCGGACGGCAGGACATGCCACTCGGGGCCGTCCCTCTGGACCTCCCAGGGCTGACTGTTCTGCGGCAGAGGATCCCCCGGTCCTCCGCCAATGTCCTCTCCGTGACACCAGCGGGACCAGGGGTCCTCCGCTCTGCCGCCAGAGGCCTTGCTCCTTATTCCAACCACCCCCAGTCCCAAAGTCCCCGATGCAGATCTCAGGAACCGCCACATGTGCTCACACCGCCTCCTGCACCCCACCCCCCACGTCCGCGTAAGCCCTGCTAGAGGTGCCGCTGTTCTGGCGTCCAGGGTCCCTCAATCTCACTTAGAGTCCTCTCCTTGTCTCGGGCACGTCCTGGGCCCTCCCCCTGCTGACCTGCGGTTGCTACCCTCAGACTTTGTCCTTGACTCCCTGAGTCTCTATGGAGAGTGTGTGTTGGGTGGGGGTGGGGTAGTTTTCCGCCCCACAACCCAGCCCCGGGGACTCTCCGTGCTGACAGTAGGGCAAGCTTGATTCTGTGGGGGTCCTCAGTCCTCCCTCAGGGTCGTACCTTGTATCTCTGCTGGACTGGGCTCCTTCCGTCTTCCAACCTGAAGCCAGCCTCCCAGACGCCGTCCTCACCTCTCTCATACTTCCTTAGAGGAAGTTAGTGGATCTCACATCCGGGCAGCATTTTTGGGGTCTCCCAGGGCTGTCAGTAGGGGCAGAGCTCAGTTCCTTTGTGTTCTTGCTGTGCTCTGATCCCTATCTCCACCCAGTGGAACCTGGGCCACCATTCTCTGCTGTGCTGAGTCTGTGCCCCTCATACCAAGGTCCTGACTCCCCGAGT
>NW_024341227.1:0-19351 GCF_902729225.1 Pteropus medius
CATCCACTCATCCATTCACCCATCCATCCATCCATCAGTCCATCCATCCACCCATCCATCCGTCCAAGGGGAAAAGGCAAGGGTGAAGGGCAGGTTCCATTGGCCTCACCAGGGATCCCATAGCTGGAGAAGCCAACCTCTGCCACCTTCCTGTAGGGCCTGCAGCTGAATCTCGAGCGACAGAGCCCTCACTGTACATCGAGAAGGTTTTTCTGCATGAAGCTGGTGGACGACTCTTTTCCAGATGTGTGAGAGGTTCCCCTAGGTTCCTTTTAAGTGAATCTTGTGAAATTTCCAGGATTGCCCTGCTGATGGGGATGTCGCCGTGGATGCCCACGCGAAGTCCTCTGCTTACGGGAGGTTATGACGCAGGAGTCCATTTAGAGGTCATCTCTATGCGTCCTGAGACCTTGTTTCTTCAAACAACGACAAAGGCCCGCGAGGTCTCGGGTGTGCCTGATCGCGTGCATGATATCACCGTCACTAGGTAAATTTCCCTTGGAGTTGCCCAAGCTGCACACCTAACGATTTTCTCTTGCCCATTGTGTCTCTGTGCCCCAGCCTCTCTTTAGGTCACGTATGTTACCTGCGCGTCTCTGCATCACGATGCCCGTCTCCCTCCGGAATGGATGTTGAGCTCACTATCAGGAAGACGAAGCTGTTGTTTGCATCTCTGAGTGAGCAAAGGGTGGGTGGGATGGATGGAGAATAAATAGATAAATGAGGGATGGATGATGGATGGATGGTGAATGGTGGATGGATGATGGATGGATGGATAGATGGACAGATGGATGATGGATGGGATGATGGATTAATTAATTAATTCATCGCTTTTACCTTAATTACCTTTAATTAATTATCAAGACCAATTAATGACTCACTCAATTAATTAATTAATTCACTTTTAATTCGATTCCACTAAACGAATTAATTCACCTGACTAACGACTTTTAATTAATCTAATTTAATTCGACCTAATTTTATCTAATCGCCAACGCACCTCGACCAATTTTATCAATGACCAATTGACCACTTAATTTAATTTTAATTAATTAATTCACCTTAATTTAATCTACTTTTAATTACTCACAACCGCGACTCCTATCTACCTTAATGCTAATTTGACCACTTTCACCACCTAATTTCACTAATTTAATTCACTTAATTCAATTCACTTAATTTAATTCACTTAATTCGACCAACCCAAGACCGACCACTAATTAATCTTAATGCATTCACTCAAACACTTTAATTTAATTCATCTTACCACTCTTATCTAATTTTAATTTAATTAAAACCCACTTATCTAATTATGACTAATTTATCGCACTTTAATTACCTATTTACCACTCTTCCCCATGACCCCAAGTCTCCATCCGCCCGGTCAACCACCATGTCCCCGGTCGTTCCATTACATCGTTAACTCCCCCATCCAGAGAGAATAAGGATGCAGACGGCTGACGGAAAGATAAACCTGTTGCCTCCTCAGCCAGACGCCACAGGGCGCCAAGGAGCCCCCGTGCAGGCAAGTGGCTCCTCTGGGAAGTTTGCATCCCACCCCCTCGAGGGTATAAGAGTTCGGGGTCTGGACATAGCCCGCTGCCCGCCTCCTGGACCCACCCCAACCCCCAGCCGTCTCCACTTCTGAAAACCTTAAGCTCGCTGGAAAAAGTTGCCGTTTCAATGCTTACTCGAAATACGAGGTAATTTAAGCTAATTTGTGCACGCTGTCTGGATTCCCAGATCTGCTCGCAGGAACACGGCAGTGAACCGCAAATGAGAGATCAAATTGACCCTAATTGGATCGTGTTCCACGTGACTTTGGAAAGCCCTCGAGCTGTGTGCAGTGCAGCTCGGATGGGGCGGGGGGAGGGTGCCAGCGGGAATTGATGTCAGCGCCCTCCCCATTTTTGCGGGCTTTCTAATTTCCGCGTGCTTCGTGACAGACAGACATAATTGCAATCGTCTAAAACGTTCCTGGTCCCATTTTCGTCTTTCTTCGTAGAGCCGGTAACTTTACATCACGTGGAAAGTAACTGTCGGCACACGGGTCAATCAGCTCTTCGGGGATGTTTCAGACATTTCCTGCACCACTCGCTTTCCAGAAGAAATCGAATCCCAAAGCCAAGAGCGTCCCTTCAATTCCCACGGCTGGGATCGATCACTCGTTGCCAGAAACTAGCAGACAATTCTGAGAGATTTTCTGGGCGGAACGAAAGACGATTCTATTCATCGCAGAGAATCGAATTTTGCCAAATGTTCCCTTACGGGTTATTCTTTCTCTTAATGTTCCTAAGTTTCTGAAAACTTGCAGAACGATTATATTTGCGAAAGGAGTTTTGGAGTGTTAATATTTCCAATGACATCGGATCGATAGTGTCGATGGCACGCGGTGTCTTCGGGAGAGAACAGCCCACGTCATGAGCGTCCATGGACGGACTTGCGTGCCGGCCCCGCGCGCTCGTCTGTAATTGGCCGGAAGCGTTCAGGGCGGAGAAAATTAGTGTCCCGCATTGGCACGCCTGTAACTTTCTCTGATGTGGTAAAAGACAAAAAAATATATATGTATTAATTATTTGGGGAGGCGTGTAAAAATACGTCCACACACACAAAGTTTTCATGCAAACATTTTTTTTTAATAAAGGGGTTTTCTGTTTTGCAGGAATTAGGTCTTGTTTTAATTTTACTACGAACACGTGGTTCTTATTTAGAACGTTCTATGCAAATATGCGGATGGCTTTTTTAATGGTAAATATGCCTGAGACATGAGTGACGTCTCGGTTTTCTTTTTCAGAAAATGAATCCAAGTTTCGATTTTGCAAAGGTTTGTATAACGCGGAAGTCCGATGTGCCATTTGGGAGACGAAGTTCTCTCTAAACTTCTTTACACCTCTGCGCCCCTTCCAAGAATCTTAAGATTCCCTCTCCATTTGCATCTCGGAGACCAAGTGAAGTTGTCTTAAAGAGACCTGATCCTCACCTGTCGCCTTTTCTCCGCACCCCGAACGTCTCCGTGGGGACTTGCGGCCCCCACAGTGCTGTGTGGAAACCCTGGGATCGCCCCCAGGTGGCTTTCCCTTGCTCACCCCCTCATCGCACCATCAGCTCTGTGTCTGCACCCGCAAGGCCAAGCTCAGCAGCCTGGCTTCTCTCCGCCTGCCCCGCCTGGAACATGGGGTGACCCCGCCGCCATCCAGCAGGGGGCGGAGCTCCCCTCTGAGCTCCCCACTCAGCCAGGCCTCTCGAGCTTCCCTCCACCCTCAGCCAACGCTGTTTTCCTGAACATAAATGGGGCCCCGTGAACGCGCGTGCGCTCCGCCCTTTAATGCACCCCCACGTGACCAAGTCCGCAAGACATATTTCTCACGACCTAATTCTTAGCACCGGGAGCTCCACGCGTTGACGTGTTTACTCCACACGAAGAATACGTTTCCCCCTCCAGGTGGGCGTTGCACCAGTACGAGGGCAGGTGAGCGGGCGAGAATGTTCCCAGCGCACGTGTGCCCCGTCTTGCTCCGGAGCTCTGTCCTCGGTGGCGGCTGCACCGTCCCGTCAGGTGGCCGTGTTTAAAGTGCCGTTCGTTCCGAGCCCGAGTCACGTTACCTGACGCCCGAACCCCACAGCAGGGCCGCAGGGCCCCGGGGTCCTCACACACGTCACCGGGCCGTTGTGAGCATCCTCAGGCATCCGATGCCCATTCCCCTCCGAGCGACTTCACCTCGAGGTCTTAGCAGACGCTGGTCCACTTTCTGGAACGTCCTTCCCACCCCTCACACAGCTCGCTCCTTCCCACCTTCCCCCGTGAGCTCGTTTCATGGAATCCATTCCTGCTCAGCTTTTTTTCTTCGTATATTATTTTTGGTCTCTTTCCTCCGGCGTGTGACATCCCTCACATACCGTGCACGTGCTCTGTCTACGTGTCCGTCCGTCCCTCGCCAGCCAGAAAGACGCGTTCTAGCGCTCAGTGGGCGTTCCGTACATTTCCAGCTGATAGATCAATGATGTACAAGGGAGCGTTTGCCAGTTTCTTCCAGTTTCTAAATAAGCAACGTCTTCTGAACGACGTGTTGTACTAGTTTTGAAAGAATTCTTTCTGCGGCTTAGTCCTGGAGGCTTTGGACGCAGTAACAAGTAAGGAACATGTCACTTAAAAATAAACGTCGTGCCCCACAGCTCGATTCCACGGAAGTGCTGGGTCGAATGGGATTCCTGAGTTTTCAGATGTGTAGCTTAAAAGGCAGGAAATTCTGACACACGCGCCATGTGCATGAATCTTGAAGACATTATGCTGAGTGACATACGCGCAGTCACAGGAAGAGGCGTCCTGTGCGATGCCGCTTAGCGGAGGTCCCCGGATTATAAACCCCCAGAGACAGGACTGCGGGGCGAGGGCCACCGGTCGCCGAGGGGTCATGGGCAGCGTGTCATTGTCCTCAGAGGTTTTCTGTCCAGCACCATCTCACGGCGCAGCTGACGTGACCCTTTCCCGATGTTCGGGGCGCTTCACCCCAACAGTCAGGGAAATCGCACGGGCCCGGCCGGCCGCGCCTCTGAGAGCCCAGCCTGGGCACCGGCGCCAGCAGCAGGCACGCGTGTGAGCACGGGGCTGTCCCACGTCGGCTTTGTGGCCGCGCCTGCGACATGCCGGCCGGTGACACGGGGCCCAGGTGGGCCGACGGCGGAAGAGCCGCGATGTGCGGCCTCACGTCTGTGGAGCCACACGGGCCGCCCCCCACCTGCCCCGCAGACCAGCGGCGTGAGCAACAGACCTTCCCCCTCACGGCTCGGGGGCGGCGGGTCCGAGATCCTGGCGGCTTCTGGGTGGCCTCACACAATGTCCCCCAGACGCGGAGCCGACAGCGAGCTCCTTGTCTCTCTCTTCCTCTCGTGCGAGGCGGCCAGTGCTGTGGGATCAGGGCTCATGTTTGTGGCCACAATGAACCGTATTATCCCTCAAGGCCCTGTGTCCAAACTACCTCTCCGTGGCCTTACAGCTTCAGCACGTGAATGAGGGACACAGGTCGGCCCAGTGCACTGTATGATGACAGACACCTCGGAGTGACCTGGAGTAGCACCCAAGCCTCGGCTCAGACGCCAGAGCGGAACCGTAACGACGAGCCCGTGGGACCCCTCGGCCTTCCCCAGATTCAGGGTGCGGTACCGTGTGCCGCCGCTGGGACAGTCAGCTCGGCTAGCACAGCGCTGCGTGACGAATAACCCCAGAACTCAGGGCTGAACACGACACCTGTCTCGCAGGTCCGCGGGTCGGCGGCCACGAGGGGGGCTGAACTCAGGCCCTCGGCGCCGGAGTCCGGGCCCCGAGAGCAGCTGGCTCAGGTCTGCGTCAGGCGCCTCGCACGGTTCCTGTGTCACAAGGTGCCTGGTCACCTGCGCTGCTCCCGCGTTCCCCTGTGCCCCGGGCTGAGGGGCGGCTGCCGCCGGGGGCAGCTTCTTCTCACGCGGATGCAGAGACAGAAAGGATGAAGCCAAGGACGAAAGCCAAGCTCAAGTTTCTGTTCGCGTTGCGTCCACCGACATCCACGGCCGAGCAAATCGCACGGCCAAGTGCATGACCTGAGGGCAAGGGGACACGTATGTCACTGTAACAGGTGGCCCCCCCAAAAACGTATGTCTGTGTCCAAACCCCCGGTACCTGGGAATGGGGCCTCATCTGGAGACAGGGTCTGTGCGGACGGGATTAGTTTAGGATCTGGGATGAATCCCCTGGAGCAGGTGGCTCCAAACCCAGTGACAGTGTCCTCATAAGGGACAGTAGGGGAGACACAGACACAGAGGTGAAGCCACGTGGACACGGAGGCAGAGACGAGAGGGACGCGGCCACCAGCCCAGGGACGCCCGGGGCCCCCAGACGCAGGGAGAGGCAGGAAGGACCCTCCCCTGGGGCCTCCGGAGGGAACTTGGCCCGGGACACCTGTTGTCACCGTGCTGGTGTCCAGGACCGGGAGAGGTTGCTGTCCTGTGGTTCGAGCTCCCAGTTTGTGACAGCAGAGTCAGGAGCCTCACACGGTCGCCAGCACCGGACATCGCAAGGTCTGGACCGATGTCGTCAACGGCGCCCGCACCCGCTGTGTCCTCCCTTAAAGCCGCAAAGCTAACGTCTTCATGTGCGGCTTTAGCACAAGTGTCAGTGCAGAGGCCACGGAGGTGCTACCGGTTTGTGTTCACAGGAACCGCCCCCTCGACCCTCCGCTGCGGGGGACCCCGGCATCAGCCGCGGAGCCGGGTTTTAAGGGAAAAGCATCTTCCTGGTCAAGTACGCAGCGCGTGTTCCCTGCGTGGCAAGGAGCCGAGCACGGGCTGCATAATTCCCGCGCGGCCGTCTGGAATTATTGGCTGTGACTTTGTCCCGGGTGTAAAGTAGATACATTTTGATGACACTGTTATTACTTCCCATCCGGTCTATTTTCTGTTTTCCGTCGCTCGGCTTGTCACGTCACAGCGACGAGCTCTCTCGGTCCCTGGCGAGCACCTCGTTACCGGCGTCACCCAGAGATTAAACGCCTCCTGCTTCTCGCTGTCTCGTCGAGCCCTACGGTCGTTGATTGCATCTTCCAGCCCGTGAGAGCTGCTCTTAAACACCCTGATGCAGCGGTGTTTCAGACGCGCGCTTCCCACGTGTCAGGGAGCAGGCGTGCTCGGGTCCGAGCGAAACTCTCGTCTGCACACGGAGCTCAGCGCAGGGCGCGACGCGAAATGAAGCCCGCGTTGCCCTTGTGGGCGAGAAGCACGTTGCTTTACACGGATCCGTGAAGATTACGAACCTGCGGGTGAATTAGGAAAAAAAACAACCGAGCCGATGAAGTCACGGATGCCGACAGGAGACGGGGCGCCTGCAAGTCCCAGCAGCCACCGCGCTCACGTCCGACAGGCTCTCAGCCACCACGCGCCACGGGAAAACTTGGAGGCCGGACGGGGTCGGGGGGCTGGTTCGTGGAGCTTGGGGCGAACCCGAGGCTGTGGGTTGGTGGGGAAACGTTCCTCATCGGGTGGTATGTTTCTGCATTTCCAGAAAGTCGACGGGGATTCTAAGGAGCCATTCCAGTGGGGGTCTCCATAATGACCGAGCCACAGGCTGACGCCACTTCCGTCTGTCACTTAGGACGCAGTCCCCAAACCACCCCCCCCCCGCAGTCCTGCTGCTCAGAGCCTGCCTCCTCCCAGCAGACCAGCGGGGCGTCCCCTTGAATGAGGCGTCCCCAGCCTGGGTAGGCCGTGCCTTTGAATGTCATCCTCTCTCGAAAGCGGCTGACTCGGAGGCGTCCCGTGGAATCCCGAGAGCAGCGGAGAGTCCCCCGCGGACTGAGGAGCACGGACGGTTTTGAAAACTACCTGACCCCCGCCCCGAACGTCCACAAGCGACCACATTCCCAGGTCTGCTGCAGTGACGCGGGCGCAGCTTCGAGTCAATTGCAGCCAGATGCCGGCTCCTCATGTGCAATTTAATTATTGCGAACCTCACCCTGGAAACGTGCCCCTCGACCCCGGGACGGCGTTCGAAAGTGAAATTCAAATGAGAACTCGCAAGATGCTAATCGGCGCGGCACCCTCCCCCCCAAAAATGTTGACACGAGCCCTTGACACCCCGTGAGGGCGGCCTTCCCGACAGATGCAAACTCACCCGGCTGTCATCTCTTATTCAAAGCACGCCGAGCCGGTTCTGCCCTGCACGTGGCCCCCCGCTGCACACCAGGCACGGCTCTTTTGCCCGCGGGGGTCAGACGCCCGTGCTCAGCTCCGCGAACACATGCTCGCAACGCGCACCGGCCGGCGAATGCCATTACAGAGGAGGACAGGGCACTGGACACCTGGGCAGAGGCTCTCGTCTGTCCCCAGAGAGACCCTGGACGGCCCCGCTCAGACCGGCCACGTGAAGTCACAAAGCCCCTGTGAAGGTCGCCAGACTTGGTGGCAGAGAGACAATCACCAGACACGTTCTGAGTCCTTATCGGTGGGTCAGTAAATGGGGACAAAGGACGGCAGCCGGCGTCACTACACCACGGAACGTGCAACAGAGCTGAACGCGTCAAGTGAACACGTTCTCGAGTTGGGTTCTGTTGGGTCCGCTGGGTCGGCAGAAGCCGGACTGTCCCAGGACGGGGTGTCAGGCCGCAGGGAGCCGGCTCCCCGTGCAGCACGACCGGTCTGGGTAGCCATCCAGCATGTCGACCAAGAGCCGTGTGATGTCCTGAGCCCCTCCAGCCGCTCGGCGTGGTGTCCACAGGAGCGGGCACCGTGTCGCGAGTCTCTGCTTGAGAAGAAATAGTGTAAATGCTGGACGGTGACCGCAAAAAAAGGCCTCAGCACAGAGGCTTGCAAAAGAGAGGCCGCACGGCCCTCTGCTGAGGCGCAGAGCCGGGTTCTGTTGGGTCAGTGGACACACGGAGGGTCACGACCCCTCGCGGGGAGCGGCGTGCGTGCACGGCAAGCTCCTGAGTGGCGTGGGCGCAGCCGCAGAGGGGGTGTTTCAACCCAAAGCGTGGTTAGGACCGTGGGGGCCATCGCCGGCCGAAACCGGTCTTCCTCACCGAGAACCGGCACCCACGGGCGACGCAAACATTTCCGTGGTCACGCAGGGGCTGGACATTGTCGCCCTTTGGTAGAGCGGTGGTTGCCACCCTGTGGGGCAGGGACACGCTGGTGGAAACAGGGCCACGGCCGTTTGTAGGACCGAGGAGCCTATTTCACAGGGATACACGTAACTGTGATGCCTTCAAGCCCCGCACGCACGTCTCGAAGTGTGGCGATATTCTCGGGTGAAAATGGAGAGCTGGACGGGGACGGTGGGGGAGGTGAGCTCGTCATCCTGGCCGGGCGCCGAAGCCTGACGCGGAACTAGACGAATCCTACACCCACACTGGGCTCGTCGCTGATACTGAAGACTCAACTAACGTTAACTTAAATACTAGCTCTAAACTCATTACCAACACGGAACTAACCCCAAAGCGACACTAGATACCAGTAGTGGACGAATTTCTAACACTAAATAATAACTAATAGCACCAAACTAAGACCGAACGAATACTAAATTAATACCCACACGGCACGAGCAAGAAATGAATTAGCAACCCTGAAAACTGACATTAATACTAGAGCAATAGTAAACTAAGCGCTCGTACTGAACACTGAGCTAATACCATTATGGTCAATACGAGTACTGAACTAATTACCGATACTAAATTAAGCGCAAACGGACATGAAATACCAGTAGTAGACTAATTAGAAATACTAAATGATAAACTAATACCAGTAGTAAGCTAATGCCAAACTAATTGAGCGGTGAATACGAAAATAATTACTAAAACTAAATACTAAACAAATCCCAAAGTGACACTAAATACTTACAGTAGAGGGATACTACACTAGCTGCGAATACTCAATACGAAGCTACTACTCACACACGACTCATAGAGGACGAAGCCTGAACGAGACACTCAGATCGCACTGACTCTGACGCTGAACAGAGAGGAAACTATAACTAGATCGAATACTCACACTCACGCCAAACGGACACCGGACCGATACTGACTGGTGCTTTGGTACCGAGCTGAGCCCCCGGTGATCCTGGAGGACACGCGCTGCCCACGGCTCGTGCCCTGCGGGACGGCTGCCACGCGGTGGGCGATGTGGTGTGACAAAGTCCTTAAGGGCCCCTCGCCCACCCCGTGGCCTTCTCCCCGAGCGCCCGCCCACGCCGGGGGCAGCAGGAGTCGGCAGGCGAGGTCGATGGGACGCGGCCGGCCCCACAGCTGAGAACAGCCGTGCACAGAAACCCCCCCACCCCGGGGTCTGCTAACATCTCCGCCCCCGGCACGAGGGGAGGACTGGGAGACCCCCGGGGCGCCCCCCACGCTGCGTCAGGGCCGCACCGAGCAGTCGGTTCGCGATTCCCTCTGGACCGGCCGTCGCTGAGAGTCGGGGCTCAGTGTCCGCTCCCCAGAAACCTCTCAGAACGGGCGGGACACGCACTGCGTGCTTTCGACTTCGAGGTAAAATTCACGTGCCACCGAGTTCACGTTTCAAAGGACACGATCCGGTGGCTTCAGCACATTCGCCACTTGCGTAGTTGTCACCAGTCTCTGGTTTGAGCCCGTTCGCCCCCGAGAAAGGAGACTCGTACCCACACAGCGGCGTCCCCCGAAGCCTCCCTCGGTCCTCGGGAAGCACGGCTCGGCTTCCTGCCCCCGAGGATCTGCCTGGTCTGAGCATCTCGTGCAAATCGTCCTACGACACATGGCCTTCCGCGTCCGGCGTGTCCCACCGAGCCTGTTCAAAGCTTGTCTACGTCGTGGAGATGCTCCGTGCTTCGCTCCTGTTCACGGCTGCGTGATAGTCCACTGCGTGGCCCAGGGCCCCACTCTGCCTCCCTGCCTCACCGTGCCGGACACGTGCTGCTCCCGCCTGGCGCGTGCTGGGCGTGATGCTGCTGTGAACGGGACTTTGTGGGCATCTGCCCGAAGCCCTGTGTCCACGTCTCTTCGGCGACACCTCGGAGCGGCGTTTCTGGGTCCACGATAATTTTCTTTACTCTGCTGAAGGGCCCCCGCCGTGTTTTCAACTGTGGCAGAAACTCCGCATCCCCACCAACGACGAGCGAGGCTTCCAGGTCTCCAGGACACAGTGTTTGTTTGTTTGTTTGTTTGTTTTGCTGAGTTAGGAGTTTGTTAATATGCTGCAGACACGACATCCTCGTCGGATGAATCACGTGCAAATATTTTCCTCCAATGTCTCGGGTGTATTTCTACAGTCTTGAGAGTATCGTCTGAGGCAGGAAAGCTTTTAATTTTGATGGAAGCCGATTGATCTGTTTCCTTCGGGCGCGTGTGCTCTTGCTGACACCTCTAAGGAACCACGCAAAACACTTTCGACCGGCGTTGCTTTCCGAGCCCGTAGCTGACAAATGCATCGCAGAGGCCAGCGGCCTCTCGTCCTTCCGGGCCGCGGGTTCCCACGAGCCAGAGACGTGGACAGCGGCAGTGGGCAGCGGGGGCAGCAGCTGTGCCCAGCTTGGCGGCTCGTTATTTGAGCTGGGTTCTCGGCCCCGCGCACCCTCTGAGCTCCCACCCCGTTATCTGGGTGGGATCCCCGTGTTGAAAGGCGAACCCCTCAACGCCGATGCACTCAGCGCCCCATTAAGTCCATTTCAACACCTCGTGTGTGGAGACGCACATTTCAACACGGTGCCCTGAGCGGCCCCACAGGGCCGACGGGGAGGGGCGAGCCCGGGCGTGAGTGGACGCCCTGCTCAACCCCGAGAGACGCCGAACCCCGCAAACGCTCACAACCCAAGCAGTGGATGAGGAACCCTCGGGCCTCGGATGCCCGGCCGCGGCGGCCGCCGTGTCCTGCCTGGCGCTCTGCCCACTGCACCACGTGCGACGTCCTGAACACACAGGAAGGAACCGTGGCCACGGTTCCCGAGACCCGGCCCCGGCCTCGCACGTGGACGCGTGCTCCGCTTCGATGACGACGGGTCTTCTGCAAATCACGGGTAACAAAGCGGCGGAATCTCAAACGCAGACGGCCATTCGCTCCTTCAGACCCGGAGCGCTGGGGACTCCCGGGACCGACTTTTTCAATGCGCTTTGATCGCAGGAAACTATGTGACCAGAAATTATTACACAGTAAACAGACCCTCGGACGGACGGAGTCGGAGCAAAGCGCGGAGGGTCCAGGCACCTCGGAAAGTGCTGCAGAAACTGTTGCTTTTTGTTGCTGTTGAAAAATGTGGTTGAAAAAAGATGGTGACATTTTAACATATTCTATTTGCTCTTATATATCATATAATGTGGAACATTTCAATACATTTTATCTACTAGTATGTCTTCCATGTTGCCTATCACGAATTGCGTCTTCTACATAAATGGATAAAGCAGATAAAAATGGTTGATATTATTACGATGATCTCCATCAGAAAATCTGACTTCCATTTCCGGATGCCCTTGACCTAACGATAAGTTGCCACGGCTCCTGAGAAGGTGACTTCAGGCCCCAGGTCCTGGCAGGAGTGGAATAAAAGTCATCAAATATGCTAAACATGTAAGTTGTTGTCATAGAGGTAGAGACGGGCGGTGGACATAGAGCCGAACTCTCGCACACTGCAGGACGAGAGCGAGACACGGAGGCTCATTTATCACCTTTGGAGGGAAACAGGACCCTGAGTTAGTTTTCCAAAAATCTATTTCAGAAATTAAACGTTTTCATATTACTTCTTCCTGTGCGACGTGTGTGTCTGCGTGCTCGCGGACACCGTTCACGGCAAAGGACAGTGCGGGGGTTGGGTGGGCGGAGCGGCGTCCTCGGCCATGGCCACGGCCGTGCCCCGTCACGATGACGTCCCCAAGGGCAACGCAGACGTCACGCAGCACGGGGCGTGCCCCGCCGGAGAGCGAGCAGCCGGAGCCCCCGCGCCCTTCCGCGCCCCGCCCAGCGATGAGTGGCCACAGGGCGATCGCAGCCGGTGTCACGAAGCCACTTAGCACGTGGGACGCAGCGCAAGGACCTGGCCAGGCCCCAAATGACCGACAAATACAACGACACAGACACGGGGCAAGGAGGCTCGGTCCCTCACCCCTGATCCTCGGTCCTTGAGCATCATCAGCGGATGGACGGCGAAGCGGAACGGGGCCCAGCCTCGCCGAGGAATACTACGCGGCCACGAAAAGGAGGGGCCTCCGACACCCGCCGGGACGTGGACAGACCTCGGACCCACGGTGCTCGGTGAGAGATGCAGACACGGAAGGTCACACGGTGTGTGGCTCCACTTACGTGAAATGCCCAGGGCACGCACGGCCACGGACGGCAGGGGCCGAGTGCCCGCCAGGGGCTGGGGGAGGGCTTGGGGTGACTGCTCATGGGGACGGGGATTTTGGGGGGTGAGGAAACGTTTTGGGAAAGTAGCAGGCATGCTTCCACAGCATCGTCGTTTACTTAATGCCCCCGAGCTCCGCTCTTACGAAGGGTACGACGGCAAATTCCACGTTGAGGGTATCTGAGCACAATAACAAGTCCAGTCTGTGATCGTGTTTCCAAACGCGAAGCGGCGGCCTCTCTGAAACCACTGAGCCGCCCCCGTTACGTCGACAGATGTCTCTCCTGCCGCCCTGTTCCTTTCTCTAGAAAGTTCTCAGTAAGCGAGAGATGGAAGTGCGGACTTTCCAGCCACAGACGGCGACACGGGCGTCTGAGTGGCCCGCACCGCACGGTGTCCAGGCCAGCCTAAGGCCCGTCGCTTGGTGTAGCCGGGAGTAGTGAACGTGGCGGCCCACGGCCATCGGAGCACCGAGGGACTGTGCGGCCGTGGCCTGCCCTGGGGACAAGCAGAGGGAGCGTGCAGAGCTGGGACCATACGGAGGCCACCAGCATGCGCCCCGTGGGCCCCACAGCCACCGCCATGGCCAGCCACCCTTGGGGGATGCTTAGCATGGGATCAGCAGTTTGCGTCGCGTGAGCTCTGTGTGTGGGTGGGCCGCGTCTAATCAGTCGACAGTCAGGTAGCACAGAAATGTGGAGGAAGGCGGAGTTCACGCTGCTCCTGACGCACGCGCCGGAACGTCCACCTCCTCCCGCCCTCGCTCGCCTGTGCTCCGGCCTCCGAGCCTCAGGCCGGCAGTGGCCGCTGACGTCAGTGTAAAAACGCAGAGGTCGGGTCCCTTGGGAGCAGAAACCGCTCCGTGTGGCGCTTACGGCCTGAGCTCTGAGCTCAGGCTTGGCGGTCGGATGCGTCCCCGGAGGCCGGCTACATCCCGGAGACCTCGGTTTCCCCAGCACCGAAACCGAGCATCTCCCCCGAGCATCTCGACACCCGCCACTGGCTCTGACTGTGAATTCCGTGGGCAGCTGGGCATCCTCGGCCATTGGAGCACAGACAAGGGCCCTGTGCCCTGAGCGGTGCCCAGACCCAATGCACAGTGAGCCCACAGGCCCCTCTGCTCCCCTGTGCCGGGGCCGCGGCGTGTCCATCAGCACCGGCGGCTGTGAGCCACACAGACGGCCCCAGCTGCTCTGTGCACAGCAGGGATTCGTCACACTGTCTCGCAGCTCACGCCCTTCTGTGGGAACCAGCCCGGCACCGGGCACGGAGGCCGACGCATGAGCCGGAGCCGCGCACAGCCCCCGGGCCTGTCCTGGCCGCCGGCACCCCGGTGTGAGTGAGCCAGCGCTGCACTCAAAGCCAGGACACTCAGCCCCACGGGACAGGGCCCCCGACCCCACCGCCGCTGGCACACGCCTCCTTGTGCCCCGCCGCCCGGCTAGAGTGCGTGTCCGGCAGCGTTCTCACGGACGCAGACTGCGCCGCAGCCTCGCCCAGCTCCTGCGAGGCTGGGGGCCGAGGTTCTAGCTGTCCCTTGGGGAGGCGGGAGGATGGACATCGTAGGCAGGGAGACGGTTCCTCATGACCCTGGGGACCGGAGCAGTTTAGAACTCAGGGCAGAAAGGCCGGAATAATTGTCTCGTGGGTGTTTCTCCCAGACTTGAACTCACGTCCCGCTACCAGACGAGCTCACCCCAGCTTGGGCACAGACATCCGACCTGCCTGGGGACGGTTTGGTGGTGACCGCTAGGCGTAGAGGTGGGTGGCGGAGACCAGGGAGGCTGATCAGCTCCCTACGGTGCATGGGACGCCCACGTCACAGTCATCCAGACACGACTGTCAGCAGTGCGAGGCAGAGGAAGCCTGAGTCAGCACAGAGATGCTGCCCGCCCGTCTGTCTGTCTGTCTGTCTACCTGTCATCTATCGGTATGATGTCTACCTATATCTGCCTGTCTCTGTCATCTATCTATGTATCCATGTGTCTATCAAGATTAAATATCTACCTATCTATATCTATCTATATCCATCTGTGTTTATCCATCAATCATCTATGTGTCTATCTTTCTAACATCTATCATCTATTTATTTATCTACATTATCTCTCGAGTATCACTATCATCTATTTATCTATAGCTAGATACTTATCTGTCGCTTATCTATCATACGCATCTTCTCTTTATTTACGTATCTGTCATCAATGTATCTGATGTCTGCCTATCATTAATCATTCATTTATCTGTCATATCTATCTAGAATCTATGTATCTATTATCTACCATCTAAGTATCATTTATGTATCTATCATGTATATATATATATCATCTGTCATTGATTTATTTGTCATATATCTATTTATCAACCTATGTATGTATGGTGTGTCTGATTATCTATCACCTATGTATTTATCTACGTATCTATCATCTACCTATCCATCTGACTCACTTTTATTTTTCATGTCTCTGAATGACTCTAGATGCGACAAGGTACAGGCCGAGGCATCATGAATGTGAATTTAGTTCTTGATCTTGGGGTTGGAGGTTGACAAACATCCCCTCTAACCCAGAGTGTGCTGGGCGGGGGCGACTGTGAGATATTTCTACAAACAGCTGTTCAGATGACAGTTTACCCCTCGAGTCCACGGCCACCCATGACGACCTGTGTCCCTCGCCTGCTTCCCTTCTGCAGAAGAAACATAAAATTACGAGACCAAAATTACGAGACTGTCCCCGGAAATAAACGCAATGTCCACGGCACGTTTATGGGGCGACTCGGGGTCTGCATGGCTGCCAGAGCGTCTGCCACCCGGGAACCGCTGTGACGCTCGGCCTGCCTGAGGGGCGGCTGTCCAGTGGGGGCCTCGTTTCCAGCAGGGACCCGCATTTACACGCCAGGCCCCCACTGCTAGCGACACCTGCGGTCCCCAGCCGGGCTGGGGCGTCCACGTCATGGGGTGGCGTCCCCGAGCAGCCACGGGCCAGCAGCAGCTGCACAGCAGCAGTGAAGGCCCAGACGGCCTCTGGTTGATGGGGCGGCCACCTCTGCGTCCCCATGGCTCGCTCCTGCACCGTTTGTAAACCTTGAAATGAAATTCACAAAATGACACAAAATCGACCATTTTAAAGTGTGGGATTTAGGGGCATTTAGCACATTCACAAAGTGCTGCGACCGCTTCTTCTTACCTGGTTCCAGCACATTCTCGTCTCCCCAAAGGCAGACGCGTCCCCATGAGCGGTCACCCCCGCCCCGCTCACCGTCACCCGCTTCCCGCCCGTGGATGTGCCCGTTCTGCATGTTTTACAGGCATGGGCCCCGCCGTGGGCGACGTCCGGTGTCTGCGTCTGTCCCTGAGCGCCGCGTGTCCGAGGTCCGTCCACGTGACAGACGTGCGTGTCAGTGTCTCTCTCATCTTCAGCGCTGTCTAATACTCCCTGGCTCCGGGGCCCGTGGCTGAGGCGGCCGTGGGACGCAGACACAGTGCCTGGGCCGACAAACGTGTGTGCCCGTGCATCCCCCCTGGTGACCACGACGCCGCCCCCTCCGCCCGGCGTGAGGTTCACGGCGCTTCTGCTCACGGCCCATCCATCCTGCCTGCTGCCCCGCCGTTTCTGGCCTGCAGGCCGGGGCGCGGGCGGCACGGGGAGGGCCCCACACAATCCCCAGCGGGGTCAGGGGGGTCGAGGGGAGCCGTGGGCCATCTGTGCCGGGGGCAGGCCGCGGCGACCTGTGGCTGCTCGGTGCTCCAGGCTCTGGACGCCGGCACGTAGCTGAGTCCTGGCCTGCGCCTCTCCCGTCTCATTACGGGAATTTATGTCCCCGCTTTGTAGTTGGCGGGCCCCTGTCCTAATTGTTTCTTCCAGGTGCTGTAAATCTGTCTGCCGTTCACGAGAACATGATGCCGAGACCCTGCAATTTCCTGTGCTCCCGCCCGCCGGCCGGGCGAGCGCTGAAACCAAACGGAACGTGTTTGCGCCCGGCCCGGCCCGGCCCCCGCCCCGGCTTCTTCCATTTGCTGCAGGAATTTTTAATATTCGGGCCGTGCCCTCCGCGTGAGGTCATGTGGGACCTAATTGGAACCGTGGCGGAGGGGGCCGCCCGGCCGCCGTGCAGCTGGCTCCAGGCCTCGCCGTCCGCACTCGAGCCTTCCACTCCGTCACGCCTCGGTGGCGTTTACACACTGCCCCGCGGCAAGTTCACGGACGCGGCCCGACTACCAGGGTGCCGTGTCCGTGGGGCGTCCCGGTTCAGACAGACCCGCCTGTGTCCCCGTCACCCCACCTGTGCCACAATCTCGCCGGCACCTGCTGCCGTCACGAAGACCCCGCGTCTCTACCTGCCGGGAAGAGATGCCACGTAGCTACTTTCTCTCCTTCGGTTCCCACAAAGTTGCAACTTGGAGGGGAAATGTTTTAGGCATTGTTACTTTTGTAACCGGAGGCCGCCATCCGCCCCGGCTGTTGGATGTGTGTGGTCAGCAGCAGGCATCGGGCGGGACGCACTTACACCGACCAGTGCCCTGTTGTCATCCTGAAACTCAGCGCTAAGTGGGACCCACGTGGTTTAACCGGCAACTCAGTGCCACACAGCTCAGGTGGCCCCCAAACGCCCCTGTTGGCTTCCCACGGGGACCCCACCCACCTGCCTGCTGATCCCCAACATGGTGGCACACTTCACAGGAAGGCATGTGGCTGCTGTCAGTACGAACATCGTGTCCAGCTCAGAAGGGACAACATGTAACATTCCCTGGCCACAGCTACAAACCTGTCCGCGGTGGAGGCAGCCGAACTCACAGCTGTGCACAGGTGTCTGTGCGGGCTTTAGGATGGCACAGGTGTCTCTGTACCTTTTCTGGGACCAGCTGGCCTTGTGGCACTGTTCAGTCATAACTCGGCTTCTCAGGGATTTTCGCCTTCTGCTCGACACATCCCCACCATGCACGCATGCACCCCAAGACACGCACACAGACACACATGCACAGACACACACACACACACATGCACACACCACACACACACACGCATGCGCACATGCGCACACACATGCACACCACACACACACATGCATACGCACACGCAGGAGGCATAGCCAACATGTGCCGTGACTTCACGGGAAGCCAGAGGCGAACCCCACAGCCCCCGATGGAACAGACAGAACGATGACGAGGGGCACAAACACGTGGAAATCGTCCGGATGACATCACGGACCCGGGTGCGCCCCAGTCAGCAGGTGCCCCCGGGCCTCGCTCCCTCCAGAAGCTCCAGGGGAGGATCCTTCCTGCTTCTCGTGGCTTCTGGGGCCCCAGGCGTCTCCGGGCTGGTGGCCGCACCCCTCCCGTCTCTGCCTCCATGTCCACATGGCTTCTCCTCTGTGTCTGTGTGTCCCCTACTGTCTCTTACAAGGACACTGTCACTGGGGTTAGGGCCACCCGCTCCAGGAGGACTCACCTCACCTCACACCGTTCACTGAGTCACGTCTGCACAGACCCTGCACCACATGAGGCCCAGTGCACAGGTGACAGCACTTATGACAAACGCACGTCTTTCGGAGGCCAGACGCTTCGGCGGAAGTGTGTCTGAATCCCCGGGCTCAGCTCCCTCCACCAGCCACTGGGAAGAAATGAGAACCGGAGGCCGACGTCTGCCCCGTCCTGTTCCAGCGAAAACATCAAAACCTAGTGCTTCAGAATAAGCAGCAGCTGAGGGTAGAACAGGCATTACAGTCATTTCCCATAAAACAGCCAGACTCCTAGTCACTCTGCACAGGGTCCCTCCAGCTCTCATCTATCTATGTATCTATCTATCTGTCTGTCTATCTATCATCTATCTGTCTATTATCTGTTTTTTATCTGTCTATCTATGCATCAACTATCATTTTTCTGTATCTCATTTGTCTCTTTCATCTCCTTCTGTACCCATTTCTCTCTCTCTGCCATGTATCTAATCTGTTACGTCTACCTACTTATCCATGTATCTATCCGTGTTTGTCTCGCGCACACACACACACGCACACACACACACACGTTGCCGCGAGGGTCTGTGGACATCTAATCCCCCATTTCAATTTGATGCCAATTATCTGCACAGCTGACACCATCGAATTAGCAGAAGTCACTTAAACACTTCAGAAATCTTCACGTGTCTGTTTTCCTGAGCTTAGATCTACAGCGTCTTGGATGCCCGCCTGCCGCCCCGCCTGGGGGACTGCGGGCCCACGCAAAGCGCTGAGACGCAGGAACAGGTGGCCCGCGGTCCACATCAAACGTCCAGCCAGCGTCCACCTCTGTGCTTGGAGCCATTCTCCCCCGAAAAGGTCAGAGGGAGTCACACCGAACACACACTTGTATATTTTTCATTGTTTGCACAAGAAATTGAGAACAGATCCCGTCTGTGACAGAAGAATGTCTCAGTTTATTTTTGAACAGACGTTTATTAAATTAAAAAAGAAAAGAAAAAAAAAAGAAGCCCTGAAAAGCAGCAACGTGGCCGGGCTTCTACGGGGGCGTCACCCAGCCTGGACGTCTGC
>NW_024341228.1:0-9857 GCF_902729225.1 Pteropus medius
AGCCCCGGGGCCTCTGGGATGAAAAGAGATCATGCTGAATTGTGTCTCTGGAACACCCGGTGTCCACACTGCGGGGAGGTGGAGGTGCGAGGAGCGGCCTGTCTTCTGTGGTAGAGCAGGGGTCCAGGCAGGTTTCCTTCGAAAATCCACCATATACATATATATGCATATAGATGAACATATATATGCATATATATGTATATGGTAGCTTTGGCTAAAAGCTCTCTGGTGACGTCCATTTTGAGCCAGAATCGCAGACTTCCGAGAAAAGGCTCACTTGCGGCAAATGCACAGCCCTCCCGGGCCTTGGGGCTCTGTGGGCGATGCTCGGTCATCTGCGGGGACTGGGGTACCGAAGTTGGAGGAGCACTCACTGACACTTTGAGCTCCTAGAGGTACAAACTACGTCTCATTCGTCTCTGTATGCTCTTGCAGGGTCAGGGCCACCCACAGACAGCGTACCCAGGGATGCTTTGGCCCCTGCGTCCATGGCGGCCGTCACCCGCTGGAAAGAGTTCAGTTGGGAGACACTGCAGACAGCTGTGGGTCTGAATTCGGCCTCCGTGCCTTAGGAGCTTTGCGATCAGCTCTTTGAGCTTTCATTTCTTCATTTTGAATGCGTCCACGGGGACCATTACGTCCATCCCAGGCTGAAAGGTGAGGGAGAGGGAGGTGTCTGCTTCCGTCCTTAAGTCTGATTTCCACTGCGGAAAGCGGGAAGGAGCCGTGCCTGAGGAAGGAGCCCCGGTTCCTCCGGGATGAAAAGAGATCATGCTGAATTGTGGCTCTGGAACGCCCGGTGTCCACACTGCGGGGAGGTGGAGGTGCTAGGAGCGGCCTGTCTTCTGTGGTAGACCAGGGGTCCACGCAGGTTTCCTTCGAAAATCCACCATATACATATATATGAATATATATATGCATATATATGTATATGGTAGCTATGGCGAAAAGCTCTCTGGTGACGTCCATTTTGAGCCAGAATCGCAGACTTCGGAGAAAAGGCTCACTTGCTGCAAATGCACAGCCCTCCCGGGGCCTTGGGGCTCTGTGGGCCATGCCCGGTCATCTGCGGGTACTGGGGTGGCGAAGTTGGAGGAGCACTCACTGACACTTTGAGCTCCTAGAGGTACAAACTACGTGTCATTCGTCTCGGCATCCTCTTGCAGGGGTCAGGGCCGCCCACAGACAGCGTACCCGGGGATGCTTTGGCCCTCCGTCATGGCGGCCGTCACCCGCTGGAAAGAGTTCAGTTGGGAGACACTGCAGACAGCTGTGGGTCTGAATTCAGCCTCCGTGCCTTAGGAGCTTTGCGATCAGCTCTCTGAGCCTTTCATTTCTTCATTTTGAATGCGTCCACGGGGACCATCACGACCATCCCAGGCAGAAAGGTGAGGGCGAGGGAGGTGTCTGCTTCCGTCCTAAGTCTGATTTCCACTGCGGAAAGCGGGAAGGAGCCGAGGCCTTAGGAAGGAGCCCCGGGGCCTCTGGGATGAAAAGAGATCATGCGGAATTGTGGCTCTGGAACGCCCGGTGTCCACACTGCGGGGAGGTGGAGGTGCTAGGAGCGGCCTGTCTTCTGTGTAGACCAGGGGTCCACGCAGGTTTCCTTCGAAAATCCACCATATACATATATATGCATATAGATGAACATATATATGCATATATATGTATATGGTAGCTTTGGCAAAAAGCTCTGTGGTGACGTCCATTTTGAGCCAGAATCGCAGACTTCCGAGAAAAGGCTCACTTGCTGCAAATGCACAGCCCTCCCGGGGCCTTGGGGCTCTGTGGGCCATGCCCGGTCATCTGCGGGTACTGGGGTGGCGAAGTTGGAGGAGCACTCACTGACACTTTGAGCTGCTAGAGGTACAAACTACGTGTCATTCGTCTCTGCATCCTCTTGCAGGGGTCAGGTCCGCCCACAGACAGCGTACCCTGGGATGCTTTGGCCCCTCCGTGGCGGCCGTCACCCGCTGGAAAGAGTTCAGTTGGGAGACACTGCAGACAGCTGTGGGTCTGAATTTGGCCTCCGTGCCTTGGGAGCTTTGCGATCAGCTCTTTGATCCTTTCATTTCTTCATTTGAATGCGTCCACGGGTACCATTACGACCATCCCAGGCTGAAAGGTGAGGGAGAGGGAGGTGTCTGCTTCCGTCCTGAAGTCTGATTTCCACTGCGGAAAGCGGGAAGGAGCCGAGGCCTGAGGAAGGAGCCCCGAGGCCTCCGGGATGAAAAGAGATCATGCTGAATTGTGTCTCTGGAACGCCCGGTGTCCACACTGCGGGGAGGTGGAGGTGCTAGGAGCGGCCTGTGTTCTGTGGTAGACCAGGGTTCCACGCAGGTTTCCTTCGAAAATCCACCATATACATATATATGCATATAGATGAATATATATATGCATATATATGTATATGGTAGCTTTGGCGAAAAGCTCTCTGATGACGTCCATTTTGAGCCAGAATCGCAGACTTCCGAGAAAAGGCTCACTTGCGGCAAATGCACAGCCCTCCCGGGGCCTTGGGGCTCTGTGAGCCATGCCCGGTCATCTGCGGGTACTGGGGTGGCGAAGTTGGAGGAGCACTCACTGACACTTTGAGCTCCTAGAGGTACAAACTACGTGTCATTCGTCTCTGCATCCTCTTGCAGGGTTCAGGGCCGCCCACAGACAGCGTACCCGGGGATGCTTTGGCCCCTCCGTCCATGGCGGCCGTCACCGCTGGAAAGAGTTCAGTTGGGAGACACTGCAGACAGCTGTGGGTCTGAATTCGGCCTCCGTGCCTTAGGAGCTTTGCGATCAGCTCTTTGAGCCTTCATTTCTTCATTTTGAATGCGTCCCCGGGGATCATTACGACCATCCCAGGCAGAAAGGTGAGGGAGAGGGAGGTGTCTGCTTCCGTCCTGAAGTCTGATTTCCACTCGGAAAGCGGGAAGGAGCCGAGGCCTTAGGAAGGAGCCCCGGGGCCTCTGGGATGAAAAGAGATCATGCTGAATTGTGGCTCTGGAACGCCCGGTGTCCACACTGCGGGGAGGTGGAGGTGCTAGCAGCGGCCTGTCTTCTGTAGTAGACCAGGGGTCCACGCAGGTTTCCTTCGAAAATCCACCATGTACATATATATACATATAGATATATGCATATATATGTATATGGTAGCTTTGGCGAAAAGCTCTCTGTTGACGTCCATTTTGAGCCAGAATCGCAGACTTCCGAGAAAAGGCTCACTTGCGGCAAATGCACAGCCCTCCCGGGGCCTTGGGTCTCTGTGGGCCATGCCCGGTCATCTGCGGGTACTGGGGTGGCGAAGTTGGAGGAGCACTCACTGACACTTTGAGCTCCTAGAGGTACAAACTACGTGTCATTCGTCTCTGTATCCTCTTGCAGGGGTCAGGCCGCCCACAGACAGCGTACCCTGGGATGCTTTGGCCCCTCCGTCCATGGCGGCCGTCACCCGCTGGAAAGAGTTCAGTTGGGAGACACTGCAGACAGCTGTGGGTCTGAATTCGGCCTCCGTGCCTTAGGAGCTTTGCGATCAGCTCTTTGAGCCTTTCATTCTTCATTTTGAATGCGTCCACGGGGACCATTACGACCATCCCAGGCAGAAAGGTGAGGGAGAGGGAGGTGTCTGCTTCCGTCCTGAAGTCTGATTTCCACTGCGGAAAGTGGGAAGGAGCCGAGGCCTTAGGAAGGAGCCCCGGGGCCTCTGGGATGAAAAGAGATCATGCTGAATTGTGGCTCTGGAACGCCCGGTGTCCACACTGCGGAGAGGTGGAGGTGCGAGGAGCGGCCTGTCTCCTGTGGTAGAGCAGGGGTCCACGCAGGTTTCCTTCGAAAATCCACCATATACATATATATGCATATAGATGAATATATATGTATATGGTAGCTTAGGCGAAAAACTCTCTGGTGACGTCCATTTTGAGCCAGAATCGCAGCCTTCCGAGAAAAGGCTCCCCTGCGGCAAATGCACAGCCCTCCCGTGGCCTTGGGGCTCTGTGGGCCATGCCCGGTCATCTGCCGGTACTGGGGTGGCGAAGTTGGAGGAGCACTCACTGACACTTTGAGCTCCTAGAGGTACAAACTACGTGTCATTCGTCTCTGCATCCTGTTGCAGGGGTCAGGGCCGCCCACAGACAGCGTACCCGGGTATGCTTTGGCCCCTCCGTCCATGGCGGCCGTCACCCGCTGGAAAAAGTTCAGTTGGGAGACACTGCAGACAGCTGTGGGTCTGAATTCGGCCTCCGTGCCTTAGGAGCTTTGCGATCAGCTCTTTGAGCCTTTCATTTCTTCATTTTGAATGCGTCCACGGGGACCATTACGACCATCCCATGCAGAAAGGTGAGGAAAGGGAGGTGTCTGCTTCCGTCCTGAAGTCTGATTTCCACTGCGGAAAGCGGGAAGGAGCCGTGCCTGAGGAAGGAGCCCCGGGGCCTCCGGGATGAAAAGAGATCATGCTGAATTGTGGCTCTGGAAAGCCCGGTGTCCACACTGCGGGGAGGTGGAGGTGCTAGGAGCGGCCTGTCTTCTGTGGTAGACCAGGGGTCCACGCAGGTTTCCTTCGAAAATCACCATATACATATATATGCATATAGATGAACATATATATGCATATATATGTATATGGTAGCTTTGGCAAAAAGCTCTCTGGTGACGTCCATTTTGAGCCAGAATCGCAGACTTCCGAGAAAGGCTCACTTGCGGCAATGCACAGCCCTCCAGGGGCCTTGGGGCGCTGTGGGCGATGCTCGGTCATCTGCGGGTACTGGGGTACCGAAGTTGGAGGAGCACTCACTGACACTTTGAGCTCCTAGAGGTACAAACTACGTCTCATTCGTCTCTGTATCCTCTCGCAGGGGTCAGGGCCACCCACAGACAGCGTACCCAGGGATGTTTTGGCCCCTCCGTCCATGGCGGCCGTCGCCCGCTGGATAGCGTTCAGTTGGGAGACACTGCAGACAGCTGTGGGTCTGAATTCGGCCTCCGTGCCTTAGGAGCTTTGCGATCAGCTCTTTGAGCCTTTCATTTCTGCATTTTGAATGCGTCCCCGGGGACCATTACGCCCATCCCAGGCAGAAAGGTGAGGGAGAGGGAGGAGTCTGCTTCCGTCCTGAAGTCTGATTTCCAATGCGGAAAGCAGGAAGGAGCAGAGGCCTTAGGAAGGAGCCCCGGGGCCTCTGGGATGAAAAGAGATCATGCTGAATTGTGGCTCTGGAACGCCCGGTGTCCCCACTGCGGGGAGGTGGAGGTGCTAGGAGCGGCCTGTCTTCTGTGGTAGACCAGGGTCCACGCAGGTTTCCTTCTGAAATCCACCATATACATATATATGCATATAGATGAACATATATATGCATATATATGTATATGGTAGCTTTGGCAAAAAGCTCTCTGGTGACGTCCATTTTGAGCCAGAATCACAGACTTCCGAGAAAAGGCTCACTTGCGGCAAATGCACAGCCCTCCGGGGGCCTTGGGGCTCTGTGGGCGATGCTCGGTCATCTGCGGGGACTGGGGTACCGAAGTTGGAGGAGCACTCACTGACACTTTGAGCTCCTAGAGGTACAAACTACGTCTCATTCGTCTCTGTATCCTCTTGCAGGGTTCAGGGCCACCCACACACAGCGTAGCCAGGGATGCTTTGGCCCCTCCGTCCATGGGGGCCGTCACCCGCTGGAAAGAGTTCAGCTGGGAGACACTGCAGACAGCTGTGGGTCTGAATTCGGCCTCCGTGCCTTAGGAGCTTTGCGATCAGCTCTTTGAGCCTTTCATTTCTTCATTTTGAATGCGTCCACGGGGACCATTACGACCATCCAGGCTGAAAGGTGAGGGAGAGGGAGGTGTCTGCTTCCGTCCTGAAGTCTGATTTCCACTGCAGAAAGCGGGAAGGAGCCGAGGCCTGAGGAAGGAGCCCCGGGGCCTCCGGAATAAAAAGAGATCATGCTGAATTGTGGCTCTGGAACGCCCGGTGTCCACACTGCGTGGAGGTGGAGGTGCTAACAGCGGCCTGTCTTCTGTGCTAGACCACGGGTCCATGCAGGTTTCCTTCGAAATTCCACCATATACATATATATGCATATAGATGAATATATATATGCATATATATGTATATGGTAGCTTTGGCGAAAAGCTCTCTGGTGACGTCCATTTTGAGCCAGAATCGCAGACTTCCGAAAAAAGGCTCACTTGCGGCAAATGCACAGTCCTCCCGGGGCCTTTGGGCTCTGTGGGCCATGCCCGGTCATCTGTGGGTCCTGGGGTGGCGAAGTTGGAGGAGCACTCACTGACACTTTGAGCTCCTAGAGGTACAAACTACGTGTCATTCGTCTCTGCATCCTCTTGCAGGGGTCAGGGCCGCCCACAGACAGCGTACCCGGGGATGCTTTCGCCCCTCCGACCATGGCGGCCGTCACCCGCTGGAAAGAGTTCAGTTGGGAGACACTGCAGACAGCTGTGGGTCTGAATTCGGCCTCCGTGCTCAGGGGAGCTTTCATGATCAGCTCTTTGAGCCTTTCTGTTCTTCATTTGAATGCCTCCCGGGGACCACACTA
Organism: Pteropus medius; assembly: GCF_902729225.1. Taxonomy (NCBI): domain Eukaryota; kingdom Metazoa; phylum Chordata; class Mammalia; order Chiroptera; family Pteropodidae; genus Pteropus; species Pteropus medius. Next base: position 6,540 of record NW_024341228.1, read on the forward strand.
CCATCCCAGGCTGAAAGGTGAGGGAGGGAGGTGTCTGCTTCCGTCCTGAAGTCTGATTTCCACTGCGGAAAGCGGGAAGGAGCCGAGGCCTGAGGAAGGAGCCCCGGGGCCTCCGGAATAAAAAGAGATCATGCTGAATTGTGGCTCTGGAACGCCCGGTGTCCCCACTGCGGGGAGGTGGACGTGCTAGGAGCGGACTGTCTTCTGTGGTAGACCAGGGGTCCACGAGGTTTCCTTCGAAAATCCACCATATACATATATATGCATATAGATGAACATATATATGCATATATATGTATATGGTAGCTTTGGCAAAAAGCTCTCTGGTGACGTCCATTTCGAGCCAGAATCGCAGACTTCCGAGAAAAGGCTCACTGGCGGCAAATGCACAGCCCTCCCGGGGCCTTGGGGCTCTGTGGGCCATGCCCGGTCATCTGCGGGTACTGGGGTGGCGAAGTTGGAGGAGCACTCACTGACACTTTGAGCTCCTAGAGGTACAAACTACGTGTCATTCATCTCTGCATCCTCTTGCAGGGGTCATGGCCGCCCACAGACAGCGTACCCGGGGATGCTTTGGCCCTCCGTCATGGCGGCCGTCACCCGCTGGAAAGAGTTCAGTTGGGAGACACTGCAGACAGCTGTGGGTCTGAATTCGGCCTCCCTGCCTTAGGAGCTTTGCGATCAGCTCTTTGAGCCTTTCATTTCTTCATTTTGAATGCGTCCACGGGGACCATTACGACCATCCCAGGCTGAAAGGTGAGGGAGAGGGAGGAGTCTGCTTCCGTCCTTAAGTCTGATTTCCACTGCGGAAAGCGGGAAGGAGCCGAGGCCTGAGGAAGGAGCCCCGGGGCCTCCGGAATAAAAAGAGATCATGCTGAATTGTGGCTCTGGGACGCCCGGTGTCCACAGTGCGGGGAGGTGGAGGTGCTAGCAGCGGCCTGTCTTCTGTGGTAGACCAGGGGTCCACGCAGGTTTCCTTCGAAAATCCACCATATACATATATATGCATATAGATATATGCATATATATGTATATGTTAGCTTTGGCGAAAAGCTCTCTGGTGACGTCCATTTTGAGCCAGAATCGCAGACTTCCGAGAAAAGGCTCACTTGCGGCAAATGCACAGCCCTCCCGGGCCTTGGGTCTCTGTGGGCCATGCTCGGTCATCTGCGGGTACTGGGGTAACGAAGTTGGAGGAGCACTCACTGACACTTTGAGCTCCTAGAGGTACAAACTACGTCCAATTCGTCTCTGTATGCTCTTGCAGGGTTCAGGGCCACCCACAGACAGCGTACCCAGGGATGCTTTGGCCCCTGCGTCCATGGCGGCCGTCACCCGCTGGAAAGAGTTCAGTTGGAGACACTGCAGACAGCTGTGGGTCTGAATTCGGCCTCCGTGCCTTAGGAGCTTTGCGATCAGCTCTTTGAGCCTTTCATTTCTTCATTTTGAATGCGTCCACGGGGACCATTACGACCATCCCAGGCTGAAAGGTGAGGGAGGGAGGTGTCTGCTTCCGTCCTGAAGTCTGATTTCCACTGCGGAAAGCGGGAAGGAGCCGAGGCCTTAGGAAGGAGCCCTGGGGCCTCTGGGATGAAAAGAGATCATGCTGAATTGTGGCTCTGGAACGCCCGGTGTCCACACTGCGGGGAGGTGGAGGTGCGAGGAGCGGCCTGTCTTCTGTGGTAGACCAGGGTCCACGCAGGTTTCCTTCGAAAATCCATCATATACATATATATGCATATAGATGAACATATATATGCATATATATGTATATGGTAGCTTTGGCAAAAAGCTCTCTGGTGACGCCCATTTCGAGCCAGAATCGCAGACTTCCGAGAAAAGGCTCACTTGCGGCAAATGCACAGCCCTCCCGGGGCCTTGGGGCTCTGTGGGCGATGCTCGGTCATCTGCGGGTACTGGGGTAGCGAAGTTGGAGGAGTACTCACTGACACTTTGAGCTCCTAGAGGTACAAACTACGTGTCATTCGTCTCTGCATCCTCTTGCAGGGTTCAGGGCCGCCCACAGACAGCGTACCCGGGGATGCTGTGGCCCCTCCGTCCATGGCGGCCGTCACCCGCTGGAAAGAGTTCAGTTGGGAGACACTGCAGACAGCTGTGGGTCTGAATTCGGCCTCCGTGCCTTAGGAGCTTTGCGATCAGCTCTTTGAGCCTTTCATTTCTTCATTTTGAATGCGTCCACGGGGACCATTACGACCATCCCAGGCAGAAAGGTGAGGGAAAGGGAGGTGTCTGCTTCCGTCCTGAAGTCTGATTTCCACTGCGGAAAGCGGGAAGGAGCCGAGGCCTGAGAAAGGAGCCCCGGGGCCTCCGGGATGAAAGAGATCAGGCTGAATTGTGGCTCTGGAACGCCCGGTGTCCACACTGCGGGGAGGTGGAGGTGCTAGCAGCGGCCTGTCTTCTGTGGTAGACCAGGGGTCCACGCAGGTTTCCTTCGAAAATCCACCATAAACATATAGATGCATATAGATGAATATATATATGCATCTATATGTATATGGTAGCTTTGGCGAAAAGCTCTCTGGTGACGTCCATTTGGAGCCAGAATCGCAGACTTCCGAGAAAAGGCTCACTTGCGGCAAATGCACAGCCCTCCCGGGGCCTTGGGGCTCTGAGGGCGATGCTCGGTCATCTGCGGGTACTGGGGTACCGAAGTTGGAGGAGCACTCACTGACACTTTGAGCTCCTAGCGGTACAAACTACGTCCCATTCGTCTCTGTATGCTTTTGCAGGGTTCAGGGCCACCCACAGACAGCGTACCCAGGGATGCTTTGGCCCCTCGTCCATGGCGGCCGTCACCCGCTGGAAAGAGTTCAGTTGGGAGACACTGCAGACAGCTGTGGGTCTGAATTCGGCCTCTGTGCCTTAGGAGCTTTGCGATCAGCTCTTTGAGCCTTTCATTTCTTCATTTTGAATGCGTCCATGGGGACCATTACGACCATCCCAGGCAGAAAGGTGAGGGAGAGGGAGGTGTCTGCTTCCGTCCTGAAGTCTGATTCCACTGCGGAAAGCGGGAAGGAGCCGAGGCCTTAGGAAGGAGCCCCGGGGCCTCTGGGATGAAAAGAGATCATGCTGAATTGTGGCTCTGGAACGCCCGGTGTCCACACTGCGGGGAGGTGGAGGTGCTGGCAGCGGCCTGTCTTCTGTGGTAGACCAGGGGTCCACGCAGGTTTCCTTCGAAAATCCACCATATACATATATATGCATATAGATGAATATATATATGCATATATATGCTATATGCTTTGGCGAAAAGCTCTCTGGTGGCGATGCCCATTTTGAGCCAGAATCGCAGACTTC
>NW_024341229.1:0-712 GCF_902729225.1 Pteropus medius
TAATGGATAGATAGATGATAGGTGATAGATTATAAATAAATAAAAGATGGATAGATAGGTAGATGACAGATGAGTACATAGATAGATGATAGATAATAGATGGACAGTTAGGGGAGAGATGATAGATGGACAGATAGATGATAGATGAATACATAGATAGATGGATAGATAGATGATTGATAGAAGATAGATGGCCAGTTAGATGAGAGATGATAGATTGATAGATGGTAGATGACAGATAGATGATAGGTGGACAGTCAGATGAGAGATGATAGATGGGTAGATTGATTGGCTTAGATGGCACTGTCGCCCAGACAACTGCTTGTTCAGGAACCCTGGAGGCCTTCGGCGGAGTCCTGGAGGAAGAGCCCCCAGAGGGTGTCGGTCGCAGGGCTGCAGCCGGGGGAGACTTCACACACCCTCACCCCCACGCGCAATCTTCAGCGATTTGTTGAAAACGCTCAGTTGGCGCCACCGGTGCTTGGCGTCTGTCCCAGGCCATCAGACGCTCGAGCCTGCTTCTCCCTGCTGGTTCTCGTCCCTCTAGATTTCGTGCTAATGAGTTCCTCTGTGACCGCAAATAGATTCAAATAGAAAGTCATTAATCGGAAGTTTTTTCCAAGCATTTTCCTGTTACACGGGTGGGGACAATAATACCATTTCTAGTTCTCTCCATCTCCAGGCTGAAATCGGAGAACCGTGTCCCCTTAAA
>NW_024341230.1:0-823 GCF_902729225.1 Pteropus medius
CGGGGTAGAGCCCCGGCCTGGCGAACAGGGGCAGCACGATGTCGGGCTTGCGCTTCTGGTGGCCGACCCCGCCGGCCCCGGCGCCCCGGGAGGCCATGAGCTCGGCGCCCCGGCGCCAGGCGGCCGCGCCGTCCTCCAGCTCCGTGAGCTCGGCCTTGCGGTCGCCGGCGGTCCTCAGGTCCTGGCCGGCGGCGCCCAGCGAGCTCGCCGAGAAGCGCCCCGGCTGCACGTCGGCCGTCGGCGAGTGGGCGTCCAGAGGCGGGAAGTGGAAGCGGGAGGCGGCGGTCGGCACTGGGGGCGCACTCTGGGGAACCACACCTGCGGGCGGAAAGGACCAAAGGCCACTTGAGGGGCCCGGCCACACCGTCAGCTCCCACGTGCCGGCCGGGTGCCGGTGCTCTGCCACGGGAAGGGACGCTCCAGCCGGACCGCACTCCACCCCTCTCCCCGTGGTCCCGCCCGCACAGTACTCGGAGACCCCGTCTGTCCCAGGGGGCCCCTCTCGCTGGTCTAAGGCAGAAACTCCACAGAGAAGGAACTGCCATTGGTCCCCCCAGACCCCGGCATTGGGGCCTCAGTGACGGGCAGTGAGGACGGTGGGCGCCAGGGCGCTCTCCGCTGCCCCTCTGGACAGTGTCACCCGCTTCAGTGCCCAGCTGGGCGCAGTCTTCTGCCTCTCTATAACTGGTAAACAAATCAAACCGAAACACCAACCAAACCGTAAACGACAGGCGTGCGAAGAGGTGCATTAAAAGCCCGAAGAGCCCGCACCTAACACGTGTGGACAGATGAGACGTATTTCAGGAACAAAAAGATTAAAAAA
>NW_024341231.1:0-2388 GCF_902729225.1 Pteropus medius
GAGACCCGCCCCTTAACTACCAATCAGTGCATTTATGAACCACAGGAACTCCAGAAGCCCTAAGATAAGCTGTTATTTAATATTGATGTCCTTTATAATAAGATTAAATACTGTGTGCAATTATTGAATTATCAATCCCTATTGTGAGTTTTTGATGAAAGGAAATTACAAAATCATTATTTATAGACTAAAACTAACCTGTCTCCCAACAGTCCAAACCAGCCGATGTGTTCCTCTATTGAGAGATCCGGCCAGTCTGGTAAATTCTGCTTTTGGTTAAATGAAAGAGCTAATTGCAAAAGATCAAAAAAAGATAGACTGAAAATGCTTAGTTACTATTCGGTAGTTTTCTATCCAGAGGGAACTGGTGGGACAAGTTAAGGTTCATCTGTACAAAGCACTATGTAGGACAAGGGCAGATCCTAGTCATTGTTAAAGGAAAATAAAACTCACGTTAACAATAAAACTCATTTACATTAAAGGACACCTCTGTGTACACACAGATATGTAAATGCCTGGAAAGGAAAAGGTCAGTGAAGCTTCCGGGCCCAATTCTAATGTGTGAGGGATTTTCTGCACCAATGAGCACCCCTCTCACACCAGCGGGGAGTCCTACAATTCAAGTCAATTTGGACACCATTTATCTAAAGATAGCTTCAGATCTCACAGAATAAGAGCTCAGTTCTACAAGGTTCCCCACCCCCAGCCACAACTTCAGACACTAATCACAAGTCCAGGTTGTTGTTACCAAACTCTAGAGGTTCGTTTTGCCTGCAGGCAACGAAGCCAAAGGAGACACTAACGGGTTCGCAGCAAAGAAAGTTAAAGGAAATGGTGCCAAGCCCGGAGACACAGGTGAGCTAGTGCTCAAAGACCTGGCTCCCCGATGGCCTCTAGGAGTCAGGGAAAAACTCATTAGTCATGGTAGCTAAGGAAGTTGGAGTCATGGGCTCTACTGATTGCTCGGGGCTCAAGTAGGAAGCAGCTGATCATTGCATCAGGTCCTGATGTCAGTCACGGCTTAATTCTCTCTGGTTTCAAGGTGATGCTGGTAGGGTCGGTTTGCCTTCAGGGAGCTGCAGGATGTTATCTTTAGTTTGACTAAAACTGTTTCTGTGGTCAACAGACCTGACTCTTTGTTCTTAATAATGTTTGATGCTGACCTAAGGGTGTAACGATTAAGGTGGTGGTCCTGCAGTATGCAGAAGGTTAAGAAAAGAAAAGAAAAGAGGCAAGTGAGCCCGAAGCCAGTTTAAATCAAGAAGAAAGAGAAGAGAAAAGGTCATTTTAAGATAGTAAAGATCTGCATGTTTTCATTGGCTTCTGGATGAATGGTCATAGATTGAAGTTGCCAAGACCCCCTCCTCTGGTTTGACTTATTTGCTAGAGGAACTCACAGAACTCAGAGAAACATTTTACTTACTAGATTGCCAGTTTATTATAAAAAGATGTAACTCAGGAACAGGTAGAAGAGATGCACGCACGGGGCTAGGCATGGGGAAGGGGTGTGGAGCAACCATGCTCTGGGCCCACCACTGTCCCATAGCTCCATGTGTTTGCCAACCTGGAAGCTCTCCAAAATCTCTTTTTTGGGGCTATTATAGAGGTTTTATTACATATTGAATAAATCATTGACTATTGGTGATTGATTCCACCTCCAGTCTACTCCTCTCTCCAGAGGTCAGAGGTGTGTGACTGAAACTTTCAACACTTTAATCACAGGGTTCGGTTCTCCTGGCAACTACCCCTCATCCTTAGGTGAGGTCCAAAAATACACCTTATAACATAACAAAAGACGCCTTTATCACTCTCATCACCTAGGAAATACCAAGGGATTTGGGAGCTCTGTTTCAGGAAGGGGGTCGAAGATAAAAATATGTTTTTTTATTATAAATCACAATATCACAGTTAGAGGAAAAGGAATGAAGGCTTCCAAATGGTTACTTGGGAGAGGGGGAGGCACTAGGGGAAGAGGACAAGAAGGAGGACTGTCCCTCTGTCTTCCACTTCCTCAGAGGTACCTGAATTTTCTCAGTGGCAAGTCTTCACCTATCCCTTACATGATAAAATTAAGGAACATTTTTAAAGAAAAATCGGGACAGAATTCAGCAGTTAACAGCAAGATTGTCCTTGCCTTTCAGAGTTGATACAAGGCTGCACTCACTCACTCATTCACCCACTGAAGCCACTCATTAGTAGGCTCCCGGGGTGCCAGGCATGAGGGCCTCAGCAGCCAGCAAGCCGGATACAGTCCCTGACTTGAGAGGTCACATCCAGCTAAACCACAGCTCATGATGGATGGTGGTAAGTTTGGTAAAGGTGCTTTAGCAGAGGAGAGAACCTGAGGAGACCCACTTACAGAATGCCTAGGCAAGGTCTCCCCGAGGA
>NW_024341232.1:0-1532 GCF_902729225.1 Pteropus medius
TTCGGTGGGGGCCCCGTCTTCTCCCAGGGCACGGAGGAGGTGGATGCGGTTTCTCCTTGCTTCTCGTGCAGTTTCCATTTCCTCCGACTGGCTTTTATCCCTCTTCCCCCTCTGTCTGATGTGGTCTCTTTCTCTTTTAGGGAATGTGCTCGGGCGCTGGGCTGGGGCTGCCCGCGCTCCCCGCTGGGGGGCGTGGCCTGGGGCAGCCCCGCCCCGTGGGCGCGGCTGCTGGGCCGCAGGCCCCACCAGGCACTCACAGCTGAGTGTCCTCGGCAAGGTTATGTGTTTCTGTGTCACTTCCCTCGTTTGTAAAGAGGTGACGATCCGTTAGCTCCTCGTTGACATCCCTCCACTGCAGAGTCCTCTCTTAGCCACTGCACGCTCTAGAGCTATAACTTAAGGTTGGTTCTTGTCCATCTTCGATGATTTGCAAAATCTGTTTGGCTTCACTCGGCCACATTTTGCTCTCTGGCTTATAGTTACTTTACACTTTAGGGCACAGATTCCACATATGTATTTCTTACCATAATATTAATCCTCCCTACAGCAACTCCCACCGAGTCTGACTTCCTTTAGGGGTTAAGAAGATGCCCACATGTGCACTTACTGCGTCATCAGTTACAGTGGTGCCACTTTATGGACCAGCTCTATGTCAACTCCACTTTCCTTAGGCAGAGCACACGTTTACGCATTTTAATAATAAACATGTTATTATTATAAGAAAAGCACAGTGGAGATGCGAAGGAGATGACTGTGATGCTCTTGGCTGGGGACGGCTAAAGTGTGCTCAGAGCGGGGGCTTGGACATGCTTTTAGGGCCATTTGCTTCTTTTCAACGTGATCCTATGTGAAATCCTGAATGACAGATGTAACCTCAGTTTTGATAACCTTAAGACTCTTTAGGTGACGCCGCTGATGTGGGACACGCAAAGTAGCGAATGGGCTCTACGTGGGCAGAGATACAGATATTTCCTTTTTAGTAAAATAAATACACTTCAGAGAAGCTTATTGAAAAGTAATTTTTTTTCAATTAAATAACTTTTCCCCATTACCTTTCATTATAAAATATGAAATGATTTAAATTAAAATGGCTGTTAGATGTATAAAATCAAAACTAAAAGTTACAGTAATAGCTATAATAGTCAAATAAATGGTTAATAAAAATCCTTAATTATGATACTCAAAGGGCTAACTACGAAGTCACAAATAAGTTCAAAGTTAGGATGTACAGCACTGTGAAGCCTTCGCGGTGGAGTCACTCCCTCGCCTGGACGCGTGCATCTGCCCTTTCAAAGAGGCGCCCTTCCCGAGAGAGCTGCCGTGTGATTAAACTGACCACCGGCCTCCAGGTGTCCTGCCATTTTACACTGTTCATCCAGGGTGGCCACGGCAGCTCTGTGCCCAGCTTGAAGGACAGCCTCGGTACCCTCCGTGGCTTCCCGCAGTGTCCATGACAGGCGGGAAATGTCCGCCTCGGCTGAGCAGGGAGCACCTCGGTTCCTTGCTCTGAGCTCACACGACATAACAGCAGA
>NW_024341233.1:0-4268 GCF_902729225.1 Pteropus medius
CTTTGAGCTCCTAGAGGTACAAACTACGTCACATTCGTCTCTGTATCCTCTTGCAGGGTTCACGGCCACCCACAGACAGCGTAGCCAGGGATGCTTTGGCCCCTCCGTCCATGGGGGCCGTCACCCGCTGGAAAGAGGTCAGCTGGGAGACACTGCAGACAGCTGGGTCTGAATTCGGCCTCCGTGCCTTAGGAGCTTTGCGATCAGCTCTCTGAGCCTTTCATTTCTTCATTTTGAATGCGTCCACGGGGACCATCACGACCATCCCAGGCAGAAAGGTGAGGCGAGGGAGGTGTCTGCTTCCGTCCTGAAGTCTGATTTCCACTGCGGAAAGCGGGAAGGAGCCGAGGCCTTAGGAAGGAGCCCCGGGGCCTCTGGGATGAAAAGAGATCATGCTGAATTGTGGCTCTGGAACGCCCGGTGTCCACACTGCGGGGAGGTGGAGGTGCGAGGAGCGGCCTGTCTTCTGTGGTAGAGCAGGGGCCCAGGCAGGTTTCCTTTGAAAATCCACCATATACATATATATGCATATAGATGAACATATATATGCATATATATGTATATGGTAGCTTTGGCAAAAGCTCTCTGGTGACGTCCATTTCGAGCCAGAATCGCAGACTTCCGAGAAAAGGCTCACTTGCGGCAAATGCACAGCCCTCCCGGGGCCTTGGGGCTCTGTGGGCGATGCTCGGTCATCTGCGGGTACTGGGGTAGCGAAGTTGGAGGAGCACTCACTGACACTTTGAGCTCCTAGAGGTACAAACTACGTCTCATTCGTCTCTGTATCCTCTTGCAGGTTCACGGCCACCCACAGACAGCGTAGCCAGGGATGCTTTGGCCCCTCCGTCCATGGGGGCCGTCACCCGCTGGAAAGAGGTCAGCTGGGAGACACTGCAGACAGCTGTGGGTCTGAATTCGGCCTCCGTGCCTTGGAGCTTTGCGATCAGCTCTCTGAGCCTTTCATTTCTTCATTTTGAATGCGTCCACGGGGACCATCACGACCATCCCAGGCAGAAAGGTGAGGGCGAGGGAGGTGTCCTCTTCCGTCCTGAAGTCTGATTTCCACTGCGGAAAGCGGGAAGGAGCCGAGGCCTTAGGAAGGAGCCCCGGGGCCTCTGGGATGAAAAGAGATCATGCTGAATTGTGGCTCTGGAGCGCCCGGTGTCCACACTGCGGGGAGGTGGAGGTGCTAGGAGCGGCCTGTTGGATCTCAAATGTCTAGGGAAAACACAGCCTTTTGTTATAAAAATCACCATATATATATAAATATATATAGAAAGAGAGAGAGAAATCCATAGATACATAGATAGATAGATAGATAGATAGATAGATAGATAGATAGATAGATAGTTAGATAGATAGATGGATAGATAGATAGATATAGAAATATCTATAGATACAGATAAAGATATAGATATAGATATATCTAGGGGAGCTCTGGCAAAAAGCACTCTACAGAAGTGCATTTTGAGCCAGAATCGCAGATTTAAGAGAAATGGCTCACTTGCGGCCATGCACAGAGCTCCCGGGGCCTTGGGCTCTGTGGGCGATGCTCGGTCATCTGCTTGTACTGGGCTACCGAAGTTGGAGGAGCACTCACTGACCCTTTGAGCTCCTAGAGGTACAAACTACGTCTCATTCGTCTCTGTATCCTCTTGCAGGGTTCAGGGCCACCCACACACAGCGTAGCCAGGGATGCTTTGGCCCCTCCGTTCATGGCGGCCGTCACCCGCTGGAAAGAGGTTAGCTGGGAGACACTGCAGACAGCTGTGGGTCTGAATTCGGCCTCCGTGCCTTAGGAGCTTTGCGATCAGCTCTCTGAGCCTTTCATTTCTTCATTTTGAATGCGTCCACGGGACCATGACGACCATCCCACGCAGAAAGGTGAGGGCGAGGGAGGTGTCTGCTTCCGTCCTGAAGTCTGATTTCCACTGCGGAAAGCGGGAAGGAGCCGAGGCCTTAGGAAGGAGCCCGGGGCCTCTGGGATGAAAAGAGATCATGCTGAATTGTGGCTCTGGAACGCCCGGTGTCCACACTGCGGGGAGGTGGAGGTGCTAGGAGCGGCCTGTCTTCTGTGGTAGGCTTTGGTCCAGAGCAGCAGGTTTCTCTGAAATCAATCCATATATACATATATATGCATATAGATAAACATATATATGCATATATATGTATATGGTAGCTTTGGCAAAAAGCTCTCTGGTGACGTCCATTTCGAGCCAGAATCGCAGACTTTCGAGAAAAGGCTCACTTGCGGCAAATGCACAGCCCGCCCGGGGCCTTGGGGCTCTGTGGGCGATGCTCGGTCATCTGCGGGTACTGGGGTAGCGAAGTTGGAGGAGCGCTCACTGACACTTTGAGCTTCTAGAGGTCCAAACTACGTCTCATTCGTCTCTGTATCCTCTTGCAGGGTTCACGGCCACCCACAGACAGCGTAGCCAGGGATGCTTTGGCCCCTCCGTCCATGGGGGCCGTCACCCGCTGGAAAGAGGTCAGCTGGGAGACACTGCAGACAGCTGTGGGTCTGAATTCGGCCTCCGTGCCTTGGGAGCTTTGCGATCAGCTCTCTGAGCCTTTCATTTCTTCATTTTGAATGCGTCCACGGGGACCATCACGACCATCCCAGGCAGAAAGGTGAGGGCGAGGAGGTGTCTGCTTCCGTCCTGAAGTCTGATTTCCACTGCGGAAAGCGGGAAGGAGCCGAGGCCTTAGGAAGGAGCCCCGGGGCCTCTGGGATGAAAAGAGATCATGCTGGTGTGACTAGGCATGGTGTCCTTTTTTTTTTTCGGGAGGTGGAGGTGCTAGAGCTGGCCTGTTGGATCTCAAATGTCTAGGAAAACACAGCCTTGTTATAAAATCACCATATATATATAAATATATATAGAAAGAGAGAAATCCATGATACATAGATAGATAGATGAATAGATAGATAGATAGATAGTTAGATAGATAGATGGATAGATAGATAGATAGATATAGAGATATCTATAGATACAGATAAAGATATAGATATAGATATATCTAGGGGAGCTCTGGCAAAAAGCACTCTACAGAAGTGCATTTTGAGCCAGAATCGCAGACTTCCGAGAAAAGGCTCTCTTGCGGCCAATGCACAGCACTCCCGGGGCCTTGGGCTCTGTGGGCGATGCTCGGTCATCTGCTTGTACTGGGGTACCGAAGTTGGAGGAGCACTCACTGACACTTTGAGCTCCTAGAGGTACAAACTACATCTCATTCGTCTCTGTATCCTCTTGCAGGGTTCACGGCCACCCACAGACAGCGTAGCCAGGGATGCTTTGGCCCCTCCGTCCATGGGGGCCGTCACCCACTGGAAAGAGGTCAGCTGGGAGACACTGCAGACAGCTGTGGGTCTGAATTCGGCCTCCGTGCCTTAGGAGCTTTGCGATCAGCTCTTTGAGCCTTTCATTTCTTCATTTGAATGCGTCCACGGGGACCATTACGACCATCCCAGGCTGAAAGGTGAGGGAGAGGGAGGTGTCTGCTTCCGTCCTTAAGTCTGATTTCCACTGCGGAAACCGGGAAGGAGCCGAGGCCTGAGGAAGGAGCCCGGGGCCTCCGGGATGAAAAGAGATCATGCTGAATTGTGGCTCTGGAACGCCCGGTGTCCACACTGCGGTGAGGTGGATGTGCTAGGAGCGGCCTGTCTTCTGTGGTAGACCAGGGGTCCACGCAGGTTTCCTTCGAAAATCCACCATATACATATATATGCATATAGATGAATAAATATATGCATATATATGTATATGGTAGCTTTGGCGAAAAGCTCTCTGGTGACGTCCATTTTGAGCCAGAATCGCAGACTTCCGAGAAAAGGCTCACTTGCGGCAATGCACAGCCCTCCCGGGGCCTTGGGGCTCTGTGGGCGATGCTCGGTCATCTGCGGGTACTGGGGTAGCGAAGTTGGAGGAGCACTCACTGACACTTTGAGCTCCTAGAGGTGCAAACTACGTCTCATTCGTCTCTGTATGCTCTTGCAGGGTTTGGGCCACCCACAGACAGCGTACCCAGGGATGCTTTGGCCCCTGCGTCCATGGCGGCCGTCACCCGCTGGGAAGAGTTCAGTTGGGAGACACTGTAGACAGCTGTGGGTCTGAATTAGGCCTCCGTGCCTTAGGAGCTTTGCGATCAGCTATTTGAGCCTTTCATTTCGTCTTTTTGAATGCGTCCACGGGGACCATTACGACCATCCCAGGCAGAACGGTGAGGGAGAGGGAGGTGTCTGCTTCCGTCCTCAAGTCTGATTTCCACTG